>NC_059473.1:40853887-41156918 GCF_018139145.2 Gymnogyps californianus
GTTCAGATTTGATATCTTTTATCTTGTTTCTTTCCTAATTTTTGAGCCCGAATTTGCTATTCCAACCCCAATATTCCACCTGCTTGGAGAATACAATTTTCACTTCTCAGGCACCTCATGCCAGTCCCAGTCTTTCTGTCCAGTAATCATCCTCCCAGCACGGCAAGTATTTCTTTGATGGAATACATCCAGGCCCATCTTTAGGTGTGTAATACAGGCACAAGACTTAAGAGTGTAATCAGCTTGAACTCTCCTCTGTTTAGTCACTAGAAAAAGAGAGACATCTCCAGAGGATAATTAAGATAATCAAAGGATACTTGCAGATCTTTGGTTGTATAAGGAGCCTGGAGCAATTGTACTCCTAAATGGACAAGTATCTTTGATTAGGAGGCTCACATTCTGGCTATAGGCCCTATTTACTCTATTGCTTTCCCGGTACACTGTTCTCTCATTGTTCTCTCACTCATCCTTCTTTATATTGCCTGAAGTCCTGAAGAGAATTCATTGAAAAAAAATACAGGATAAGCATCCTTTTTTCTGCCAGTTCAAGAACTTGGCCTGGAGTGAACAGTCATCACAAGAAAAATCCTTCTGTGTTCTTATAGGCTTGATTCCAAAACCAGTTGTGTTATAAGAACAAAGCTTCCAAGTATAGGAAGAAACAAAGCCTGTGGAGAACAGCAGGCTTGTCTGTAAGTTGAATAATGATCTTCACTTCTCTGGGATCAGTGGAAGAGAGTAAACCTAATTAATGCAAGCTAGAACTACTGGCAGCAAGCTTTTAACCTTTAGATTAAAAACTATGATCAAGACAGCACCCACTGTTTGGTAGGTAAGGTTTCCATTACAACACAAATAAAAATATACTGAATCTTCAGCTTAATAAAACCACACCGAAAGGAAAATGAACTCTGAAAAAATTCATTGAAAATTCTGTGCTAAAATCACCTCAGCATATATACTGAGCATTATGTAAATCTAGTTGCCTAACTGCACCAGTTTTTATGTGACTGAAAACTTGCAGGAGGCCTTATTTAAATACGCACATCAATTTTTATTACCTTTATAAGTGACAAGAGCCTATGCAAAGCCATAGGAGGTGATAAATACACTACTGTATTACATTTCCCAGTATGTATACACATATATCATCCAGGGATAGGACCATGGCATGTCCTTCATGATTTTACTTCCAGCTGCTGTCATAAATATTCCTGCTGAGTGCTAACAGAAGAGAAGGCTGAGCACGATTCATTGCACCTTCCCAGTCATATAGGAATTTCCAAATTGCAGCAGATCCAATTAGTATCTTAAAACCTCTGATGTATTTACTGCAGATACTGTAATCTCTGCACAGCTTTGAATACCAGCTGTGTACTGTCAGCAGTGAAGCCTGTTGCCTGCAGACTCCAAATGTACAATAATATTTTGAGGCATAGTAAAGTGTTGCGACTGCTTTCTGAAGGTTTCTATTGGTCTGTAGGTCCAAGACTTCACTGGACAACAAGCAATGCTCTATTATTGTTCCAATCATGGAGGAAAATTATTTGGCTTCTTGATCAGTGCTTTCTAAGGAGGAATCTTCTTGCAAAATACTATGTCTGTTTAAACAGGAAATGGCAGAATCAAATCCCAAAAGTCTGAGCTCCTTGGGCAGTTACTGTCTAAAGTACCTACCATAATGACACGACTGACTTTGGGATTTATGACTTCTACTATTACACAAATTAAAAGGAAATAGCTTTTA
This sequence comes from Gymnogyps californianus, assembly GCF_018139145.2. Taxonomy (NCBI): domain Eukaryota; kingdom Metazoa; phylum Chordata; class Aves; order Accipitriformes; family Cathartidae; genus Gymnogyps; species Gymnogyps californianus. The sequence goes on from NC_059473.1 coordinate 40,855,635, forward strand.
TAAATCTATAAGAAGAATGTTGACATGGCACATTTGAGACAAAGATTTGGCCAAAAATATGAACCTTGCATTAGCTTCATAGATCGAAATCCCAAGGTGACAAACTCCAAAAATGAAGATTGTACACTGAAATCATCTAGCCTCCAGTCACAGAACCTGTGCACAAACAATATTAGAAGGACTCTCCTACCTGATGCCAGCCATTGCATGGAGACAGGCAATGCTTTCTAATGTCATATAGAAAAAACACACTCAGCTAAAATTGGCTACTGGTTTATGTAGAAAATAAATACTCTTTAACTTGTGTTGTGGTTAAACCACAACAAGGAGGATGCATCAAACCAGGAACCAGGGGATAAAGATGTTCCACCTGATATGTTTTAGTCTGCAACAGTGGTACATTCTGAATAATTAACTCATCCCAGTTATCACTGAAGGAAAATCTGCCAAACCCATGTGCTTAATTAAATCATCTGTAGTTCCTATGCAACTCTTCTCCAGGAACTGGAATTTCGAATCAGGATTTTTGTTTCCCTGTATTCTACAGTTGAATAAAAATGAACAGGCTTGTACCCACATAAATAAATGTGTACTATGTGCCTGTAGATGTTGGTCAATAAAATGACTGAGTAACTCTTTCAGCTTGAGTGTCTAAGCCATGGCTGCTGCCTTACTAGGAATGACTTCATAGCAGCACAGGACAGAAATTTGAAAGTTGGACAGGATTTCACATTTACCTGGTTTTTAGTTCTTGGAGATTTCTATAATTTTAATATTGAGGAGAAAGAAATAATAACATTGAGACCTTTCTTCCTATATATGAGAAATTAGTGTAATCTATGATGATGAACCAAGCAGAGGATGTGCATTTCATATTTTAGCAGAGGCCAAGAGGTATGACAGCTAAGAATTTTTTTTAAAATGTTGACAAACTTTTGTTGACAAGAGAGCAAGCTGTCTTCTGTATCACCAGAAGTGGGAATTTATCAGTCAGCCTATTCTTTCCTTAAATAAGCAAAAATTCCATTAACTTCAAGACTGGGATTTTACCATTGTGTTTATAGAGGACAAAAGCAGCTAAGTCCCATTGGGCAATGTTACCATAATCTATGTAGTGGAAAATAGCATTAATTTAGAGCAATCAATCAGAAATTTAATACAATATGAAAAATAATGAGAAAAAAATTGTTAACATCTTTACAGATTTATGCTGAGGGTATGCTTCAAGAATTTAGTTGTTATAATAATTCTGCCTTAGAAACTGTCTGCAGACTTACTCGAAGATCCCCAAGAAATTACATTTCTATTCACAGATTTGTGATGTCAGTTGAAAAAGGATACAATAAATTCTTCACACCAAAAGGATGATATATCTTCTTTTAAGTAAAAAATGAAATCCATTTTAATAGAGGAATTGCTACTGCATCTGTTTAATTATAGTGGAGCTTACATGACAGGAAAAACACACACAACAAAGCTGATTCTTTCATTGTGTCACTTTTAATCTGAACACCTGCATTAAAATCAATATCAATAAGAATACTTGGCCTGAGGATCCCAAATACACCTTATTGTTAATGTTCATTAAGGAAGAAGTGAGGTAAATGAGGTAACCTTGTAAAAACCTGTGAAATCATGAAAAGATCTATGTCTGATCTCCCTATAGTAATTCAGTAGCTTTTAGAGAAAATTAACATTTATTTCAAAGTAAAAAAAGGAAAAGTTTGTGTCCTGGTTTCGGCTGGGACAGAGTTAATTTTCTTCTTAGTAGCTGGTACAGTGCTGTGTTTTGGATTTAGTGTGAGAATGATGTTGATAACACTCCGATGTTTTAGTTGTTGCTAAGTAGCGCTTATCTTCAGCCAAGGACTTTTCAGTTTCCCATGCTCTGCCAGCAAGCAGGTGTGCAAGAAGCTGGGAGGGAGCAGAGCCGGGGCAGCTGACCTGAACTAGCCAAAGGGGTATTCCATACCATGGAATGTCATGCCCAGTATATAAACAGGGGGGAGTTGGCCGGGCGGCGCGGATTGTGGCTCAGGAACTAACTGGGCATCGGTCAGCGGGTGGTGAGCAATTGCATTGTGCATCACTGGTGGGTTTTTTTTGTTTGTTTGTTTGTCTTTTTCCCTTCCTCCCCCTCCTTTTTTGTTATATTCCTTTTCATTACTATTATTATTATTATATTTCATTATTACTATTGTTAGTATTATATTTTACTTTAGTTATTAAACGGTTCTTATCTCAACCCACGAGTTTTACTTTTTTTTTTCCCCTCTTTCCTCCTCCTCACCCCACTGGGAGGGGGAAGGGGGAAGCGGCTGCGTGGTGCTTAGTTGCTGGCTGGGGTTAAACCACGACAGTTTGGAAACTGTTTATGCATGATCACACTGCTTCCTCTGTGAAATTCCTGCCTGAAGTAGTTCTGCCTGCAAAGTACTTATATCTGTATAGATGTTCCACTTTCTTACTATACAAGTGGAGCAAATAATTCAGCCATTCTTTAGATTATTAAGTCTTTTCTTTAGCATTTCTTTTCCTTTTCTCTGTGGTAACATCCTATTTTGTCATGATACTTTGTCAACATTTTCATTATAAAGACCCTGGTTTTGCTGTGTTACATTTTAAAACATTGGCTTGGTTTAGAGAGAAGTCTTATTACACATAGTTCATGTCTTCAGTGAACAGTTCACAGTGATCACATGTTGCAAAAGCTCCAATAATTAAATTTTGGTTTTCTAAGTGGCATGTGAGATTACTTGTCAAATTCAGAGCTGATATAATGCCACTGAATTCAATAGACTTACACCTAGTATTAATATGGATCATTTGTTTCATCATTCAATAATATATAGATGCCCTCTAAAAATCTTATTGTACCTTAACACTTCCTTTTGGGTCACAGATCTAACATGTCTAAATTTTTGTATACTTGGCTCAAGATACCTTTGCCCTAATTCTCCAGAGACATTGAAATCTGTAAGTCCAGTCAAAATCCATGGGCTTTCAGTCCATAAGAGTCTTAAGCTGGATATTCCATAACTGCGGTGCTGAACATCTTACTACTATTTTTTAAAAATTTGGATCCTAACTTTGAGGTTTTTCCTTATGTTGCAAGTTTGTTGCAAGAGGATAGACACATAGTATAAGCAATATAAGGAATAAGGAAGGTAACTTGAGACAAGTGAACTATAAAATAATAGAAGCTCGGTTCAGGGGAAGAAATAACTGCTTTCATATTAAATGTGCTCTTGCTCCGTGTCACAGAGTAAACTGACACAGCATACACAAGGGAAAAAGCTATATTTAGGTTGCTTAGGAGTTATCTATTTGCCTACAGCTGTAATTTCATTAGAATGCTAGAAGCTCCAATTGAAGGTTATGAAGTTAATCTATTATGGCAATTTGTTCTGAAGATGGAAAAAGACCTTAAAAATAATAGTTTACACTTACTTAGCAGATTGCCCTGTTCGACCTCTTGAGAAAGCCTTTGTTTTAGCCTTTTAGTTAAAACAAATGAGAGAAAGAAAATGATGGTACATGAATGAAATGACATTGGAAAAAACAACCAATGGATCCTTTGTGGCTATATCAAGTGGAGGATCCATTAATCTAGAGCTGTTATTAGGTGACCATAGTTCCTCAGCCTCCTGATATCATTGAAGCAAACAATTAAATGTCTTAGCTGTATTTTCTTCTCTTTCCAACACCTAGAACTGTACCTGAGCTTTGAATGCTTTTTCCATATTTCGTTGGGACAAGTTTCTGATCTGCATAACAGTCTTAGAAAGAAGGATCTGTACATATGTTATGGCACTTATGAACTTAAAAGGAAACTTTTAAGCTGTCTTTGAAGATTTTTACAAATATCTTAAAAACCAATGTACTGCAGGCACCTTCAAAGAACAAAGCGTTAATAAATCCCTAGATGTATAAGTAGCTGTTATCATGAAAGATTTAGTCAATTTCAATATGAGAGGGTACGTTCTTTTCACTACAGTGGTCAGCAGGATTGCCCAGGAAATTCTGCTGGTTTCTTTCAGTGTCTGAACAAAACTAGTGACACTAAAATGGAAGGTATTTATATGAAAGGTAACAATTTTCAGTTTAGGATATAAAGAATCTGTGTCCCAGATAGGAAAATACATTTCAGTGCTCCTGTAAATAGGAAAATCTTTTCATTGCAATGAAATGTCTTGCGTAAGTTGCAGGAATATCTCTCACTTCAAAAGTATGGACAGAAGCAGGCCATTTTCTATTCTGTGATTCTTTCCCTGTGCATTTCTGGTAGTGCAAATCATTGCCAAAGCAGCTGTACTTCTCAAAACGATGAATTTTGCCTTTGGGAACTTTCCACACAGGAACAAGGTAGAGTAGCTATTTCTTACAGTACTCCTCTCCATAACCTTATCACTGGAAATATTTTGAGACTGAACTGCTATGGCTCCATCAATCTTTCAACGGGATGATGTCATAGTCTGTCGCTGTCCCACAACTGCCCTAAACTAGAACCAGAAAGCTACCAGGGCTTTGGTCAGCACAAAAGCTGCCCCATAGGCAGAAGCAGCCTACTCCTTTGTTATTCACTCAAGCAAACCCAGAGAGAGAAATTTTTTCATGAAAAAAATTTAGGCAATTAGAGCAAATGCCACAAGATATTTATATGCTAATTGTGGATGATATCTTTCTCATGTTCATGGATGTAATAAGCAGTGAACCACATGAAGATCTGATTAAGTACATAGCTGGGCAAAACTGATGATGAAAACAATGATTGTATACACGCTGTTAAGGAGTTTAACAGATATCTCCCATTCCCCAAAGATCCTCTCAAAACCATTAAACTCCTTTGAGAGAGAAAAAGTGGTTTCATTGACTTTGGTGTCATACTCATCAGAACAATGGAATAAAGATAAACCAAAAAATGAGATTTCTTTTCTTAAAAAAAAAAGTCCATCATAGAAATAGGAAACAAATTGTCAGAATTCTTTCTCATAAAGTTGCTGAGACTTCCCTTAAGAAGAAACTTTGGACAGATAGCAGCTTGGGTAGCTCCTACCAAATAGAAGAATTCTAGTAAATAATTCTTTCTCTCTAAGCTGCTCCCTGACTGTCTGATTCAACCTAGATCAGGCTGGTTATAGACAGCCACCAATGCCAGATTCATTCCTGTCAGATCTGACCTTCCAATGGAACATCTAACATTGGTGCACATTACCTCTACCTCTGAACTGAGCTACTATGCTTTTATGGGTCTTTCTGTCCTTGGTGTAGTGTGATTCTTCATATTTGCAAGGTATCAGAGTCTGTTTTTCCCTGTGATCCATATTGTTTTACGTAACTTGCTGGGAAGCTGCACATCATCTGGTTTTATACATCTCAAATTGGGTGTTCTGGTGAGATGGGCATCCTGAAAGACAAAACCGTGTCCTCATGATCAAAGACTAAGTCTCTGCGAGGGTACTGTGTATAAGAACTGAGAGTGCAGATGGATGAGCAAACAGCTGCAGCAAGGGTGAATATCATCTTTGTTCCTGCCACCTGCTATGCCAATTTAGAAATAACTCTAAACATACCTACAGAGCATAGGAGATTTCATTGAATATCTGAATGTAACACACTGCTGACGCTTTACTTACTCTTGATGGCTAAAAAAGGTTATATTATATTTGATGATCCAGCAGCTGAGTTGATGTAAGAAAGCACAAAGGTTTGTGATGTTCAGGCACCACCAAGTTAGATTCTGTTCTCACAGCAACTTCCTAAATTGTGAAACCATTGTTTTTATTAGGGCTACCTCTGACTGACAACTGTATAACTGAAAAAGCAACCTCATTCTCTGATTCTATAGCTCAGGCCCAATACTATATCCTGCAGGCAGGCTTGTTCCTTAGTTGATCTTAAGGTTTTATGGAAACAGACAACCGCTGCTACTGTGTACAATGAATATAGAAATTGCCAATCATCTCTTTATTAGCATGTACACAAATAAATTACAGAGATTCAAAAAGCCTTAAAAATACCACTGCTAATGACAGCATCAATACAGTGTTTTCTCCTACACATGCACAGTAACGTTATGTGGAAGTCTGGGAGGTTAGATGCTCTGAATGTTCTGAGTTCTGCCTGATAGGAATACCAGCAATGTGGATGCTCTGTTGGCCTAATGACAGGGTATCTGTTGTGCAAGAAAAGTGCTGCCAAAAGCACTTCTTCTGTTCTTAAACACAGGGGACTGATGCTGCAAAGACCTTGGGTATAAGTGATGGGGTACGTGGGAATTCCTCTGCAGCTCCACTGGTACTGTTCCAGTCACATCCATTCCACAGTGGGTGGACTGGAAATGCTGTACCAGGTACAGTAAAGGGCTCAGAGTGACTTATTAGTGGAATACAGGAGTTAAGAAGGTTGATAGATTGTAAAGCTTCTATTCAAAATGTTTTACCTATGTTCATAACTCTTCCAATAAATATTTACTAGGGGCTGAAAAGTGTCAGGCTAAATGTCAGGTCAAGAACATTTGGGGCTCATTTACATGTCGTTTATGTCTGCCTTCCCTCATTTTTCTCTTGTTCCTATGTCCTTTATACAACTGCACTTTTGGATTCATAATCTCTTTTTCTCTTAAAGATAGCTGCCGTTAATTTGAGCTGAACTTTCGCAGAGTATTAGGTATAAGGAAACTTATATTTTTCTATATTGCAACTTCAGTGATGTAATAAACCGCTGGTTTGTATAAAAGTGATCTTTTAAATGAGATTTTTCCAGGAATTACTGTAGAATGCAGCAGAATTTGCTTGAGAAGTATTAATAAAAATAATAAAACCAGCAGCTATAGGCCTTTAATACAAGTGTTTCAGGAATGTTTCATTGCTTCTTGGATATTATTTAATAGAGAATTATAAACTCTATTTATAACTGAACAGTACATAGACAGTATCATTGGACTATATTGCATAAGCTGGGCACATTCCATAAGCTGTATCTCTTTTAAACTGTACTAGCTTTTTGCTAAAAAACATTTACATTATGAATGCGCTACTGCCTTGTTAACTCAGAAAAGTTATATCTCCAGTCACACTGTGTGTATTGTAGGGCTATTTGAATGTTACCCTGTCATAAGAAATCCTGTTTACACAGTACTTCCTTGGATCTAGGTATGCAGCTTGATTCTGTGGTTGAAAGCCACTAGAAAATAAAATTATTTTGGATTTGAAAGTACCATGACTAACTGGTGTTATTCTAAGTCACTAACAATATTTTAACTATCATGATTTACAGTTAATACTCATGTTGTGTGTCAAGAGGCCCCAAACTGAAACTGGAGCCTTTTGTGTAGATGTTATATGCTGTCAAAAAATTGTTCCCTTCCTCTCTGCAAGCACTGGGGATGAGATGATTTTTTTTCCTTAGGATTAAATTCACTCTGCATGAAAAACGATGGCAAGTCTTAGGTACTACTTAAGTCTTTCACAGTTCTACAAACAAGGCTTACCTGTGGTATGTAGGTCCATGTCTATGATGTGCTATGTCTCCTCACAGCTAGAATTTCACACCTAAAGAGTGAATTTCAGAAAAGGCAAATAATTTATATAAGCAGGCATCCAGTCAATAGAAAGATTCAATTAGGTAGCTGATAAGCCGTATCTATGGTATGACTTCTGCTTGGAGCAAAGAAGTGAAAAAAAAGCTTCTGGTTAACTGCATATTGTAAGAAACAGAGGGCCTGGTCTTTGCCTTTGGCACACTTGAGCACTTACTTATGTATTTTAACATGGGCTGTTTTAGCCTTTACTTGAATGTGACCTGTATTATAGAATGGGATGTTACAGTAACAGTTACGACAGCTCTGCATCACAGTAGGACTATCTTGGATTGGGAAAGCAGCAGAGAGTGGATCAAAGTGGGTTTAGGTTAGTATAAACACATGCTTTTGAAATAAAGTAACTAATAAGTTAGTCTTTAAAAGCCTGCAAATTGGTGTGTCTTATTAACTAAAATACCCAGGAACAGACAAATGCCGATTCTAGCTTATAAACCAATATCCTCTCTGTACATATAATTTGTTTGAAGAAAGAAGTGCCCTGCAGAGGAGAGTGGTAGCGTGGTTAACATGAATGGACAAAATCCTAATTTATATGGGGGGTTAGATAATATCCAGAGCTTTAAGTTCACAGAAAATTCATTCCCATGATAAGCTAACACTAAACGTTTTATTAAGAAAACATAAATGGCTACATTAAAATGTCTACCATAATATTACAGGAAATAGGGAAGATTTCTTCCAAGTGTGGTTCCAGGGAGGAAAATGAGATATTGAAATTACAAGTCATTCTTAGTCCTAGAAAAACTAAACATAAAATAGCCATCAGTACACTTCACCAATGTAACAGTCAGAGTGGCGAGAGTTGGAAACAGCTTCCCAATAATAATTAGAGTAGAGGTGGAAAGCCTTAACTACTTCAAAGTGGTATGTCATTGCCTCATGAAAAACATTGCATGATGTAATTGCCTGTGAAAGCAGACTCTATGAACTTGGCAGTCCCCTCTAGTACCAAGGCCATTTTTTCTTTCTTTTAGCATATGATTCCTGCTTTTAAGTGGATGCATATTTTTAGCAAAGGTGCCATATGTCACCATACACTCCACCATATTGTGGGCTAAGCAAAGGCAAAGGGAGCAGAGCACTATATATTGTCTCAGCTTGTGCTAGACCATGTGAAAATGCCCTATATTTTATTCATCAGCCATGCTTTGTCATGGTTTCTGTAGGAGTAGAAGAACAAGGTTGTTATGATTAAAACTTAATTTAACAGTATAGTCACTGCTGGGTAATGATAATTCTCCTCATCCACGTTCAGGTGAACAGAATACATCTTATTAGCTATGCTTGTTTCAGACTTTGTATGCTGGGCTGGCTTTGATGAGAAGATTCAATTCCTGTCTTGGACAGGAATTCTTTTACCATATCTGCTGGCCAGAAATAAGTCGAAGACTGCCCAACCATCATTTTGATAAAAACTGCCAACTTCAGTTGCATTTGATGTGCTGTCATAGAAGAGATCTATGTCCATTACTAATCCTTGGATTTACCTAGTCTCCTGGCAAATATCTCCTGAAAACCGATTAGAATTGGTTATTGTCTTCCAAGGACTGGTGGTATCCCAAAGGTTTATCATTGTCGTGGTTTAGCCCCAGCCAGCAACTAAGCACCATGCAGCTGCTCGCTCACTCCTCCTCCCTCCCAGTGGGATGGGGAGGAGAATTGAAAAAACTCTAGCCCAGTTCCCACAGGTGATAAACGGCACAACAGGGAGCATATACTGCAAGTAAGGTGTTACATAACACAACTTTAAGAACAACCACACCAACTTTGAGAGCAAAAGAATCAACATGGTGATCAGTGACTATTAAACCAACACAATGAATACTTATAACAAATTTGTTTTAACACACTCTGATCAGATCTGTCGTTATCTCAACCCTTCGTGCCCCACGTTGGGTGCCGAAAAGGACTGTCATGGTTTAACCCCAGCTGGCAACTAAGCACCACGCAGCTGCTCGCTCACTGCTCCCCCCTCCCGGTGGGATGGGGAGGAGAGTCGAAAAAAAGAAGTAAAACTCGTGGGTTGAGATAAGAACAGTTTAATAACTAAGGTAAAATAAAATATAATACTAATAATGATAACAATGAAATATAATAATAATAATAATAATAATAATGAAAACTAATGTAACAAACAAAAAAAAAAAGAGAGAGAAATAAACCCCAAGGAAAAAAAACCAGTGATGCACAATGCAATTGCTCACCACCCGCTGACCAATGCCCAAGCAGGGATCCTCCTCTCCTGGCCAACTCCCCCCCCATTTATATACTGGGCATGGCATTCTATGGTATGGAATATCCCTTTGGCTAGTTCGGGTCAGCTGTCCTGGCTATGCTCCCTCCCAGCTTCTTGCACACCTGCTTGCTGGCAGAGCATGGGAAACTGAAAAGTCCCTGGCTTAAGGTAAGTGCTACTTAGCAACAACTAAAACATTGGAGTGTTATCAACATCATTCTCACACTAAATCCAAAACACAGCACTGTACCAGCTACTAAGAAGAAAATTACATACATGCTTTAGCTGCTGTATATCCACTCAAAAAGAGCACGATGCCTTTCTTAAAAGAGACAGAATGTTGGCAACATTCTTAATCTTGAAGAGTCCTATAGGGCCATATGCTGGAAACATGTTATTTCCTCTCTTTGGACAGAATTGTTTCTGGTAGGGTACTGACACTTTATTCCTGAATAAACAAGACCTGTAAAGATGCTCAATGAAAGACGCAATATTTTTTTCTTTTAAAAATCGAGCTACTACATGTGTAGGACTCAGATTAACCAAAAAAAAAAAAATTCTTGTGTAAGTGGAAGACATTTTCAGAGAATCAAATTAAGACAGTCAAAATACAGGACTGAATGTAAGGAAGAGACTTCTGCTCCTGATCTTAGTTGTTCCATCTGATCTAGGGAACAGCATTTAAATAGTCATCGCTATGGATTCACAGTCTATAGAACAGGACTAGTACTTTACCTGAGAAGGATGTAGATCTTTTATTTCAACTTACCAAAACACTTTTGATATTTTAGATGGAATAAAATCTAAAAATGAGAAATCTACTTTCCTTGCATCATGTATTTGCTGTTCTAACATACAGTCAATTTTATCATTCATATTCTCTTGCTTTGATCAGCAGCGGCAAATACATTTTTTCTATTTGATGTCTCCTTCATTATTCTTATTGAAAAAGTATTGTTTCCATGTATTACATATCCTGAAGTACACTCTTCTGTTGGCATATATGTTTACATCTCACTGCTGGTATCAGAAGCTATATCAAATAGACAAAGTTGAAAATTTTTTAAATTACATACTCTGCAGATCTCATTAGAGTGTTCACGGCAAGCTAGTTTAAGCTGAGCTTGCACTTTATTTTCATTTGGTTTATACTGGCATTTGAAGAATAGGGTTTTTCTGACAGAAACGTTCGCAGAAAGTGAGTGTTAATGCTACTTGAAGGAATATTTGCAGAATGTTTCAATTAGAAAAAGCTGATGTTTTAGCTGCTTCAAACGTTCATTCAGCTGAGAAACAGGGAACTACTGACATATGATATTTATGCAGTATGTTACAAGTTTTGAATATTTGTGACCAATTCCCTATGGAAAGAGTATTCAAATACAGAGTAAACATGAAAAAAATGTGATCAGTTCTGAAGAATCTGGAAATAGGAGAAAAAATCAATATCTTGCAAATTAGTCTTTCAACTCGCAAAGTAGAAGAAGTTGATCTCCTCTCCAAAGGCCATTTTATTTCGTAAACCTCTATGGATCACCAGGATTAACAAAAGGATGGATTGGAATTTTCTGTCAGAACAAAGACTTAGCATGAACAGATCAGCGAGGTGCTGCGGTACAGCAGAGCTCCTTGCTATTCTTCTCTTGTTTCAGTCTTCTGTTGTGCTACTCTCTTCAACATTGCAGTGCAAAGTTGTTTGGCAGTTTGACTAAGAATAAGAATGAAACCACTTTGCATAATCACTAGTTTCACATAAACTACAACTTAGCCCAGAGGTGATCTCTTCTAGAAAGCTGATTTTCCTTCATTTTCTCAATGTATACTCAAGCTTCACAGTAAAGAATCTGCAGCATTGATGATGAGAAGGTGCTATGTAAGTACAGATGATGATGATGACTATTTAAAAAGAATGTGCTTTCTGTTATATCATACAAAGCTCTAGCAAGCCTTTTGATCAGTCTATTCAGCACTATATCCTACCTGTTTTTGTAACAAAAATAGTATTTCTTTACTAGTTCATCCAAATTAGGATGACATTTATCACTTTATTCTGTTGTTCTTTGTGTACTGCAAAGAGCTGGAATAATGAAAGAATTTCTGCCTGTCAAATACTCCTCTTCTATTCTTTATTCACAAAACTCCCAGTAATGCCAGTGAGGTTTACAGTGATGGGGGGAAGCAATAAGATTTTTTAATTAATATTTCAGTATTTAGCAGAGTATGGCTTAGAGGTCCTCATCTGCCTTTAGCCATGCTAACTGAAGGAAGTGAGACTTGTATGCACACATTAGTGGGTGAATTTGGTAAAAATTAAAGAGATCCTTACTAAAATGCTTTTCAGAAACATAAATCTCATTGTTGCATAAAAGTTGCTACCCTGTCACTGGAGTGCCTGATAAATGTGTCAATAAGCCATCTGTGCTCCTTTCTCAGTGTGAATGGCTGAGCGAGCCCAGTTTTGCCTTCTGAATAAAACAGATTGGTCTCCCACTGTTGCCACAAAATCATCCATTTTATTGTTCCACCCTTCTCTGTTGACTGAGTCCACAAACTGTTAACAGTAGCCCCATCCTCTCCTGCAGGTAGCACTCATTATCCCACTCAGTCGATCTTTATGTTTCCCATTGAGCCCTGGAGCTAAGCATAAACTAGCTTGTTTTTCTCCAGCAGGTAAAAAGCATTAATGCCAGATAAGTCACCCATCAGACATCTATTCCATGCTCACTTTCATTTAGTTTCCAGATACCTTGAAAAGATAGATAACACTCATCTGAAACAGGCTGGTGGGTGGAAAGGATGACATAGTTGCTACTGCCTTTTCATCTTTTGGAGTATTATAGTAGTGGATTAGTTGATATCAATCATACAGAGTTATGTACAATAGATGGTGTTTTCTATTTTATGCTTGCAAGTAGATAAAACACAAGGTTTGTTTTATAAATTCAGTGTATAGTCTTATATGCGGTACCTTGTGGGAGTAGCTGTTAATAGTTTGGAGTTTTAATTACCTATAACTTAATAGCTTGAAAACATCTATTCTGGAAGGTATTGATTTTGTCTGAATTACACAATTTAGTTTTTAAAAGTTACATAGATTTCTACAGCTGCACTGATTATATTTTTCATTTGCATGACAAGGTCAGGTACTTTGTAAAATAGCATTTTATAATATGCAAGCAGAAAAAGGAAACATCTCTTTCTCTGTAGGTTTTTATTGTTAGATTCTTAAGTCTTTGTATGGAAAGCTACATCCTTCTTAGAGGCAAATAATTATATTGTAAGCTGAACTGTAGTAGAAGTCCACTAAAAAGCTCATACTCTTACAATGCTATTTTGATGTGGCATACCTTCGTCAAATTCTAGTGTCTTCAGATATCACTAATGAATTTTGTTTCCCCAGTGAACCAACTGGAGAGAAATTGTTGTCTTCACATGTGGCAGATGTTTTACTGGAAGACATACTGGCTGTTTTGCACAGCTTCTTGCACAGTTACTGTCTCTGCATAAACATGAAATCCCACAAAAGAAAATGATGTGATCTAGGAAATTGATTTCTGCTGAGTAGACCCTTCCCCTGAGGCACTCCAAGTAACGAGCTGCATGGATCAGTGCTGGCTCTGTGCAGAGCTGGTGTCAGGGCCTCTGCACTGTTCCCCTGCCCCAGTGCAGAGGTATCAAAATGACCCTGGACACAATCAGATGCATCTCAATGGGCTCATTATTCTGGTTTCAGCACCAGTGTGGCCACAACTGAGAACAAAGAGGAGGAGAAGGAAAAGGCAGCATCCATGCAGTGGCAAGAGGAGGGCAGAAGCATAGTTGAGGAAATTATAACAGAAATCCTGAGGCTTGGATAGACTCAGGAAGAATTGGTAGATGTCAAAGGAGGGCTTGGGGACTAGGCAGACCTGGATTCACCTGGCAGTTTTTTCAGCTGAGACTTGGCTACCAAAAGGATGAGAACTCTAGGAGTGTGAAAAGATAGACTATGTACAGGCTAACTTGCCCCTTTCAATTTCTCCAGATATAAAATGATGACAGTAATTTTTACTAACTTTATAAACACATTGAAAAGTGTACATCAAATGTTTGCATGTCAGATTTTTCCTTAGATTATGCTTCCCAAATGGAGTTCTTTGCTTAATTTCCTCAGCGGCTTTCCTTACTTATGTGGAAACAGAACTGAATACTGAAATATTTACAGCTACTTCAGAATGTGGACATCTCAGTTTCCTAATATAGATGCTAATATATAACCAGATATGCCACACCTCAGCTTTTGGAAGTCCTCTCCCTCCTGCATTGCTTAAAGTATTCACTGAGATTTCCTTCAAATTATGCAGTGGCATGAGACTTGTGGAGCATTGATAATTATGAGGAGAATCAGCTATAAAAGGATTGCTCTAAAATGCATATTACAGAACATATTTCTGTGTGTGCCAGAACCTTCACCTGAGAAAAACAAAATTAATCCATATTTGCACTGGAAACTGAAGAAATTGCTTTCAGACTAAATTAGTTTGGATTTATCAGGACTCACCATGGTAACCTCAGACAAATTCAGAGGGCTCCACAAGAGTTACTCCCCTATTCTTTCATGGTTCTTATGAAGAGAAAGCCTGGAGAATGAATAGCCACAGAAACAGCAAAAACAGTGTGTGAGGAGAGCTGTGAGAAGCAGTTGCCATCAAAGCTTCTAAAGAATGCTTCCAGTGAGGAGCTCACATTCAAAGTCTAGTCCTCCAGATGGTATTTCTCAAAGCCTAACACACGGGTGACCTGCATTCCTTAAAACTTCTTTAGGTAACCTGCAATGTTCAAACACACATTTTTATGCAAACTAACAAACAGCAGACTGGGAGAAAACACAAATAATGCAATATTCAAGGTTTACCAATTTTTCTGGTAAATGGAAATTATTGTAGCAGTTCAAGATAGCCCATAGAGTTTTTTCTAATTCAGTTTTAATGACAGTATTACACAGTGAAGCTATAATGCTCAAGGAAGTATGAAAGAAGAGGCAGCATCAGTGCAGTGGCAAGGGGAGGGCAGAAGCATAATCAAGGAAATTTTGACAAAAATCCTGAGGCTTGGATAGACTCAGAAAGGATTGGTACATGACAGAGGAGGGGACCAGGGCTAGGCAGACCTGGATTCACTGAATCATGGGACACTGGTCAGCCTTTTATCTGAGCTGAAACAGATATTGTAAAGCTTTGGGGGGATATTGGTTGTTTTTTTTCCTGAATCACTTTCCTGCTACTTCCCACTACTATTTTTAGCAAAGCTCTTAACCAAGGAGATAAAACTAATCAACCCACAGAATGAATATGGAATTGCTTTAAGTAGAATCCAAGTAGTAATATGAATTTGATTAGTCTTTTTTTTTCTTTGTATATACTTGGGAACTAGCTAATATAATGTAATAAGAATATTAAAAAATAAAGGTAGAGCATATCAACAAACTTGGTAATGAGGAGTGTCATACCATTCAACAAAGTGTGGTCAGTCTGTATGGCTTTAATACTCTTAAAGATTTCTGAACCAGACAATGTGTTGGGAACAGTGTTTCTTCTGACTTCCTCAGTGGTGTTCTCCTGTTCCTTTCAGGTCGAACTTAGAGATATTCTAGTGAGCCTTTTCAAAGTTGCTGATCTGAGCTTAGTGCCTGCTGTCAGTTACTTGTGGTGCTGCTTCATTCACAATGAATTGTACAGCTACTAGCTGTCCTCCTTATCATTGCTTAGCCAAACAGCATGGGAATCTGGAAATGAGAAACAAGGAATATGCGAAAAGAAAAAACAACCACAAAAAAATCATGTCTAGACACATGCAACCTCAGTGTTAAGATTTTCAAGTAGACCGAAATCTTCCCTTTAAATGAATGTGTGTGTATGTATGCCATGAAGCAACAGTTTCAGCTCTGTAGTTAAGCCTGAACTGTGCTCGCTTTGGAGATCAAGGTTTCCATCTCTTGGTTATATGTGAAGAAAATGATGTATTACTGCGTAAAACTGCTGCAAACTTCACCTCCTTTTTGAATAAGTGATGATTTTACAAGGAAGATGGTTTATTAGGTTTACATTTCTTTTTAAAGTAGATTCTTGAAGAAACTTAATATATTTTGCCAGGATTTTTATCATTCCAATTGATTTCATTAGAAACATTCAGGCATCTTGAATTTTCTAAATAATTTAAACTCAGTGCAGAGTCACTGGCTGCATTGATAAAGGCTGATTTTTTTCCCTAATTGTTGGTCTTTTTTTGCTATTATTCCTAACTGAAAATATGGTCTGCAATGAAACAGATAACAATCTTTTTCACAGTTTCATTTTTCTTTCAAGATCGAGTTCTCTGTTTTATTCTTTAGCCATTGCAGTATTTTTCCCCTCAGTTGAAGAACTGCTTGAAATATATTACATGTGTATCAATTCAACTAAAATGCTGAGAAATACAAAAATTTCACAACCTGTGAGTCTCTGTTTGAGCCATGAGCTCATTATAAGATATGATGCAAGAAATTATGTTTGCAGTGTGCACTGGTAGATTGGCCCAATTACCATGTATTTTGAATTTGATCTACTTGGTAAAAATCTATATTTATTTGTAGTAGTTCATGCAGAAGGATCTGGAAGTGCTTATATTGAGATGACATTTACTGTATATAGGTATTTACACAGTGGAAATGAACAGAGACTGGCATTACCAATACTAAAGGCAATAGAGCTAGGTGAAATATAGCAGGTATTTTGGAGAGCCATTAAATATTTGCAAGAAAGCAAAGGAGTAGCTACTGCAACAGAAATGACTACAAGGTGGATTTAAGCAGGCAGACAGTAAATGATCCAAACAAGGCAAGTTTCAAGTTCTTGCAGAAAAAGGGCACACATGATTGGAGCTTAACGTGCACAGGACTGACAGGGCATAGAGGATATAGTTACAGAGTCACCAGACAGAATTAGATTTTACTGGAAATGTGAGACAATCTCAAGTCATCCTGGTCTTGACCATGCAGAGTATAGGCATGAAGTGCCTATGTAGAAGCCTAAGGTAAAAATTGCATGATGGAGTCCAATCCCATCATAAGGATGCAGTCCTGAACAGCTGCTGTCTACTGGTGGGAATTAGGTACAGTAGGGGAGCAGTTAGCTAGCTCTTTCCTAGCATAGTGAGGATTATTAAAACCACTCTTTAGGAGTTCTGTCTATTTTTCATATCTTTGTAGTATCAGTTTACGGTACCACGTAGTCCCTCAAACTATGTACCATTGACCCTGTTGAAAAGATTTGCAGAATTTTATGGATGAAATACTAAACTTTGGTGTAAGCTGATTGCCATTTATGTTCATATATAGAAATTTTCCTGCTATTCAGAAAGCTTTTAGTGACTTTATTTGTTCGTTAATAAAGATAAAGGCCTGTTAATTTAGAGCACTTTTTTGGTTGTGAAAACTATGTATAGATACTGATGAAGATAGATTGTAATAAGTAAAATGGTAATAAATCTGTTGTCAGTTTATGGAAAATGATTTGCAAATCCATTTTAATGCATTAATTGATATGGTTCAGAACTGCTTACAGTCTGCAGTGTAGACCAAATAAAATACAAAAGGCATAACTCAGCATGCTTTGCTCTGCGTGATATTTCTTAACAAAATACCTCCC
Source organism: Gymnogyps californianus (assembly GCF_018139145.2). NCBI lineage: Eukaryota > Metazoa > Chordata > Aves > Accipitriformes > Cathartidae > Gymnogyps > Gymnogyps californianus. The sequence continues at coordinate 40,873,138 of NC_059473.1, forward strand.
CATGTTCTAGAAATCTAGTAAAAGGGACAGGTATTAATTAGGCCTTACAAATATATTCTTTTCTTCTAAAGATGTTCTTTATGAGACAACTTTTGCCTGGACCTTCTGACTGCAGTCTACTAAAAGATCAGAGATAAAATCAAACCAACTCTTCTTGCAGTATCCTTTAAATGTCAAGAAAGGGGAAGATATGTATTTTAGCGTGTACCAGTGAGAAGAGACTGGCTCTGTCTTCTCTGCAAGACGCCTTTAAGTAGATGAAGACAGCAATTAAAGCCTGCCCGTCATCTTTTCTGGACTGAACAAATGCACTTTTCTCAGCCTCCTTTCACAAGTAATATGCTCCAACTGCCTAATCACCTTAAAGGACCATGATATAGAATGCTACTTTTTGTGAGAAAATTGGGGAAATTGTTTTTTTTACATTACCAAATATCACTTGCAAGAGTTTCCTGCCTTTTTCAGAAGATCTTAAGTAAATCAGATGCATTGCCATTAAAACAAGAGAGCAAGGTTTCATGATCATAGACTCATGCATTTCTAACTTATGCATAAGCATACTTGTGATTTCTGTAGGAGAAAAGAAATTCAGTTCTTAGTATCTTGTCTAGTTATCTTCATAAAATCCATTATGACATACTTCATCTACATCCAAACTGGAATTCATTCTAAACCAAGCCACCTTTAGAGCCAGCTAATAAAAAAGATCTTGAATTGAGGATTTCTTTTTGCCATATTTACTTACTGTGACCATCACTATGAAAAAGAGACTTCAAACAATGTAAGTCATGATGCAGAAGCTCTTTTCCCCGTAATTTAGACAACAAAAAAATGAATGGTGGCTGTGTTTTTCTTTGCCAGTGTTGGATTTCCAGTGAAATTCAGGTTAGAAGAACCGATGATGAGACAGTGACTTATCATTACTACAAAGATCTGTAGGTCTCTTGCTATCTCACAAGCATACAGAGAGAATTAAAATATTTTTTTGAATGTTAAAATCATTATATTTTAAAATAAATCATAGAATCATAGAATAGTTTGGGTTGGAAGGGACCTTGAAAGGTCATCTAGTCCAGCCCTCCTGCAATGAGCAGGGACATCTTCAACTAGATCAGGTTGCTCAGAGCCCCATCCAACCTGACCTTGAATGTTTCCAAGGATGGGACGTCTACAGCCTCTCTGCGCAACCTGTTCCAGTGTTTCACCACCCTGATCACAAAAAATTTCTCCTCTATCTAGTCTGAATCTACCCTCTCTTAGTTTAAAACCGTTACCCCTTGTTCTATCATTACAAGCCATACTAAAAAAGTCTGTCCCCATCTTTCTTATAAGCCCTCTCTAAGTGTTGAAAGGCTGCAATAAGGTCTCCCTGGAGAGATATATGTATCAACATACAGAGCAGTAACCTATGGCAATTATTAGTCTCTGCCCTCGCCGTTTTCACTAAGAAGAATACCAGCATCATATCTGAACCCTTGAGAATCCATGAAATGTAGTATTACGAGCTGCTGCTTCTTCACAAGTAGGAAGTGGCTTGGAAGTCTTATTTGAGTAAAGATGTGTCGCCATTGCCTAATTGCAACATATGCAGGGTTGAATTTGTGAGAGAATGTCTTACCCTGTGATTTCAGGAGTAAGCAAAGCACAGATACACTAGCACATCACTCGGATGTGTCATGATGAAGTGTCCATCTTCAATTGTCAGTCTAGTGAATGATGATGAGACCTTGTTTGACATTACCAGTCTCCCTTCCTCTCACTGGCAACCAGAGAAGACTATTCAGTGTAATCAGGAGTATAAGATCTCTTTTTCCTGGGCTTACCCTTCCGGGTTTTTTTAGTTTCTTTTTCTTTCTCCTCTGTTTTGGATAGGAAGTCAAGGAAGAAAGAAAATAAAAGCATCGGCCAAAGTTTACTGAGGCAAAGAAAGCACTGGCAGGGGGGAAGGTGGGGTACAGAACAGGAAGACAGTCTTAGAATCCATCTATTTCGAGCTGTGGAAGGGAAACTTTAATTTGGAATTGTGTCTCACTCTCTGAAGTGATAGATCATCTAAAGCTCTCCATATATAATGGCTTTTGAAAAGTAAAAGACTTTAATTCTTCCTGCCCGTTACTTTACAGGCAAGTATAGAAATATTTCTGAATATATCCTTGACAGAAGGTCATCTTCAGAACAGTGTTTTTTTCAGGTAGCTGTTCTTCAAGGGATGAAGAAATTTTCACTTCAGAGATTTGTGGCCTCACAATAACCTCAGGGTGATTCAGGAAGTTTAGCAGAGGTTTCTATTTTTTTGACTTAGAGAAGAATAACAGCAATGAGATTGTTCTTAGAATTAGTCTATGTTTTAATGTGTCTAATTCACTTCATAAATGTTGATTTTTTTTTTGTTGCAAAAGCTACAGATACTTAATACAGCACTTTTCACCTGACATTTTTCTATGGCTTTTGGGATGGCTATTACTAAAAATGAAAGGCACAAAGGACAAAATAAAATTGTAGATATGTGTAATTCTCACCAACCTCCTTATTTAGACTGTTTTATGTCTGGAGGGGTTTGGTACATTTACACTCTCTTCTCATCTCAAGTCATGAAACAGATATGCACCTTTGGATTAAATTCAATTACAACAGTCATCTTTTCTCTGAAAAGCCAGATGAGCTTTTCTAAGATAGTGGCATTATAATGAGAAGTACCAGCATTTGCTAGAAAGCACATTAATACCCACATCCTTGATAGCAACTCAGAGATGTGATTACATGAAAGAAAATATATTCTAGAAGAAAAATACAAAAAATCCAAAAAGAAAATATTAGCGCTACTTTTTGTATCTTGATGCCTAACTGAAGGTACCAAAATCCATGTTTGGGAGCTGAAATATATGATACAAATGTCAGAGGTGTGGTCCTATATGTGAGTAAACATGAATGCAAGTGTTTGATACCCATCTTAATTACGTGCATTTGAAAATTTCATCCAACACTTGAACTCAACTATTCAACCAGTTCTGTATCTGACACTAGATATTCTACAGCACTGCCAATTAAATCATGAAGGTCAGCCAAAATACAGCTTTAGAAGTATCTTCACAATTAATCATGGTGACTTACTTAATTCAGTTCTGCTTTACACATTTAGACACTTTGGAAAACTAATAGCTTTGCTGATTAGTGTAATAGAAACTGAAAAAATAGGTGTCCATTTTATCTTTGATATGTCTCTGCTAACACTCATTATATTGTTTAATGCCTATAGATATTTAAATATCACATGAATAAATAATCTTTTCTTACATGCACACTATTTGGCTTATGCTGTCTGCAAAGCTTTATTGAGAATAAATTATGGAAGTAGGGTGGATTTCTATCAGATCATGTAATCATAATAGGTAAATATATTTCTTTTAGTAGATACTCATATGAGGTCTTGTCAGAGACAATTCTGTACAGATGTACTCCTCTAAAAGACAAGATGTTTGCCTACTTCAGCAAATGCATGTGAACAATATAAGATACTTAGTTTCTCAATTAGGTGACCTCAGGGTGCTTGCTCTTTCAGTACCACAAAGCAGAGTGATATCAGGAAGGAGTCAGATAAAACAAGAGCTGTGACTATTACCTCACAACCCTCAGCAAAAAGCTGACACACGCTTGTATTTAATTACCAGACAGGTTGCACTTTTCAGGACTACCATCCCTGTTGGGACATTACTCATTTTGTAGCTCCACCTGTGCTCAATTAGGCCTGGCTGTCCTTGAAGATTCCTAGTACCAAAGCCTCTAGACTTGTAGGCATAAATCAGCTCTCAAAAACATTGCTTGTCTATGCTGAGTAGTGCTTGGTTAATAGGAACAAAAGCAGCCAGAGAACTGAAGAATCACAGTAATGGCTATCAGAAGGGCAGTGTTTGCCACTAAATATAAGTACTGCAACTCAAGTTTAAAGTAATGTCTACCTTCTATTCTTCAAAACAATAATTGATCAAATTTGGTAATTTGTTGCTAGAAGAGTTTTAAGTAGATGTGCTTCCAAGTTGAATTTCCCAGTCAACAGGATTTCCCTGTCTAAAGGTACATACAATTTCCTTATTCTTTTTCTATATATTTTACCTGGAAAAAGATTTCTTTAAAAGTAAGTTTAGGAGAGTGTGGGCCCTGTTCCATAAAGGATGTGAGTGGTTGTGTGTGATAAGTTATCATCCACATAAAGACAAATTGAATGCTGAATACTAATGAAACAGAATGGTTGATTTTTACACTCACTTAAGCTTTTAGATTTTCCGAGATTTCAGAGGCAATGGCTTAGCAGTCCCTCATTGTTAAAAACTTGCATCTTAACAGTAGTCTGAATCTCTCAATTATTTGCTTGTAGATTTTGGCTGTTGTTTTGCCTTTGTCCCTCTTTTAGAGTATTCTAGTTTTCAAAGTTCTATTCCCTGTGTAGATTCTTATAGACGCTGGTTATATCACCTCTTACTAACAATTTTATAAAAGTTGAATGGACTTCTTCACAGTTGTACGTCTGAAGCAGATTTCCATTCAGTTTTTCACTGGTGCAAATGAAAAAGATAAGATACAAAACAACAGAAGTCAAGCCCTGTGAAGTGTAAAAATGTCTAGGTATAGTGAGAGATTGACCTTTCAACATTTTTCACTGTTAACTTCCTTTGAAATTTTATCCACAGTTTGGTAGCTCCATCTATGTCTTGGATATTACTGTACCCAAGTGTGCTTTTGAGCACCCACATCTAAGTACCAAGTGGGGTACAGTCCCAGTGCCCGTCAGCTTCTTCTGCGCTCCTGATACCCACAGAAAGGGAAGGCAGACACACAGGCCATGTGGGAGTGTCAGCATACTCCAAATAGGTGACAGATATGGATGATCCCAGCGCACACCATATTTGCTTCCCAAGGGCAAATAGCAGATCCAGCTTGTTTTATTGTTTTCTTGACAGATGGTACAAATACCATTAACCGACAAGTGTTGGCCAGTGCTGTATTTTGAAATTGGAGACGACCTTTTGTTTTACCACACAGCTGTGGCTCCACTTTTCAGTCAAGCAGGATCCAACTACTAATCTGAAGTTAAGAAAACTCAGGAACTTTAGTAGATATTGTGATGAACTGAAGCCAATTATGAGCAATCTTGTGTCAAAACCTAAACAGTCATAGGCTCTCTTATGACTACAGGATTGAAGTAATGAGTTTTGCAAGTTTTGCAAAATTAGAGTACAAACCTATGAGGATCATATATTGTGGACAATATAGTGTGTTCACATAAAAGTGAATGTCCTGAAACAAGTAAGTTTTTGCCCAGTTTAAGTTGTGATATCAACATGATAATTAGTGTCTTCCGAGGATATTAGAGGGTGGATAGGATCTAGTATCTCTTTTAAAATTACTATTTATGTGACTAAAGTGTTCCATTTATATTCTATACTCCTTTTTACATAACACTACAATCTGTTTTATCACCAGTTAAAACATTTTATAGGATTCTCCTGTTTTAGCCACTTTGAAATAAAGCAGCATGACAAAATTTATGATTTGATCATTTTCTGTGCTTATCTTCCTTCTTAAAATGTATGCACATGCCATTTAATATCAGTAGACCATATTGTGTCATCAGACTTTAAGCAGAACTTCTGATTGAAATCAATAGGGAGCATACTTAAATGTTGATGACATAATATCACTTGGTGAAACTAGCAAAAAGTTAGACTAGCACATCATATGTGAGCATGATTAGTTTTATGTTAGTATTGCAGTTGTTAAATGTACTGTGGCACGAATGTTAACAATGAAACAGATAATTGGAATTTTATACCTATATTTTGAAAAGCAATTATGAAATGACTATCTCATGTCATGATTGTAAAACTTATAAAGTGCACTAATCAGACAAAGTCAGGAATTGAGACTCTAGGTTTTGCACAGTTATCACTGTATTCATGCTTTTGCTGGTTTGTTCTTCAAATAAGAAAGGCCTCTCATGAAAATGTGAATAAGCGATACGTAGTCGTACATATGTGCACATGTATATTCATTGGATAATATAAATAAGGCTGGAAGAGTATCAAGATATTATCTCCTTGATCCTCCCCAGCCTGACATAATTCCTGAATGATTATACAACCATTTTCAAAATGATAGGGTTTCCTCAGCCAGGCAATTGTTTAGACCCTGGCTCTCCTATTAGAAGGTGTTTTCTAACACCTGTTCTGAACATTTCTTGCTGTAATTTAAACCTATTATTTCTGTAAATCATATTCAGAGTAAACTTGCAGAATGTTTGTTCCCTTCTTTTCTAAAATACTAGGTATTTGATAAATATATTTATATTTGCTCTTTTTTCTCTCTGTAGACCAGACAGACTCATTTCTTTCCACTATAGCTTGTAGATCATGTTGGGACCCCAGATGATGTTTTCTTCTCAGCAGTCTTTTCAGTTGTTCTGCATCTTCTGTGCATTACAATGCTTAACAGTCAGCCTCATAATCCAGATGGAACTTTACGAGTGTTGAGCGGAGTGAAATAAGTGATTTAAGAGTGTTATAGACAATAACCGGTAATAATTGTACACAATAATTTTTTTTTTTCACAGCATCAGATTGTTGTTGACATATGTTCAGTTTCTGAACTACGCTATGTCCCACATCCTTTTTCAAGAAATGCTGTTTACGTGGTTTTCCTTCTTCAGAACTTGTGGGATAGCATTTAACTAAAAGCAGTGAAGGAGGAAATTAGTGGACTGTGTTACCTCAGTTGCATTATGTATTTTCATTTCTGCGTTGATAATGTATTGCAGAATTACTTTGTTCAAGGTTAAGGTGTCTGTGTCTTTGGATGTCTTCTGAGTATTGGCTTCTCACTTTTTCTTTCTGTCCTTCTTTCTCCCCTCTTCTAATGCTATTTACTTTAAAGACCTTTCTAGCAGTGTAGTTTTGACCTTAATACAACTTTTTATTGTTGGAATTTTACCTCAAGGCATCAGTCAGAACTTTAATAAAGAAGACTTTAAACTGATAAAAAAGTTATTGTTTTAATTGTTTTCCCTAGGCAAAGTTTCTAAATGGATAGCTTAGGTGCTGGCTGATACAGAAAATGAGGTGTCCTTAAAAGAAAGCAAAGCACTATCTATCTTAGGAAAGTGTTTGAATCAGAATAATCTATGCTGATTTACCTGATACAAACTTATGCAAACTTAAGATAATAATCAATTACTCCATGTATAGATGAATGTGAAACTGTGCACAGATTTAAAATAGCATTGTGTTTTCTACCACTGCAAGTGCTGATAGTCCCTAACCTACAACAGTTTTGGAACAATAGGCAGTTCTTAATTGCATTTATGAGGTATGTTGGGAAGCAATAATTTAGCTGGAAAATATCATGGGCAATCTATTGATCTAATCAACTGAAGAAAATAGGCACATCTTTGAAATAAACCCAGTTATATCATGTTAGAATGTAGTCAGCCGAGACAATTATTTTATCTTCTGTTGTTGCACAACTTGGTGTTCCCAACTTGGTAACAAGTAAACACATTTCATTTAGAATTTAAAAAGGAAAATGAATCACTATTTGGCAAAATAACATAGATAATATTATAAACACAAACCATCCAAAAATAGATGCAAAATCAAGCTTTCATGAGTCAGGAATATTAGAATACAGATTGCCCGGCCTTGTGCACAGAGACTTTGATTTCCAAGCTCCATTCCAGCAATTAATATCATGGCACTTTCACTTGTCTGACCTTGACACTTGTCTGACTTTGCTAATAGTGACACAGTGGATATATCTTAATATTCAGACTTAACAGAGAGTAGCAGGTCTTTCTACTTCCTGACTTGCTGATTTTCTTCCTTACCATGGGATTTCATAAGTCAGCTTATACTGCCTGAAATGGAGGCAGTAAGAATACTGATAACATTGCATATCACTCTCTCCTGCAGTGACAACACCTGTTTACTTTTCCATCCCTGCTGGCACTGTACTTTCCACTTTTAGATGCTATTAAGTCAGCACTCTGTACCAAACCGTTTTGTGAGACTGAACTGGCTCCTCTGCTATATCTGGCAGATCTTCCCTGGTGTAAAGTTTAGACCAAGAGAGTGTTTTCCAACTGAGCAGACAGTGAGTTGAGAAGTCTTTTTCTTCCCCTACTTAGTATGCTGCATATCTATTCACAACAAAGTGATGAGCTCTATGTAATTGAAGTGTGCTAGGTGAAGATGTTGTAGGCCTGCTGAGAAGATTTTAGGGAACTCAGAATTGGAATAAATTCACTAGGAATGGATAAACAAGTGCAGAAGGAAAAAGACTTGTCAGAGCTTCAAAAAGCAAAAGTAAATCTTCTTTAAGATTCATATTGAAGATGGGTAATGATTTATTTTTTAACTTATGCTCTTCTCAAGTGCAAAGTATATTTGCAAATAGTATGAAATATGTTTTCAATTAATCTTTTTCCTTGATTGCCCTCTCTTTGAGGACATGTTTATTCATGCTCATAAGCCCTCCATGAAATTGTTCATAGTAGTGTCTACATTGTGTGGATGGGCTACTATGCCTGCAAATGTACATGTGCAGTCTAGAGGATGCTTTTTGTTTTTCTTAGGTGTCTAAAGAAAAACAATTTTGAAATTCTTATTGTACCAGAGTCTACAACATTAAATTCCTTACTGCTGGTGTCACCAAAGCGCTGTCACCTGCATGGCAGGTATAAAACGCTTTCTGGCAGCATTGAAAATAAGTGGAGGAATTAGTAGATACAGAAATGTAATTTTCTTATCAATCACTGAAACTGATGATGGCACAGGAACATCCATGGTAAGGAGCAAGGAGTTGTCACTTTCAAATTGAATCACGCCACTCTGGACAGAACTTCTGTCTCCAAGAGTATTCATTTCATTTGTACTCATTGACCTGCAGATTGATATTATTCTGCCTGATACAGTTTCTGCTTGAAACTGCACAGGCAAAATCATGCTCCTGGCATCCATCCTAGAAGTGTTATTCTCTGAAATTAGTGCGTCAGAAACGCACTTTCATAATATGAATAGTACCATGAATAAAATATAAACTTCAAATATAGAGTTCTATAGAGTTATGAAACATGAGATGATAAGCTGAATAGAAATTCTGTATATCCATGCTTACTTTATTAACTCTTATTTACTGTTCTGTTTCATGTTTTTACAATTGTTATGGGCTCGACTTCAGTTACAGTCTTTGCAATGAACTCAGAGCTACACTGAGCGATGTAGTTATTGCATAGTTATTTCATAAGATTCCAGGCATCTTTCACTAGGACAAAGAGAGCTTTTGAACATATGACTGGATAAACATTGGATGACTGATTTGTCCACATACCGCCAATTCACAAAATTTCAGTTCAAATTGCTGAACATTTGTGGTGGAACTCAGATGTATGAAAAATGTATCACTTTTGAGTTACTAAGTTCAAATATTTTCATTACCGTGAATACGGAATTGCTGATATAACAGCATAAGTATGCTGACATTATAAAATAACTTCAAGTGATAAATAAATAAAAGACAATTTTTAGAAGAAATGTATTTAGAAATACTCAGTGAAAATTTTCCATATATACTACAGGTATTTTCTTCCAGTCATAGGGATATTGCAAATGTTTTCAAGTGAAATTTTGATTGAGCTCCCTTCTCTTTGCTTTCTACAGGTCATCTTTTCTGTTCCCTAAGAACCTATCTTTTTAAAATCTCTCATATTTTTTAGTGGTTTTGGCTCCATGGCAAACACTTCCAGCAGTGACCCTTTCCCAAACACACATTATTGAAATCCTGTCTTCTCTGAAGACCTTGTGAAATTTTATCATAAATTTTGATTGGGATAGACTGTTATCTCTTAAGATCTATGAAATGGATAAAAATTACATGAAATTCAATGTTACTAAATACTACATAAATATTAGATTTTGGAATGTAAGGATTATACACTGTTGCAATATTAATCTATTTTTAGAATAATATGGGTATCTCATGGATATTCTTTGGGTAATTTAATTATCCATTAATTCTTGTATTAGCTCATTTAACTGCCTAACAATGTCTGCCCTCAACTATGCCAGGGAAATTTCTGAAGGTTTTTCTAAAGTGAAATTTTTTCTGCAATTTTCATACATATGTGCAATATTGTTTGTGCTAAGCTGCTGTTGTAAATGGGTGGACTGACTAAGATAATTTTGAAAGTATGCTTTCTTTCAAAATTGCAGTTACCAACATCTTGTCACCATACCATCTGTCTAAATATTTTCAGAAACAGGATTACAAATAGTTGCTATGTTACCTTTTTCACTTTGCAAATGGCTGCAAGTGTGAGAAATAATAGCTGAAGTCTAATGTGATTTTTGACATTTTTTACAGTGGGGCAAGAGTAGTAAGCTTCTCACAGGAAAACAACTGACTGAAATGCTTACTCCTTCCCTAACCTTTTCTCTACAGTATGTGGTATTTCTTCTGTAAATACCAACTTGAATGAAATATATCCTGCCATTTGGAGAACACTGGAGTGGGACTAGCCAACATGATATGTTTACTATAATAAATGAGCTGCTTGAAACAAGTGTTAGGTTTTACATTATCATATTGACTCTGGTTCAATTTCTTATCCTCCGAAATCTGAAAGTCATTGAAAGGCTGTTTAGTTTTTAAATTAAGTGGATTCGTGAACAATCTCATTAATATTTAGGTGTGTGAGGTTTTACTTGCCTGTTGTGGTTTAACCCCAGCCAGCAACTAAGCACCACACAGCCACTCACCACTCCCCTCTCCCAGCGGGATGGGGAGGAGGATCAGGAAAAAAAAGTAAAACTCGTGGGCTGAGATAAGAACAGTTTAATAACTAAAGTAAAATAAAATATAATACTAACTAATAATAATAAAAATAATAATAATAATAGTAATGAAAAGGAATATAACAAAAAAAAGAGAGAAATAAACCCAAGAAAAGACAAGTGATGCACAATGCAATTGCTCACCACCCACTGACCGATGCCAGAGCAGCAATCCGCCCCTCCCAGCCAACTCCGCCCCATTTATATACTGGGCATGACATTCTATGGTATGGAATATCCCTTTGGCTAGTTCAGGTCAGCTGCCCTGGCTCTGCTCCCTCCCAGCTTCTTGCACACCTGCTTGCTGGCAGAGCATGGGAAACTGAAAAATCCTTAACTTAGGATATGCGCTACTTAGCAACAACTAAAACATCAGTGTGTTATCAACATCATTCTCACACTAAATCCAAACCACAGCACTGTACCAGCTACTGAAAAGAAAACTAACTCTATCCCAGCCAAAACCGGGACATGGCCAAAGAGATAATCTACAAATTCTAATGCATGGCATTTAAAATTTCCAGGCTATATAGATTAAGGGTGGCAGTCTTGGTCCTTACAGCTGATTAAGTTAGATGGGGCAATACAGCTTCAGAGGGTATAGAATTAATTGATGCTGAGAACAGGAAGGCCAACGAATATAAACGCTTTCTCTTAAGACCAAAACTGTTCTTGGGACTTATGATATAAGGCATTTATATGACTTAATTCATAACAGTGAAAAGTGTGTTCATCACATAGAATGAAAAAGAAATATTTTTTTTCTGCTTTTCGGGAATCTTTTTGGATGGTGCACTTCTTTCTGCTTTCCCAGCTTCCCTCTCTAGGCTGACTATGGGTTTTGTTTGAGAGCTTTTGTGTTGTCTAGGAAGGACTCTCTTATTCCTCCTGTACAAAATGTTATTCTTTTTAAGTTTAAAACATGTTTTAAATATTAAAAATCTGAAATACTTTAAGGTTGAAAGCTAGCTCTATGTCATTGAACTATTTAAAATATGATGATCTATGATTTAATTCTAGTCTTACACTGTTGCGTGTCATGTGTTCTTGTAATATGAAGTAAAAACTACTTACCAAGAAGTTCCTACCTACTTGCTGTTAATGTTTTAAGTAAATCTTTCTCCTTAAAATACACTTCTTTTTGAGGTTGATCTAGTGTTTTTGAAAGTCATTGATCAACAATACAATGAAAGCACCTCTGAGTATTTCTGTATTGTTGAGTTAGTAATTGAGGACCTTAATCTACAGAAAGGATGAATCTTGGGTAAGAGTAACCCATTTTTCATCCTGCTCAAACTACATCTCTTTTCTTCTTGATCTTAGAAAAAGTAATCTGTGGAAAAATTAGATGCAAAAGAAGGGTTAGATAAAATGTTTAATGCAGCTCTATGGAGAATTCACACCGGAGAATCATAGTGACTGAAATGAATTCTCTTTCAGTGTTTTCTGTAGTGCAAAGTGTAAGTTGAAGCCATTTGGCTATTCTTTATCCAGCATTGCATTAAAGCAAGGGATAAATAATTAATGTGTTTTTCTCTTTAGCATGAAATATGGTGATTACAAAGGGAAAAGGAACTCTAAGATGTAGAAAGATGATTCTGAATGCTAATGAATGTTGCAGAAAAGATTTGTCAGGAATAGGAGCTGTGGCACAGTAGATACAAAGAGCTTTGCAGAAAAACGTAAGGTTCTCAGTGAAATGATCTTAAAAGGAACACAGGCAAAAGTGGCATAGTAACACTGTACAATGCTGTGTTTCTGTTTCTAGAGTTCCTAGAGAGAAGGGCACAGACAATCCAGAGAAAATGGACCATATGACTCAGCTAGTTTTCAGAAACTAATAGGATCAGATTCTATTGCCACAATAGTCAGTGGCAACCATAGCGTAACAGACTAACACAGAATTTTGCCTAATCACAGAATAGGGTATTAAAAAAATTTTCTGTGTGACAAATTTGGTTATGTGATCATGCTCATGTTACCTTAAATGATGCTGCACTACAGCAACGGTATAAGACAAATATCTTAAACATTTTTAGGCCATATATATAAATATATCTCATGATATATATATGTACTCTTGTCCTGGTTTCAGCTGGAATAAAGTTAATTTTCTTCCTAGTAGCTGGTATAGTGCTGTGTTTTGGATTTAGGATGAGAATAATGTCAATAACACACTGATGTTTTAGTTGCTGCTAAGCAGTCTTTATACTAAGTCAAGGACTTCTCCGCTTCTCATACTGCCCTGTCAGCGGGGGCTGGGAGTGCACAAGAAGCTGGGAGGGGACACAGCAAGGACAGCTGACCCAAACAAGCCACGGGAGTATTCCATACCATATGACGTCATGCCCAGTACACAAACTGGGGAAGTTAATACCGTTTAAATGAGAGTATTATCCTGTGAAAAAGAGTGTTTTGAATGGTATTTATTTTCAGAGTAAAACTACATTTCTGATTTCCTCAGTAGGGTGGCATTCATTCAATATTACATGGACTATGTTTGTTTTCTTTTTAAATTTATGGTGAATGTAAGTATATGTAAGTGTAATGCAAATGAAGAGTACTATCATCGGAAATGTTTTGCGTGGTTCTAGTAAACAGTGATTGCATTACAGCAAATACAAAATTTTGAGTGTCAAGTTGTTTGCCTGTTCACTGTCTCTTCTTAATGGTTGGTCAAGTTTTCATCCTTCAGGTTTTTTATACTTGCCCAATAGCCTTCACATCTTTGAAGCAGAGCATTTGAAGTTGAGCACTGTCAAAGTCATAGGCTGAATCAATATTTTGTCAGTTCAGTAAATGTTATTATGTATAAGTACATGTCAGAGAATATCTTTGTTTTCTAGAACATCAAGCTTTATTCATTGTGGTGTTTCACAAAAATATATTTTTTTTCCCAAACTATTTTAAGATAAACTGAGCTTCTGATTTTTATGTGGTAAAGAACAAATTGGGCCTTATTCATGAAGCAATTTGTCTGTGACCCAGTTTTCAAAGTAAATTCAATTAATTTTTCATGCTGAAATGACAAAGTTTGTGATTACGTAGCTCTATGCATTTGTAGTACCTTTTGACCTTGCTTTTCATTAATGCAGCCATTTCACCTATACTTAGTACGACATTCAGCTACTATGAAGTTATTCTAAATACTATTTAGAGACTTTCTTGGAAGGGACTTTTGGAGGGCATCATAAAACTCCTGCTCACAGCACAGCTAACTGCTCAGTCAGAGCAGCTCTGGGCCTTGTGCACAGGAGTTTTGAGTCCATTGACAGGGATTCCACAACATTTCTGGGCAGCCAGGTCCAGTGTTTAAGCACACTCCTTGTGGGAAATTTTTTCCTTCTATTTGGAATTTCCCTTTCTGCAACTTGTGAGTGTTGCCTCTACTTCTTTCACTGTGCTCTTTTAAGAAGGTACTGGCTTTTTCCATACATTTTCTCCATAGCCATCCACTCGGTAACTGAAGACGACAATTACATCGTCCCTTAACCTCCTCTTCTTCAGACTGAACAGATGCAACTCCATTTCTTCCCCCATGTCATATTGTCATGTGCTTAAGCCCCTTAGCCACCATGGTAGCAATCCACTGGATTCTTTCTAGTTTGTCAGTGTATTTCTGGGTTGTTGAGGAGCCCAAAGTAGACAGAGTGCACTCAAAAGGGTGTAATATCCACTTACTGAATAGTACATATTCCAAAAGAACAGGCCTAGTGGACAAGATTCATCTTGCCTTATTGTTACCATATAAACCAATTTAAACTACCCAAGTAGACTTCTAAAATCAGTGAAGGGAGAAAATTCCCCCAGAAAGTGATTCGTCACGTCTATCTATCTCGGTTATTTTAGAAGGAGATAAATTACTTGCTGAAGGTGCTTCTCTCTCTTCATTCACTTTTGAAGAAACTTAGATCGCTAGACTAGCCTGGACACCTAAGAGACAGCTACATTTAAAGTAGGGTGGATCCAAGCTCTATGCTGTTAAGATCTGCAGTGTCTGCCACTGTTTTATTTCCAAGTATAAGATATTAGCTAAACCACACCTTGGCTCTTTAATAGACAATGTACATCCTCCTGTCATCCTGCAAAAGCTGGGGTAAGCATAGCATCTGTTATCTTCTTAACATAGAACTAAGTATACTGACAAAATTGCATTTTCCTTCCAGAGTCCTAAGCTTTTAAACTTACTCAGCCGTTTTCTCATCATCCCATCTGAATCAGCATGGATTTGTTCACTTGAGGGCTTGCTCATCTTAATCATCCTCTTCCATTTCAGAAGCGGGGTGAGCAGACTACTGTTGTTTTAACATATATAGAATAGAATAGAACATTTCATTTCAGTTGGAAGGGACTTACTTACAACGATCATCTAGTCCAACTGTCTGACCAATTCAGGGCTGACCAAGTTAAAGCATGTTATTAAGGGTGTTGTCCAAATGCCTCTTAAACACTGACAGGCTTGGGGCATCGACCACCTCTCTAGGAAGCCTGTTCCAGTGTTTGACCACCCTCTTGGTAAAGAAATGCTTCCTAATGTCCAGTCTGAATATACATAATTCTGTAGTACTTTGAATTCACTCATAGGAGATGAGAGTTGTGGGAAGGACAAGAAATACTGTTGAGTCTGAATTTTACTGAGGCTCATTATCCCTTTTGGCAGAGGTGTCTAGGAATCTGTGATTCTGCATGTGATTGTGCTAGACAGAGAAATACACAAAATTCTTACAAAATAACACAGCAGTTCTATAATTCATATAATTTTAAGTTGTAATAAAAATACATGTTCCTTCTGTGTATATATTTTAATTGCTCCAGATTTTATTGATACAGTGCTTTATTGCAGGGGAACAAAAGTTGTATTCTACAACCACTGAGCTAAAATAGAAAGAGGAGGAGCATTCAGATAAAGAATAGAAACTCAAATTTCAAGAGAGCTGAAGTAAAATGCAGTGAAAGTTTGGAAAATTTGCCAAGGATAAGGAAGAAGAAATGGAACAAGATATGGATACCACTATTTAGATTTATAAAGATGGAGACCAGAATGCTGAGAAAAGTTTTCTCTTCAAAGACCTGAAGGTATTTGTAGAGAAAAGAGTACCAGAATGACAGAACACTTGAAGAGAAGAGGTATAAAAGAGAAGGAAATAAGTTTGGTTAGGGCTAACCAGCAAAGACAAAAAAGAACAGATTAAACTAAAATCAGAGTTTTAAAAATAGCATCAAGAAAACTTGCAACTAAAGATATGAAATGGATATTGCCTTAGGAAATGGACATTTAGCATTTAAATGTAGTACAAAAAAGTTTCATGAAGTCACACTCCAAAAAATATCCAAAATTTTATACCTGTTGCAACTGTTGTAGGAAACTGGTACAATTCCTGTTGTTGAAAATTTATATATGCTAATATATTCTGATTTCTGCAGCTACTTCCACTCAGGTTTTCCTCCCAAATAAATAGTGGACCATGAATTTCTGGTAGAAAAAATTAAGTTCACAGGGAAAAAGACCTCTCAACTGTTTCATAAACAGCAAAATATTTCTAGGTCTTCTTTTATTCTGTTAGCTTCTACCAGAAATGCTCTTTGTCTTTGCAGGATTATGAATTATATTAATAATTTGTCATTGCTTTTGCATTTTGATTCCCTTTGTGACATAAAGACATGGTGTCTTTCCTTATTTTAGTTCATTAGCAATACTGAAAGGTCCCATGGAACTGAGGTTTGTGAGCTAAAACAATGTCAAACTGTACTGTGGCAAGAGTTGGCATTTCAAACGCTGACTTGCTGATAAGCCGCTCTGAATTTGTACCTGGCTGAATCTGGCCTCTTAGCAAATGAAGCTCTGTAGCTGGCACAAAGTGTGTTATTGCTATACTAATTTCACTTTAAATTTGATTTTTATCCAATACTGAAACAAACTTTTGTGCCTCTTATGTTTTGCCTACTAGAAGCTGCTATAGCAAAACTTGGCCTAGTAAAGGGACCTTTTTCCACCTTGCCTCAAAGTCCAATGTTGAAATTAACAGTACAAAAATAGGTGTATAAGACTTAGGCAATGAAATTAAAAAGTGTGTATTTATCAGCAGGTGTAGTCATAGGCCTTCCTTATTCAGGGTCCACCTTCTAAGCATGAGACATTTAATATCAAGAAGGCTATAATCCTTCTTCTTGGTATCTGCTTTTAAATTCCTTCTACTATTTTGTTCATCTGCTATGGATGCTTCTGTATAGCCAGAGGACACTTGGGAGAATTCTCCCTTTTGCGGGTAGAAAAAGGTCACTACTTTCACACATCTTTCTTTGCCTTTTTTCAGAGGGTCTGAGGATCTATAGGTAGCAAGGAAAAGTGACAGTCTAGTCTTTGACAGGTTCTCTCTCCAAGCCTGTGGGTGAAGCCAGTGTGAGTTATTGCAGAGACCCTCTATGGTATTGTCAAGCATTGCCCTGGCGAACCTGAGTTCCCACAGTCCACATATCTGAAGAGATTTCTCAAAGGAACTTCACAAGCTCAGTTGTTATAGTGGCTGTTCCACCGGAAGACTGCAGCCAACACCAGAAGATGGATTCCCAGTAGGATGGATCCCAGCAGATAAAGTGGAGCTTCAGGGCTTTTCAGCTGGGATTAAGTAACAGGCTGAGAGAATTTGAAGACAGTTTCAAGTTAGTCTCAATTTCTATTTCATCCGTAAATTGTTTGTATACATGAAAGAAGTGGAACAGGGGATTTTTTGCACTTGCTTTGTGCCATTGCAAGGACATTCATCTGGGAGAAAGAGAATTTCTTTCCTCAGAGGTGGGGTTGATATGGGAATATTCAATCAGCATAGCTGCAGAGTTTGCTAGGGTGATATTAAACTGTATGAAATTATGTTTGCCTGTCTCTTTCTAGAGGATAGATTATCCTCTCACCTCTAGCATTAATTGGCAAGCTTGTTGGCAGCCTCAGCAAAGGACCAAATAGTGCTTAGGTATGGAGCTTAAAATGCCATCTCATTCCTGCACTCAGCCCTCAAGCATGGGACTTATAGGAGAAATGTATGTGGCTACTGTGTTTTCTCTCTTCCATGGATAAACACAACTTCAGCTCAAACCTGGTAGTTTTTGAAAGCAGTGATTCCCTGAAAATAACATGGTTAAAGAAGCAGGGTATTGATAGTCAGCTGTTAGCTTCCTGCTGAAAAGTGAAAAAGGCCTTTTGGAAAAATCAGGCATGGCATTAGCTCAGGAAGTCTCCAAAATCTTTACAATGAAGAAAGAGAACAAAAGGAAGCAAACACTGAGAAGTATAAAGATAGTGCCCAGCCTGCAGACCACGTATATTTAAAGATAAATTTAGCCTTTTTGGTATTTTTCATTTTGCTACTCATTCATATTTCCACAAACAAATAGCATATGTGAAAAATTTTCAGATTATGGATGGTCTGTGAACTATGTGGTTTAGGTAGTCACTGCTCCTTTCTTCTTGTTTGTAATATCTGACAGGTCTGCTAAGTGTGTTGTTTTTACTAGCTACATAGATTTTTTACATCACATTTCTGTGTCAGAGGAAAAAACACAATTCTACAACCTCCAGCCTGTACAAGTCTTCTGTACTATGCATCTGACAGCATTGAACATGTGTATTGACTTACTGTTCTCTTGTTGTTCTATCCTTGGGTCTGTCCTGATGAGGCACTTAAAAAATTATGTGTGGTTGTACTGTGGACAAAATGTCCGGGAGATTAGCTACCAACTGTCCAGTTGTGATAAAAGCAGAAACTGTCTTGAACCTGACTTCTTTTTCTCCTAAAAAACATTTCTTGCTTATCACATTAAACTAAAATGGGATGAAATTTATCTAAATGAGGGGTTGACAAGCATACCTCAGGTAAAAGTAGGCAGTTATCAAAACTTCCAGATCTGTTTGGAAGTACTGGCTCAGCTCAGTTTTATTTTGTGGGAGAAGAGATGGCTATGCTCTTTTTCTTTGAACACAGATACCAAGAGTCATATTTATATCCCCTGCTGAATCAAATTAAGCAGAAACAAAGAAAATGTGCTCTACTTCAGCAAACCTCTTTATCTGAGCTTTCTCTTCAAAACTTGTCACTGTCATGTCCCCTGATAGCATACCTCACACTAGCAGCATTTTATCAGATATTTTACTATCTTTTAAAGGAAAGATGGAATCACTTAAAAGGGCATTGCCAATTTAAAAATCAATGTATTTTCTCCATTTGTAAAGTTACTCTTAGTTCCAAACAATGCTTAATATTGTTGAAGAGGAGGTAACCAAAAGAAATAATCTGTCATTCGTATGCATTATGTTTGACTTTGTGTTTGCCAGATTCTTTGCATCTTCCAGGTGTTACTGGGGGCCACACAACAACAAAGGAGTGATACACTCTTTAAAGGAAAGATAGGGAAGTATGCCTTTTTTAAAAAAGTAAGTAGAGGATGCATGCAAATATTTTCATGGTGAACTGAGAAAAAAGAGTATAGGCAGGGGTACAAAAGCTGAGGCAAAGAAATAAATGGAGATACTGGCAGTAAATGAGTAGGGATTGAGAAGCTTACTCTAGGAGGAAAGGGTGAAGATTAGAAGAAGAGAAAAAGAGTAATAAGGGTGAGGCCATAAAGTTGGTCCCTCTCCTGCATCTGTGGTGGGAACTGTGGGGATGGAGTTTTGTCCTTATGTGAGTATTTGAACCTCTCTGACAGCCATGTGGAACTTGGGATCTGGGGTTGTGTGGCCTTTAGGATAGTCTGAACCCTTCACTCTGCAGGGTACCCATTGCAGAGTTACATTCACCATAAATAGGAGACTGGGCAGGCAAAAGAAGTACTCAGACTCATCTCTATCCACACAAGGAGACAGTCAAACTCTAATGTCACTCTCATGTCAAACCACTACAATTTTCACGTGTTTTGTTTTTAGGTCATGGAAGAGTAAGGATCCCTGATGTTGCTGTACTTTCTTGTAACTCTAGTTGGCTGATGTTTCTGGTATGAATCATCATGATTATGAATTCTAAATTACTACTTTCTGTGAATATGGCATAATGTCCATTTTGAGTATATGCCAGAACATAGCTAAAATACAAAACAAAAAATATAAAAAGGCAGAATTTCAAGGAAAGGATACTGAAGTCACTTGAATTTATTTACCCTGTTACCCAGCTTCATCATACATTACCATTTCAGCGGTCCTGGTTTTCTCAGATGAGTCAAGTTGTTCTCAGCTTTGAAGGTGTTGTGGTTTAACCCCAGCTAGCAACTAAGCACCACACAGCTGCTTGCTCACTCCCCCCACCCAGTGGGATGGGGGAGAGAATCAGAAGAGTAAAAGTGAGAAAACTCATGGGTTGAGATAAAGACAGTTTAATAAGTAAAGCAAAAGCTGCACACACAAGCAAAGCAAAACAAGGAATTAATTCACTACTTCCCATCAGCAGGCAGGTGTTCAGCCATCTCCAGGAAAGCAGGGCTCCATCACGCATAGTGGTTACTTGGGAAGACAAATGCCATCACTCTGAACGTCCCCCCCTTCCTCCTTATTCTTCCCCCAGCTTTATATGCTGAGCATGACTTCATATGCTATGGAGTATCCGTTTGGTCAGTTGGGGTCAGCTGTCACGGCTGTGTCCCTTCCCAACTTCTTGTGCCCCTCCAGCCTTCTTGCTGGCTGGGCATGAGAAGCTGAAAAGTCCTTTTAGTATAAACACTACTTAGCAACAACTAAAAACATCAGTGTGTTATCAACATTATTCTCATACTAAATCCAAAACACAACACTATACCAGTTACTAGGAAGAAAATTAGCTCTATCCCAGCCAAAACCAGCACAGAAGGACTAAAGAGTAATTAGATTAGTCAGGTCTAAAGATCAGTTGAGAAGAAAAGGTAGATAAATTGTGAATACGATAAAAGATGAAATTCATTGCTGACAAATCCATAGTAGTGCACATTAGATGCTATTTGTAGGCATTGTTGAGTTCTAAATGATGATATACTGAAGTATAGACACAGGAATGATTGTTTCCAAATGAAGGAAAGCCTCTAATGGCATGCAGCAGCACTTACTGAGGCAAAGATAAATATTAAGAATGAAACAGAAATAATCCTGAAATTAATTAATTAGTAATTGTGCTTAATAAATTGTGTGTGCTGTCATATGGAATATTGTATGAAGTTTTCATAAATAGGCAAAATGTAATAGTTTCATTTTCGTACTGGGACATACAAAAAATTGGAGCTGTTTAGTCTGGAGAATGATTAAAAAATAAAATACATTGTAAGAATTTAAAATAATTAACATTGTAGAACAGTATTTTGTAGAGGGGAAATGAAATTTTTCTTCGTTTTAATGAAACCGAGCAATAATGAAAATTAGACTTATAGTAGAAAATAAGGTTCGTGATGAGAAATGTATGATACTGCATACGAGGAAGTGAATAAATGGATACGGAAAGTAGCTGTGGCTTGGATTCTTTGAATTCAAGCTACTGTCAGTTGGACATCACAGAATGCTGTTTTGGCACTAGTATTTCATGTTATGCTTGGTAATTTCATGAAGGAGCCTGGAGACCTAGCTCGTTTCCAACTTCATAGCTAAAGCTAATGAGGAACAGGTGTCCCCAGCTGGGCAGAGATGCAAACTCTGAGGCAGTCACTGTGAATCCTGCCACATGGATGGTCAGTCCTGGAACAGTCAATGGTGAGTCAGGTTTGCTGGTTGTCTAGGAGTGAATAGAACAAGAGGCAGATCATCAAAGGGGAAAAGAACTAGAACAAGCAGCTGCAAATTTTTGTACAAAATACAGTGAGTGTCATCTTCTTTTCATCTGTATGTGAGAAAGAGCCAATTTAGTGGCACATGAACTTACCTACTTTTTTATAATGCCTTTGGTCTATACAGCAGCGTCAAGAAGAGAATTCTTTATTTCTGCCATCCTTCACGAGTGCTCAAAGATTACTCCATAACAGTAAAATATCCATGAATTTTCTCCTCCCTGTCTATTTCTAAGTAGTTCTCAGAAAGAATACAATTTCTTTGAATGTGTTGTCATTTGCCAAGGAAGGAAGCAAAGATTAATTATTATACTAATATTAAGTACCTGTCCCCAGCTTTGCCCTTTCCCATGTCACAGCCAACCTTATGCCTTCCTTCATTTTTCAATCTGTTGTGTTTGTTGGCTCTCACTGAGAGCTGCCCCCTCAATCTCTTCTGCTTTTAATCTTTTCTATCCTTGGCTGTGTACTGTGGTCACTTCGCCTCAGTTGTACATCTACAAATCAAAGCAGTTTGGTATGCCAACAAAACAAAGACATAACTGTATTCATTCATGCACATGGCATTGTGAAAGCCACAGAGAACTCTTGTTACTCTCTCTCCCCCTGCCAGCACAGTTCTTAGGACTGCATTTGATCGCAATTGATAGAAAGAGATTCAGTTCACACTTAATATCACTCCATGGCCTTTCAAGAGCATCACACACATCAGCTAACTGAACCTTACTGCCCTACCAAAGTAGTCTGTTTTGACTCTCCCTGTTTTTTAGAGGAACAAAATGGACTTGCTCCCATTCACAATACGTCAATAGCATAGATCAGCTCAGAACCAAGATGTTTTGCCAATAGCTGATTGTAACGGTCAGGTTATATTCTCTCCTATATGCAAACCTAGACTCCAAACACGGCCTCAGCTGAGGCCGCGGTTCCCCAGACTAAGTACAGATCCTGCACTACAGAACAAACTCCCTCTCTTTCCACATATTCACCACACTTTGCAAACATTAACTAATTAGTTAATCTGAGGTCCCACTTAAAACCAAGATCCTTTTTTTAGAATCTGATTTAAAGCTAATTAATTAAGATGAGTTTCTGGCTTATTAAGCTCATCATAATAAGGACGTTGTTTTGATTAGTCTAACGCCACCCTCTCTCTCTCTCTCTCTCATTTTTTTACTCTGAATTCAGTATCGTACTCGATGAAAGACTAAAAATTGCTTGTTGACAGTTTCACAGGGAATAAGAACAGCGGGGATCAAGTTTGCACTCATCATCCCACTACAGCAATTGGGTTTTCCCATACTCTGTGATATCCAGGGTACTTTTGCTTGGGAGTATTAACAAAGGACCATTTCTCCCCTCATTTACATCCAACATTGCATCCAGTTCAAGTGGGCTTTTATAACCCTCTGGAACATTCTCTCTAAGTAGCCAACGCTTCTCTATATTTCTAGCCTCAAAAGCACAAATTCCCTCATAAACAATATTTCAAGGGAAACCCATAGAAACTATAGCAATCCTCAGTTCTGGTGAGGAGAGAAAACAGAGAGGAAGGACCTGCTTACCTATGTATATGGGGCACTATGTTCTCAGAAAGCTTAAACCCTAAATGCTGCTGCAAACTAAGCCCAATAAATGTTTGTCTTTTCTTTTGCCCACTTAAATTCACTCCCCACCAGGTTATTACATTCCTGTACTACTGACATGGTAAGGTACTCACTCTGTGACCTGCCTTAGAATGAAGGATTAAAAAAGCAAGTAAACAAGTAATGATCTACAAAACCATGAGTGAGCAATATAGAGTGCTTAATGCAGACTTTCAATGTAATCTTATAGACTGCTAAGGAAGGAAAAATTATTTTTTGCAGTACATTTCCACTAGTCTGGATGGGCTACATACATACACTTTCAAATGGACAACTTTTCAGTAAACTTTGACAAACTGTCTAGTATCAATAAAATAACAAAGTTTCTCCTTTTTTTTCATTGGCCTCATATGACAATGGGGTGCATTTTCCAAGTCATATGCTGCTTCACACTCCTCTGCTGCTTGTTGGAAGGTAGTAATTAATGAGTGCCCATGAGAATTTCTTTCCTTAAGTGTAGCTTTTCACTTTGCGAAGTTCCAGGCTTACCATTACAGTACCTTTAACATCAGTCAAGGATCATTTATAGATCAAGAGTTTGACTATCTCATCTTTTCCCTTGGTCTAACTTCCTTTTTTTTGTTTGGGTTTTTTTTTTTCTTCTCTGATGGGAGAGAGCAGGAGGTAGGGTTCTCTTCCCTTTGCCACTGTTCTCTAGGAACAGGCTGTTCCCCT
This sequence comes from Gymnogyps californianus, assembly GCF_018139145.2. Lineage (NCBI taxonomy): Eukaryota > Metazoa > Chordata > Aves > Accipitriformes > Cathartidae > Gymnogyps > Gymnogyps californianus. The sequence goes on from NC_059473.1 coordinate 40,897,106, forward strand.
GTTTCTTCGCCTTTCTTAATATTTCTTTATTTCTTTACTTCTTTACATTTTATCTTATCACCCTTTGAATGTGTAATAAATTTTTTCTATCACATATGCATCAGAATATTCAACGTACATACAGCTTCTTAGATTCATAACTTCCACCTAACTGGAAGCTTCAAATAGACTCCATGCAAGGCATATTAATACAGCTGTTAGAGGAGCTCTGTTACCAGTGGCAAAGCATTCACAAAACAACTGTTACATCTTTGACCTCAAGGAAGACTTTCAAAATATCATTAAAAGGCAAGCCTAAGAATTGAAGTTCATAATTTTTAGACACAAAAAATCATATACTTAGATCGAGGTTTTAGAATTTCCCTTGTTCCAAGCATCACTTATACCTCATTGCTCCATAGGTGATAATTACTTCTTTTTCTGTGTTCTCACAGGAGCTATTGAACTTCTCTCCTCCCCCCTTTGCTAACATATCACCCTATCTTACGACTACTAACTCCTACCTCTTTTTTTTCAGACCGATGAATGTAATTAAATTAAACTCAGAGCAATTTTTCACAAGCTATTTGAAGTTTGTTGTTTCTGTTTTCTGACCTGAAAAAAAAAATCTGTGCAAAAATGCCTGTCTGTTTTTTCCATCTGTGTCAGCTGGTCTAAAAAAATACAGTTCTTCTCCATTTAAACTATGACCACCATATGTTCTCTCCTAATGGAGAGACCTTCACTGATTTTGGTAAAAACAAGTTGACTTTTTTTGCCCTAATCTAGTTATGACGATATAAACCAGGACTATTCAACTGGAGGCCAGCAAGATAATTCCATCTGGTCTCTCTTCTTCCAGGAGTACTTGTATACAACCTAAAGATTTATTTGCCATCTGGCCAATGAATAAACTATTAGAATACAATCTGGCATCCAGTTTGTAATAAATTGGGCAGTCCTGCAATATTCTGTGGATCTTAGAGTAAGTCCATGACCTAAGAACAATAGGAGAGAGGAATCTTGTGGGCACTGCAATGAAGCAGCAGCATCCAGCCATTACTTTTTTTAGCTGCAGAAGGAAGCTTAACTGGAAATTGGACAGCTGGAAAACTCAGCACCCTCCTTCTTTCACCCACATGCTATGCATGCGTGTTTGTGTATAAATATAGCATAGCCTAACTTAATAGCAAAAGTGTTGAATAAAAGAAGGAAGTGTCTGTCTTGAGTACTAGTTGTAGCTTTGAGGTGCCACAACTGTGATAGTGGAGAAGATACCATCATGGTGGATTAGATTATGTCTATAAAGCACTGTGATATGTGCCTAGTTCATTTGGGTCGGGGCGGGGGGGGGGGAAGAATAGGTCTATACAGTGAAATAAAAAGGGACAGGAAAAGATCCCTGTCCCTAAAGCCACATTGTGTGGATGGGCCTATGTCTACATTGCTTCGGGCTGATTCCTTCTAGAGCACAGCAACTATTTAGCACTTGGCCTACATAGTATTCCTGTAGCCCTAAAACACAATTACTTTTATGTTCAAAGTGTTTGAAATAATGTGAGGGATGTTCTACATTCCACCAAAATGTTGTTTTTATCACCTGATACAGATGTTGTTTGTGACTGGCCCTGAGGTGCTCTGATTGCTGAGGATGGGGTGGTGGAGAATTGCATAGGGTGGAAAGAGTCAAAACTCATGCAGTCTTATAGTCACTCTTTCTCAGTGTGATCTCTGATATGAATTATCCCCAAATCAAGTGGGGATGCTTTGGAGAAAACTGGTTTGAACAGTCCAGGCAAAGCCTGAGGGAGAAAGAACAGCTAAGCATTATACACAGTCCAGGGGTCAAGCACTCAGATTTGATCCTTTTCTTTTTACCATCGCAGACATCCTGGCAGTTTCTCTGCTAAGAAATTTTACAGACTAAGTTTTTGGAAAACAAAAGGTCAGGAACACTGTTGGAGAAATCTATTATAGTAAGGCTTTGCAAAAGAGGACTGTCAAAGAGTTGTATTAGAAGGAAGAAAGAATGTTTGGAGCACAGGAAGGAGAGCCCTGTTCCTTTTGAAAGAGTGTAAATAGAAGGCAGGATGCAGAGAGCTGGAGAGAGACAAAGGTAAATAGAGGACAAGGCAAAATAGATTGTATAAGAGAGAAGTATGTGCTAGTAAGAGCACAGGAGGAGAAAAACCAGACAAAATTAATCAAGCTGGGAGCAAAGTGGAAGCTAGCTATAAAAGGTCACAGCAAGGCATGTTCATGGGATTGAATGAGGTTTGAAAGGAGGCAGGTGAGTCTCTCTGCAAAGAGAGTTGTGGACAGCTGGAGGAAGATGAGAATTTAGTCCACAGGAGCATGGGGATAGAGGGAAAGTGGCGTGTTTAGGAGCAGTAAGATAGGAGGAGCTCTTATGTTATTTTTTAATAATAATTAAAAAAGGTATCTTGGGCTCGAAGTGGGCTAAGTGAAAGTGTTGCTAGTTAGCTGTAACTAGCTATTGGACTCATTTGGTCTCAGTACTAACCAGACCTCTGATGTACCTGATATATACTCTGATGGCTTTCTTCCTCTCTTACTGGCTTTACTTTGTCAATTGAATTCAAGCTATACTTGATGTATGAACTTAGGCACAGCTTTACGTTGATGCTGACAGTATCCCAATGCAAGGGTCTACTTTCAGTATGATAGGAAGTGTCTGAAACCTGAGTTGAGGCCATTGAAAGAGCAAGGGCAGATATATTGTCTTTAATAGTAAGCATCAAACACTCAGGTTGTAGATGAGCTCAAGTTGGAGTTCTCTGATTCAGCCTGGAGATCTCCACCACTTGGATAGCTCTGCTGCTCCTCAGAATCAACCTCTAATCACTCTAGTTGACCCTGCAGCATTTGCTAACATCCTTGAAGTTTGTTTGAAACCACATCTGACTCTTCAAGCAAACGAAAACAAAGCTTCTACTAAAAAGAATCTCCAGGAAAGGTCAGGGCATCGGGGTGGATCAACGACTCAGTGTAAACACACTGCCTTCAGAAATAATGCTGAAGGCCCAACCTCAGTGTAATCTTAGGGAAACACTGTCTAGCACAGGAAACTGGCAGCATAAAAGAAGTGGCTTAGATTACTTTTAGCCAGATATATGACTTGATGACAATCTCTTCAGTCAGAATTAGCAATCATATGGTCACTTCATTCTCTTTATCTCAACATGTCAATCACAGTTGGGAAGGATCCCCATCCTCCACCCCCCTTCCAAATTAGCATTGGGAACAAGCATAGGCACTGTGCTTTGGTTGGTAATATAGGAGATCTCTACCCCAATTTTATCACTACTAGTTCATTTTGAAGACTACTGTTAAAAAATAAGGTAAAAGGATGGTGAAGTAAGGTATGTGTAGGGAAAGGAGAGACATGAGGAAGTATTTCCAGGTATTGATAGGATTCACCCTGCCCTCCCCATCACTGATACAATGCACATCTTGCATGTTTTGCTCCCCATGTGCATTTGTCACCCAAAGTTGGATGAAAGATCTGTTGCTATCTCATACCGTGCTCCCAAACTGCCTCCTCTCTGACTCCTGTGTCAAGAGGCTGCACCCTTTATCACATCCTTTTATTACAAAAGGATTCAGCTATGTGTCCAAAGAATTTCAAAACTGAGAGAAATAGATTATTTTGGTAAGCAGGAGACACTTTTGGCCTGTTGCTGCTTGCATACAGCTATGGGTATTAGCAAGTAGTGCAATCCAATAGGAGTGGGTGTGTAGGGAGAAGCAGTTGGTGCTGAGAACCCAATGTCCAGCGTGCTGGAGGTGCATTCCTGCAGGGCATCTTTCAGTTCAGTTTTGTACGAGAAGTCTCTCGTATATAATACAGCTGCTCTGTAATGTGAACCAAAGCATGATACATAGAGCATGAACAGGAGATTTACTTCAAAAGCACACTCTTGAGCCAAACTCAAATGCTAATGTAAACAGTCCCAGTGTAAGCTGAGTGACTTCACAAATGCCAATGAATTTACATGGTGCAAGAACAAATGTGAAAATGGGATATAGGCAATTGAAGATAAGGAGAAGAGAGCAAGCGTTTGTAATTGAGACAAGGAGGCACAAAAACTCTAAAAGAGCAGCTGTCTGATAATGATAGAAAACTTTGCCAATGGCAGCAGATACTCCTGTACATATCCTGCTGTTTTTATTTTCTTGTGCATCTTGTGAATATATATGGTAAGTGTGAAGGAGGATCTCTCAATCTATAACATACATTGAGCCACAGCCTAGAATAAAATAATTCATGCAGTGCTAGGATAAAGATTATATATGGGAAGATGCCAGAGTTAATGGTCTATATTCTCTTTTCAAATCACTTTTGCAGGACTGTGAATCCCTTGGATCTGATGGAGTTTCTCCTGGCTTTCATTGTTATATGAGACAGCATATAAAAAAAATTCTTCATGTTAATGTCAATATCTCTACCTTCTATCTGTTTTTTTAGTTAGGAGATATTCTGAAGGGACATCATAATCTATTTACAGTATAAACAAATACCACATGGAATTAAACTTTACTTTTTAAAATCATTTGAATGTGTTTCTGCCTCTTCAAATCAGCATTCCAGATTTCATAATGCACAGATTGTATGCACAAATAAATTCTTCCAGTGAATGTATTTACAATATGAGGATAGAACTCATGAAAGAAGCTGCTATATAGACCAGAAGTAATTACTGGAAATTAGCTAAAATATTAGTTACAATTCTATGACTGAAATCAGAACCATTCACTGTTTTGTTTAACTTTTCTGTTGTTTAAGAAGTTATTTAATTCCCTTTACCATTTCATTTTGCATGTGCCAAAATCCTGAATACTTAGAATTCTGCATATAGCTGATGATACCAGCTAAATTTAAAATCCCTTTTTGGTGTATTCTGTTTCTGAGATGATAATGTTTCTTTTGTACTTACATTACGTACACAGGGCACCCCATTCAATCATTGTGAAAATATATGGACTTCTATATAAATTTTATGACCAGAAGAAACCGTTATGTCACTACATTTTAGTAAGCTTTTTAATACAGAAGACATAACTTAATCATTGCCTTTTCAAATACCAAAGCGAAATTTAGTGTGCTGCTGAGTAACATCTAGTGAGAACATTAAGAGACAAATTTCCAGAGCTGTTGTGAAACCTCTTTTATGAAATTGTAATATAATTTTGCAATTTTAATTTATCTTTGCTTTGAGGAGTAAGTATCTATGTGACTGTACTCCACCTGGAAACTTCAAAGCCTGCTTTTATGTGAAGCAGCACATAAGAGAGAAAAAACTGTTCTTTCTGAGTACATATTTTATTTGTTCATTCCTGTTTCTCATCTCCATTAATCTAAGGTCAGAGTTCTTACTGACCAAATATGTTTGTTGCTTTTTGATCATGAAAAAGCATAGTAACTGCTGTAAATAATGTTAAAATAAAATTTAATTTAATTTTATAGATAAGTCAGTTGCGAGATTTTTTTTAACACCTGTCGTTTCAATAGCATCAGCTATTTTCAGATTTTTTCCTGAACTTTTCAGCTTACTTTGGCAAACCAAAAAGCCTCTTTTTGTCAGTCTATGAAATATGATGGTCCTTTATATGAGACCAATATTATGTTACAAGGCTTTTGACAGGATTGCATTGAATTGGCACAAAACCATAATAGTTTGCCATAACTTTTATTGATCTTCATTATCTTGTTAGAGTTTTCTAATATCAAAAGGACCATTCTCGATGAATGACATGAACAGTTTGCTTATGTTTGTCTGAGACAAGTAGTCCTTTCATAAACGCTATCCAGCCTCTCTGTCTGAGCATAAGTGCAATGTTTGTCATATGCAAGGCTCAGATTGCCTTTTCTAATCCCTGAACTGCTGATGGCTATCAGTAGTATATTTGGGCTGCTAGTAATAATACTACTGAACTGATACTTATTTAATACTCAAGAAATTTCTCACGAAGAGGCCAAAATCAACTTAATCAAAGTATCTTTCCCAGGTACTAGACACAGCAGTAAAATCAACTGATACGATCACTGAATCTTTTACATGTTTATGGAAACCTGATTATCTCCAATTTAAAACTTAGCAGCCCGTTGGTGTTGGCTTTCAAGCTATTTGTTCATTTTTTTCCCTTTATCTCCCCTAGTACTCGGCTCTCAGAATTAAATTTAGATCAGGCATTCACTATTCGTAGGTGATAAGAAGTTTCTCCTAGTTAGGTCAGGCTTCTTTCCTTTCTTCTTTCGTTTTTCTCACATATATGTAACTACTCTAGATCCACTGGCAGTATCTTTCTCAGTTTTCCCGCAGGCAGTTTTGAATTAACCAAAACACCATTTTGCTTTACAAAGCAAAGTATAATTAGTACACTTTGAGTCCAAAAGGTTAGTTAGATGTGGAGTTGCCATATGGTACTCTGTGAATGACTGCATGTATTGTATGCATTAACTGTAGTAGCAGAAATGTAATAAAAACAAAAATAGTTTACTCTTGATTGTAAGTGCACAGTTGAATGATAACAAACTCAAATGGTCACTGATTTGTTTTGTTCTTTATGTTAACAATCTGGACAGCTTAAGGTGTCTTAAGATGGCTATAAAACAATGTTTATTGGTTTCTGAAACCTGGGATCTGCTTGAATTCTTAAATAAAACTACTTTCCAAATCTTGGCCAGTATAATCAAAATACCACTTTCAACAGATAACATAGACCCGGTTTTCTGAGAGGCATAGACTTGCTTACAGTTGCCTAGAATGAACAATTTAGATTACATAATACGTCTAATATTGATATATGTACCATCTGAATAAATTAAAGATTGTGTATAGCAAAAAATGCACCTATTTCTGATTAGATGCTGTGGTTTCTTCTACTTCCATCCTTCTTCTTTTGTAATGCAAGAATCTCTTCTGCTTTCGGAGATAAAAGTTGCATGCATAGTCTCATCTGAGACTCTCTTTAGTTCTACTAGAAGTTTGTTTGTTTCATCAGCTATGTTTTTTGCAGCACAGAGGCTTTGACATAGTATTATCTAAGATGGTATAAAAATTCTGCTCTTCTTGTAGTTCACTGATGATGTAAAATTTCCAGGATTTCATTAATGTGGATGAATTACTAAAGCCAATTTAAGACCCCTGAGCTTGCTACTTATTTCACATATATTTATAAGCAGATATTGCAAATACAGTGATCTATGTTATGTATGTCCATGTCTTTGCAGTGTTTAATTAAAAAAACCCCCAAACTATACCTACTACTCATTTTATCATATATCTAATGACACTGATTCCAACAATGCTCTTTCTCGTCACAGAAGATATATCATAAATTTGTAAATTCATTGTGTTCCTCATCATTCTGTAGTGAAATAAATCCCTCTCTCATGTTGCCCATCTTCTCTAGAAGTATGGGAAGACCCACTGGGGAGTCAGAGAACAGCCTAAAGTATGACTCACACATTAAGATGAGTCTGTGGTCTGTCTTTGGAGGAGAGTTAGAGAAGTGAAAGAGGTGGGAATTTCAGTTAGTTTCATTTACAGAGACTTCTGCTTTTAAAAAACTGAGAAATGCTGATGCAAAATAGATTATCACAGTTTCAAGTTATGCCAAGAATTTTCAAATTAAAATAATGTTGGGATATACATTTATAGTAACAATAAAAGCAAAATCCTTGAAACAAACAAATAATGTATTCAATCTTATTATATCATTCAATAAATATAAGATTGTTTTATATGTGCTCACAATTCAGTATTTATATATTTATATACATAACTGTGGAAATATAGCTTAGTAATTATAGTTAGGATATAATAAAATCTGAGCAGCAAAATTGTTCTACTAGGGGTTGTGAAAGCAGGGAAAATCAAAGACTATTTGCTCAGATTAATTTTGCTGCCTGGTAGAGTCTGAATCACGCAGACATGTTTTTGGTTAGCTGTAGGCTTGTTTCTGGACAGTGATATTATGCTTTGACAGACATCTTTAAGGACTGGGCAACACAAGTTACATCCTTGTGCAAAGTATCTGAAATTGATGTCAGTTCTTCTGAAAATATGTCCATTAAATAATTATCCTTTATTTTTGCTGAGTGCAAAGAGTGCAAGTCTAGAAAGTTGACAGTCTCAGTCATGTCTCTGTCTCTTCAAGTTGCATTTATTATTAGGAATTAATCATTGATTTGCACTTAAATACCACAGCTGTGAGCTTAGCATTTTTCCACTTCCTTAGCTTTTTCTTAGTCCTTCCCTTTATCTCCCATACACAGTATTATGTTCTGCTCTGAAGAGAGGGAAGAATTTCCTTAAGTGGGTTTTTTCTTCCCCATATCTTCCAAGTTCTATGGAAAACTCACAAGATAAAGATTGTTCTGAACTCTCACTCACCCTTCTGATTCAGCCTCAGAGCCTTTTCATGCCTTGGCATTTGTTTCTCTTCTGTCTTCTGTGTTTCAATGGCCCCACATTCTACATATTAATTTCTGCATAATACATCTTGAATGTGAACCCTGAAGCATGATTTCTGAGGGAAAAAGTAAATATTTGCTAAAGTGCTCCAAGCATTACTTATTTTGGCTATTGAAAATAAGCTGTTGTTTTGTGCTTGATGTTGTCTAACTTTATCTTTCAGCCTTTGAATATTCTTATGCTTTCATCAACCAGGCTAATGATGTTGTTTTCAAAAATATTTCTCAGAAAAATACCTATGCACTGTGTAATCATGTGTCGCGGTTTAATCCCAGCTGCCAACTAAGCACCACACAGCCGCTCACTCACTCCCCCCTAGTGGGATCGGGGAGAGAATCGGAAGAGTAAAAATGAGAAAACTCATGGGTTGAGAAAAAGACAGTTTAATAGGTAAAGCAAAAGCCACGCAGGCAAGCAAAGCAAAACAAGGAATTCATTCACCACTTCCCATCAGCAGGCAGGTGTTCAGCCATCTCCAGGAAAGCAGGGCTCCATCACGCATAGCGGTTACTTGGGAAGACAAATGCCATCACTCCGAACGTCCCCCCCCTTCCTCCTTCTTCTTCCCCCAGCTTTATATGCTGAGCATGACTTCATATCCTATGGAGTATCCCTTTGGTCAGTTGGGGTCAGCTGTCACGGCTGTGTCCCCTCCCAAATTCTTGTGCACCCCCAGCGTCCTCACTGGTGGGGTGGTGTGAGAAGCAGAAAAGGCCTTGACTCTGTGTAAGCACTGCTCAGCAATAATGAAAACATCCCTGTATTATCAACACTGTTTCCAGCACAAATCCAAAACATAGCCCCATACTAGCTACTATGAAGAAAATTAACTCTATTCCATCCAAAACCAGCACATCATGTCATCTTTTGATTAAGCTGAAAAGGTCAAGTCCTCACAATCCCTCAGTATCTCTTCATTTTTCCATAGTAGGGCTTCTTGTCCTGTGGATCAGAGAAGTGGGATTTTAGAACAACCTACCAATTACAATTGTGACAACAAACCCAACTGGCTGTAAGACAGAACTTAAGGAGTTTCTAAGAAGCATCCATGACATTTAATCCCAAAGACTGTGAGACATTTATCCCCTCCTATTTCCATGCCCCGGAGTTCTTCATGTGCGGACAGAAGAGGTGGAAACTCTGGACATGGAGACCAGTGATGAGTGGTGTCCCTCAGGGGTCCATATTGGGACCAGTACTGTTTAATAGCTTCATCAATGACATAGACAGTGGGATCGAGTGCACCCTCAGCAAATTTGCAGATGACACCAAGCCGAGTGGTGCAGTTGACATGCCTGAGGGACAGGGTGCCATTCAGAGGGACCTGGACAAGCTCAAGAAGTGGGCCCATGTGAACCTCATGAGGTTCAACAAGGCCAACTGCAAGGTCCCGCACCTGGGTTGGGGCAACCCCTGGTATCAATACAGACTGGGGGGTGAAGGGATTGAGAGCCGCCCTGCCGAGAAGGACTTGGGGGTACTGGTGGATGAAAAGCTGGACATGAGCTGGCAATGTGCGCTCGCAGCCCAGGAAGCCAACGGTATCCTGGGCTGCATCAAAAGAAGTATGGCCAGCAGGTCGAGGGAGGTGATTCTGCCCCTCTACTCCGCTCTGGTGAGACCCCACCTGCAGTTCTGTGTCCAGCTCTGGAGTCCTCAGCACAGGAAAGACATGGACCTGTTGGAGTGGGTCCAGAGGAGGGCCACAAAAATTATCAGAGGGATGGAACACCTCTCCTATGAGGAAAGGCTGAGAGAGTTGGGGTTGTTCAGCCTGGAGAAGAGAAGGCTCCAGGGAGACCTTATTGCAGCCTTTCAATACTTAAAGGGGGTCTATAAGAAAGATGGGGAGAGACTTGTTAGTAGGGCCTGTAGCGATAGGACAAGAGGTAATGGTTTTAAACTAAGAGAGGGTAGATTCAGACTAGATGCAAGGAAGAAATTTTTTACGATGAGGGTGGTGAAACACTGGAGCAGGTTGCCCAGAGAGGTGGTAGATGCCCCATCCCTGGAAACATTCGAGGTCAGGTTGGATGGGGCTCTGAGCAACCTGATCTAGCTGAAGATGTCCCTGCTCATTGCAGGGGGGATTGGACTAGATGACCTTTCAAGGTCCCTTCCAACCCAAACCATTCTATGATTCTATGATTCTGTGAAACTGTATTCTAACCTTAGCTGCACCAATGTAATCTCTCTATTCTTACAATTTTATATGTAGAGGTAAGGGCTGTGCCCTGTTAACCAAATGAGTATCACTGTACCAGCAGACTGCCCTCATTTTTTACCACTTTCTTCATCTTCTTGTCATTGGAAAACAGGTCAATAGTAAAAATGTGAAGTAGTCTGGGACCAAGATTTGATTCCTGTAGGAAGGAGTTTAAATCAAATCAATTGGTTTGATTCTCGTAGGGCCTATGGGAATTGTGCCTGATGATCTTTGTATCTAAGTTAGCACTACATTTCAAAACCTATCACTGGGTTTCAATCTACTTAACACATGCAGTGTTAATATTGTATTGATTTAGTTTATTAACTTTGCTTTTAGTCAAAGTGCAAGTCTTCAACAAGTCTTGCCTGTACCTCTATCTGCTAACCTTATGACCTTATCAATAAACAAGATGTCTATTTAGTTTAACTGACATTTCTTCTAACCTGCGTAATAAGAATGGCTTTGATGTAGTAATCACCCAGGAAGCTTTTCTATTGTTTACACTGTTTGTAGGCAATGGGAAGTTTAAATTAATGAATGAATGTCTGTCTGTCTTACTTTTTTGGTGACACCAGGAAATCAAGATGCCACTTTTTTTCCTTGTGTCTTCTAAAGCTCAAACTAAAGCTCAGACAAGCAATAGTTGTGATCTGAAATGATTAATGGAGCAGTGAATAACCAGTTAAAACACATTCTCTATGAAGATTGGTAAATATACAGCAGAGTGAGAGATTACACTATTACATAGTTCATGGCTTCTCTGTGATTTAAGAGATTTATTTTCATAAAAAATGAAAATAAGAGAGGAAAAAAGTGTTTTCAGGTCTGCGCACAAGTTCTTCAGATTTTACATGCCCTGAAACAATGAATATTTCATTGTTCTTCTTGCATACATACAGAAGAATCTTTGCTGAGTAAAATGATTATGTGTAATACAAAATAAACATTAAAGCAACCAAGATCACATATACATGCACTCCGGAGAGCATCATCTGTCAGTGTTGTGACATTTTAATGAATTACTTAAGATAATTGATGCAATTAAAACATTTCAGCCTGATCTTTTCTGTAAGGGTAATCTTCAGTTTAAAAATACCTAATGTAATTGGGTCATTTTTGATGAAGGACAAGTGTTGGATTATGCCAGTACTTTGAGGTTAAGCAGAGACTGAGGTTTCCTCAAAAGGGAAACACAGGTCTTGATAATTTTTTAAAACAGAAAGATTCTAGGCATATTTTTCTACAGATGCTACAAAGGAATCACAATTTAGCTTACCCCATGTTTCTATGTTTCGGCAGTTGGGTGTGGATAGAGTGCCCCTTCTCAGGCTTCTGTGAATTATGCTGAAGTCTTTACATAATCAGATCTTTCATTGCAATCAATTAGGCTCAAAGCCTCGTCTAATTTCTGGCTTTTTTGAGGATGCAAATACAGCCTGATTTACATAAAATACTGCAGCATGTGAAGATGCTGATATGAATGAAGGAGATGGAGTTTATTTAAACTCTGAAGCTCTGTGGTTTTAGACTTTTTTTTTTAAAGTACTTCTTATATTTTAATTGACAGTGTTGAACAAGAAAAAAGGTCTCTTGTTAATGAAATCTACTGTAAATTCCCATCGATGCCAGCAAAGATGCTGTAGTCCAGTGGATTGAATTGCTGTATTATATTTAAAAAGCAAAGCATTAATATTCTGGTAAGGTTACCCTTTCCTTCACAATTTCTATTAGTTATTTTCCATCATGCAATTATGGATTAATTACTTCCTAGCACTTTTTAATATATCAGTGCTTTGTAATGGTTTGAATTTAGCAAAGAGGAGGGACAGTCTATTACACATAATTAACATTGCCACTATTAATACATTCATGGCCAGTGTCAGGGAGGTCATTAGATTACAGGAATAGTCTCTAATCATTGCTCAGCACTAAGTTCTTCTGGCCACATATGAACTGCAACTGCACTTTTAAATCCCCTGGTGCACTTCTCAAGGGTCCTGCAAGCAGCGTTTGATTAGATTTTGGAAAAAAATATTCTTGTTCTACAAATACTATAACACAGAATATTTGGCAATTCTGACTTTAAATTTATACTTCCTCAATGTCAAACAACAAGCATGATATGAACAATAAGACTTCCAAATACTGAAGCAGAACTATAAGCTCTGAATAACTTCTAATACATTTGCTACCCAAATCACCTTTGTTTCTACAAAACAATGGGCCAAATTTAGCCAGAGTGTAGTCTAAATTTCACCAACTTCAGAAGAATTCAGACATTTTAGACTCGGGCTGAATGTCATGCAAAGTGATTTTTTTCCCTACCTCTTCTAAGATGGTAGTTTTAAAAATGCATGCATGGCTGGAGTTTGAGAAAGTTGTGCTGAAGCTATGCAAGCCCTACAGGAATTTAATCAGGATGAAATGGCAGGTTGGCAAGGTTCACAATATAAGCCACATCCTGACTTCAGAAGTAAGCAGAGCAGACTTCATTATGACATGTGAAGTTATGAAATTTGGAAAATATACATAAAAATTTTTTTCACCATCAAAAATCAAATAAGAACCTTAAGACAGAAAGAACCTAGCTTTCTTGTCAAACATATTTTGGTTTATATTTTGGTTTAGTGTGTTTGTATTTAGAAATTCTTCTATCTTCATGATTTGGGTTTTAGCAAATTGTGCCAATATTTTGGCATTAAAATAAACTGATACATTAAAGACCATTTAAAATAAAACAGTCTCATGCTTACAGCCACCAAAAAATCAAAGTCATTATCTTTTGCCATCTTTCTATGCTCACTGATATTGCAAAGCTCAGGGAAAAGTAGGTGATTAAAAAAACCCAAACTCTCAAAAGATCAGCCTCCACACTGCGACATGTAGTTTTCATCATGAATGTTTTATACAGGAGATGTTCAGCAGTGTGGCTGGTTCATTAGCTCTGGGTTGTGCAATACTCAAGTATAAAGTTGGCCTCATTTTCATAGGTGCTTACAGCTCATAATGAAGTCTGTGTAATCTTGCATTTGCTGTACTGTTCTGTAAATCAGGCCAGCAGCTTTCAATAGAGATAGTAATTAAAAGGAGATTGGTGATATGATGTTTAATTTGTGTGATAAATAAACCTGAATGTAAGTAGGGGTATATTCCTGTTGCTGAATGGTTCTAACAACTATTGACAAATCTAGTCAAAGAAAATAATATTCTATAACAAAAATGAAGAAAAAAATGATACTTACATATATGTATACATATACTTACAGCCCCAGTGCAGACTCTGCCTGTTAATCCATCATCCCAGCATACTATCTCCTTAACCATTTTCCTTCAAGGTCGGTGTTTCCAGTCCATAGCCCATAGTCACTGGTATTTCCCTTTACTCCTACTGTACATCCCTGCTCTCCTTCCCCAAACTGAGACCTGCACCTCAAGTCCTTCAGCTACTTAAGGCACATTGTAGCTCAATAGCCCTGTGGCATGTACATCACCCTTGAACCAGCAAGGCGGTTTCTGAGCTGCTTGTATTATTGCAGAAGCAACCTTTCTAGGTCCTTAAAGGAGGTGGTCCAGAGCAACAGCTGCAGTTATCATTGCAGTCATAAACAGTTTTAAAACTTCTGGTCCTTACAATGACTCTGATCCTCACATCATCCTGGCAGAATATTTCTTATGCAGTGAAAGAAGCAAACAGTTTGACTTACCCACATCAATGAGATGTGGGTTATTACTAGGTGGGAGCTTTGTATACAGACTAGCTGCAGTTTTGCAGCCCTTCCTGCTTCTCTGTGGAAGTGATTTGCTGCCACTGCTCCCTGGGGGTTTCATTGCCAATACCAGTAGAAGTTACAACCCCAAAAGGTACTGTGATACACTCATGTGGATTGCACTGCCCCTGCTTGGACAGCTCTGGTATGATGGCAGTTAAGTAGCAGTAGTAGAATTCACATTTTCATTTTCCCCTTTTGCAGACACACAAGGCAAGTGTGTCTTGCTTCCAAATATGCTGCCAGCTGCTGAAGGAAACATGTTTCCTTCAGACAGATGAAAAATTTGTTTGGAATTGGCATTATTTTAATTTTAATTGTGTGTCATTTGCTTATGTAAAATTCTAGCCAGACAAAAAGCTCGCATTATTACGAGAAGCATTAACCATTTAAGAGTCATATGTATATATTTTGAGTCCTGTCTTGTTTTTTAAGAGGTAGTTCTATGTAAAAAAAATTCTCATAATTTGTAGAGCATTATGAATAACTGACAAAAGAAAAAAAAAATTAAAAATCAGTGAAGAGATTGTTGATATATATTGCCAAGCAGGAGCCACCATAAGTTGTATTGGTAAACAATGATCTCTTATTTGTCAAAATTCTTTGAAAATGTTAGAACTATATTATTATAAGAGTATAACAAAAATACATAATTTGCATTTGTTCAAACTTTGATTTCATTTTGTTCAGTATGCTGCTGTCCCAGCTGTGCACTGGAAGGAGATTCAAGCCAAAATTTACAGATTCTGAGCTGAGACAGAACTCTACCAGAAAAGGATGACACATTCTCTACTAATATCCAGGTCAGGCTCCTCTCTGCTTCTGTTCCTACTTTGTTCACCACCACTAGTGTCTGGGTCATCATCTAATTTCATAAACTACTGTGAACAACTCTCTCTGGCAGCCATCTCAGCTGAGTGTCTCCATGGATCTTCCTTGTTTCCAGGCAAAGAAATGTATAGTCGTAGTACTTATGCACATTTTATACACTAGCATTTTCCGGTTCCATCCAAAAATTTGTCCAGTATTCTAGAGCCAACCGCTCAGAAGGAGCTAATGGTCCTGCTGAGGGCTGTGATCATAGGGATCTCACGAGAGGTGGTGGTTCTACCCACATGACATTGCAAGTGAACTACACAGCCATCAGCCCTTGGTGCATCTCAGGAATCTGGAGCATAGGTCAAAAGCTGCTAGATCACTGCCCTTTCAGGCTTCAGGCTGTAGCTTCTCTACACCGCTGTTCTTTCTTGTTCCTTAGGCCTGGCCTAACTGAGCTTATATCTTTGCTTGGTCTTTGTTTTCCTACCTCATTCATCCTTAGTTTTGTTTCTGTCTTCCTGTTAGTTTCACCACTGAGTCCTGCTCATTGTCTCCCTATTGGTCCCAGGATGGCTCTTAACAGAAGGATATGCTGTTGGCTTGAGAGCCTCACTTCCACACTGTCTGGTTGAGATATTCAAACTCAAGGCTTGATAGAATTAAAATGTTTCTGGATGCTGTAGTGAAATTAAGATGACTGGCTGTAACCTTTGAACAAGAGCTATGCACCTATATTGTCAGGTAGGTCATGAATCTTACGCAAGCATTAAACAGAAACTGCAGGCTCTTTGATAGTTAAAGACCTTTAGCTACATGAACCTGGATGACTATCTGATGTGGATAGGGAGTGGGAACTACAGGTCTGGAAGGAGTAGGTGGGATGAGTTTTGGAGTGAAATGTATCTGCTAAATTCTTGTTGCTGCCTGAAAACTAAAGATGAGCTGTGCTTTGAAGACTGGGAGGTAACAAATAAAATAGTACACTTTTCAACACTTGGAAAAAAAGATTAATTACTGGATACCCTGGAGCTATGCATGAAGTTGCTGGCCAAATTTAATAATCTAAATTAGGAAGTTAGTGTGGAATTCATCTCACCCAACTTCAGACATTTACAACATATGCTGTAGGCACATACACTTAAGCAAGTCACTTGAGGCTTCTCTTTAAGGTCAATGGGAGAAACAGAAAGTGATTCATTAGGCCTATTACAGACAGGCAGTTTAGAAAGAGAAGATTTACTCCCTATTTCTCCCACTGACCTTGAAGAGAAGCCTCAAGTGACCCGCTCAGCTCTTCATATCTGCTTTTGGTCAGACAAATGGCACCTTTAGGCTCCCTACATAGTTAACCTTCACCAGGCAAATCAAAGGAGAAGCCTACTTTACGCACTTTGAACTGTCCTTTTGCTCACTACTGACTACAAAAGAAAACCAAAGAAGACTAGATTTAGCATTTCAGTTAGATATTTACAAATTACGCATAGTGAATTCCTCTGCCCTCATTTTCACTGTATACATTGGTGACAATCTAAGAAGCAGGAATGTATTGCATACTAATTAAGTTGGTTGAACATGTAGATGCCATTTACATTAATTATAACTAGAAAGGGCTGGATTCAAAAAAACTTAAAGAAACTATATAAATTGGCAATGTGACAAGCAGAATTCAAGGAACAGGAACTCTGGATAGTTTAAAGATTAACATAACAAAATATAGATTTTATTACAGGTATTAATAACTTTGAAAAGAACAGAGCAGTGGCTTAGATATTTTTTTAGATATTCTGTTTTCTCTTTAAATAGGTAAAATTAACTCCAGTTCCAGAGTGAAGGAACTGCAATGTGTTTCCTTTCATGTCTTTGTATGCTCATCATATTTTTCTTGAAAAGGAAAAAAAAAAGGTCAGTGATGTTACCAATAAGAAAATAAATGCAACCTTTTAGGATGTATACAAAAATATTCCCCCTCACCTCAGTGCTGAAAAGTAGTAAATGAAAGTTCAGTTAAAGAGAAAAAATAAACAGATTATATGATCATGTATAGCTTTAGAATAATCAAAAAATAGAGTAGAATAGGAAAAAAATGGTGCTTCATTTGATGTGGTTCATATGTGCTATAAGTTTGAATTGAATTTCAGGTAGTTAGAGATTGGCTTGAAATTAAGTGCTGATAATAAGCACTTACAGAATACAAGATGTTTAGGAAGACAATAGCCAAAAATAAGAAAGAACAAGAACATGATTTTAAGCATGAAAAATAGCAGTGGGGCTGAAATGCATATTTAAAACTCAGACATTCCAAATCTAAGGATTGCTCCACTCAAATAGTTTCAGCTATCTTCCGGTTCTAATGTGCGTATCTTCCAAGAGAGCCAAAATCAGAGATCAACTGATTTATTTTCCTATGTATACTTAGTATTTCAGATGTTCATTCCTGGATATAATACAAAGCAAGCATAGAAACCCCTGAAAAGATTCTGGAAATGGCATTTGAAAGCCATTTTGATGGCTTGCAGAGCTATTGAACATTCTAGATTAATTAGTGTTAGATGCAATGTCCTGTGTAGATCAGCAGTGAGTGCACTATCTTCACTGTGAAGATGAGCCAACAAGTGTGCAACGAGTTGACCAATGTACCATGTTGAAAAATAGGATGCATCTTGGCATAGAAACTTGGATTGATTCTAGTTTTCTCACTGCTAAGTTATACTATCATATATCCTCAGTGTGCAAAAAGAAATTTTTAGCGCTATCTTTATAAAATTGAGTCCTAACATATTGATATGCAACAGGGTTTGCAGAAAAGCCCTTATCTGGTGATTGTCAAACTAAATTAGTGCTTCATTCTGTAAAGGAAATGTTACTACAGAAAGAACAAGAATTTTAAAAATTTTGGACTCAGCAGTTATTCTGGGAAGCTGTCCCACTGCACTATGATAGTTTAGGAAGATGTAAAAGTATTCTGATTTTAGAAAAAATAATGCATGGATTCAGTCATTGTCAGTCTTGAAAATTAATATATGTGTTTGCTTCAGATGGTGCATTCTGCTAGATAGCTACTAAGAGATTTTTAAAGGTAAGAACACTATGTGATATCAGCAATCTCAAGAGTTTCAGAAAATCCTTATATTTTGGGAAGGGTTAAGGTCGAAGGTATATCAATGTACAGAATGTCACAAACTCCCTGTGTAGCTGGGAACATCTTTCTTATCTTTGAGGTCAGCTAAGGTTGTGCACAGCCTTTTTAGTAAGAAAAACACAGGGTTTTTTTTGTTTAGATGTAAGGATTTAAGTAGAAAAGTATTCATTAGAAAGTAATATTGATATTTTAAAGATTGGTAGATTTTTAGTAGAAAATTATTAAGATGAGAGAAGTCGTAAATGTCCTACTTCTCTTTGAGATTCGAGATGTGAAAAGGAATTTTATAAGGAATAGCATGGAAAAGTGAAATCTAAGCTTATGGTGAATACAGTAGAAAATTTCTGTAAGCTGCTCTGCTGGATATACAGAAATAAGTGCCCATGATAAAGACCCCCATTTCTGTGGATTTAGAGGTGCTCTGAGAAGGTCAAAGTCATCATCCTGAACTTGAACTTGTTGAAGAAGATAAAAGCCCTCAAGTCTATAATGAGATTGAAACTTTGATTGATGTCCTTTAGGAATAGCTCACAGGAATCCTGACTTTATAATGCTATAGAATAATCTTTGTTGTAGTCAGTCATACAGAGGCGATGAAACTGGGGTATGCTCATATTTAGTGTATTCCCTTGATGCTTTGAATTGTCTTCTTATTCTACTGGCTGTAGAGTCTTCTAGACTAAATGAGTTGCATAAATTAGACAGAATATAAGGAAGGACAGGGTTTTCTCCCCACAAAAAGGTGTTTCAACTGAATCAGGCTAAATCTAGGTCAGTGCCTGAAAAGAATCTGTCAGCACTCCACATAGCTTCTAATAGTTATCAGCAATAAGTGTAAAAGCTTGACCTACAAATCCACAGCTCAGCTTCCAGCTGTGACCACGGTGAAAGCACTTACAGGCTGCAGCTACTTTTTGATGGACCCATTTTGATCACACCCTCCAGATGGAGAACGTCACATATGCGCTGCCTTTTCCTGAAGCTTGATCCAAAGGGTTAAGGACCCTTCCAGCTCAGAGCAGGGGGCTTTTGTGACCTGCGTCATCTGAATAGTTCACCTGTCCCTCAGGATTTTCCAGTGAGAAGGTAGCTTGAACTGATATCATTTGATAAATTCATTTCAAATTACCTCTGCTGTTCTCTACATACTTTCTAAAATAGGTGATTCAACAAGCTTAACAGACACTTTCCTTTTTATCATCTAAAGCATGTTCATTGCAATTATGATTTGTATAGAGATTTTTAGCATATACCTATTTTACAACATTAATTACAATTAATTACAATTTTCCAATATAATTATCCAATTTATTTTCTTTTTAAGGACAAGTATAAAAAAGAAAATCAGTTTCTTCAGAGTAAAAGTTGATTTCACCTTTTACTTATTCATAATTATCCTACTACATGTATCAGATTTTTTCTGCTATATATATATTAATAATATTCATAGAATTAAAAGTCAGAGAAATATTTTCCTGAAAGTGATTGCTACATCTGACTTTATAAGCTCCATTTGAGTGCATCTTTTAGAAGGACATCAATCCTAACTGCAGGTGATGAAGAATTTGTCATGTTCCATGATGATCACTCTCACTGTCTATTAAATATGGTGTTGTTTTTCCAGTTTGAACTCTGCTAACCTCAAATTTCAGTTGTTGATTCAAATTCTGGTTATCTGCAAAATCCCTTAATCCTCTTCTTGACCTCATGACCTTGACACTTTTTTAGGTGAGAGAGCAGCTGAAGGAAACAAAAGGCCATTGAAACCTAATAGCATCAAATCGCCTAATAGATGATTTGATGAAAAATCTTCCTAAATATCCCTCTTTTGACAGCTGCTCTCAGTCCAAAATGAAGCCTCTTCCTTCCTCCCTAGGAACAGCAACAAAGGTGTTTATAGCTCACTGTCTTGTCAAACCCAACTTTTTTTTCCTCAGGTATTTTTGCAGTTTTGAGGTCATGGAAAATAATTTATCCCACTGCCATTTAATTCTTCTTCTCATGGGGATAGATACAATATAGAGTGAAATTTATTCTCTGCCACAAAAACATTATTTAACTGAATTAGACTAACAAAAATAGTGACATCTTCTCACATGGATGTACAACTGTTCAAAATCAGATCCTAAAATACAAAAATCCAAATGCCTATTTTTTTTCTACATCTAAACTCCATTTGAAAATAATCTCAAATAATTGACCATTTATGCTCGCATACCCAATATGTGGCACATGAAATTTTATTTCAGCATTTTAAAGTATTTGAAGCCCATCTGTTTAAAAAACAAAAAGCAGAAATATAACAATTACGTTCTACTATTCAAAAAGGTGTCAGTTACACCACATGAACATTTTATAATTTGATAAAGGCCATATGATAATAGCAACTTTCTGTTACTGTACTAACACAGACAAAGAGCTGATAGTTTGTTGATGAGCATTTATCTAACTCCTAAATTCTTTTGGAATAAAGATAAATCTCTATAAAACGAGTGTCTTCTGATTGATAACATACTGAGTTCTGTGGTGCTTACACAGAAGCTGAGGGTAGGTAACTTATGTATCCTCATTTAAGATATAACTGTTCCAAGGGAAAACTGAATGGGTCTGAATGGGGTTTACTTCAAGAAAAAACTAAGTACAGAAATATGTTCCACCTTCAGCAAGAGTGATTAAAAAGGGCATGATGGGAAATGAGATGTTTGTATGTCAGCATTCATATTCCAGTTCTGGGATTTTCAGAGAATCAAGACAGATCCTTTTAAGCTAGATGACTTGAATGGAGTGTGTCTTCTCCAGTTTCTTCATTATGTATCCCAGAAGGCCAAAATCTGTGTGGCTCTGACTCCTTGCTTTGGAGCATCTTTCAGGTTGTTAGTTGTTTTACACTAGTTTTGCCTTTGAAACTAACTTCTTTAGGTAATTACAAGCTTGATATATTAGCAGAACTATCTCCTTTCAGAAGAATTTGGAGAATTTCTAATTTTTTGATATATCAGCTCCTTTGGTGAAACTGCAGTAAAGCCATTCCTGAGGGTGGGTAACAACCTCCTATTTTTCATTTCAGATAGATACAGATATTTATAATAGGCACATCTAAATATAAGCTACTGTGCAGTAATGAATGTCTTTACGCAGCTGAGCACCACTTACTGTCAGCTTCTTAGCTTAGTTCTCTTACTCTTATGCTTGTCCTTTAACTGATGTTCCAGCCTTGATGAATTCAGCTGCTAGCTTGTTAAGCCACTTCAGGATGAAAGAAGAAACAAAAGAAGGGTTGATTTGACTTCACATTACCCATATCTACTGCACATTGGTTTCAATGTCACTTCCCAAATACCACCTTTCTATACAAATGCACATTTGTAAACCATTGCGTCTCATTTGATCATGGATTAGATAATCAAGGCAAGACAGACAAGGCAAGAGCTGAGGCATGGAGGGAGGAAGTGTCTTACAGAAGTCAGAACTCACTGAAAGACTCCTCATGGACAAGGAGTCCATGAACGACAAAGTAATTTCAGGGTCGCAAGGTAAGGAAACATGCTGTCTCACCTAAATTACACTATTGCTGTATGACTATGGCTTTTTTTTCTTCTTTCTCATTTAGAAAATCTCATATACCATTTACATACACATACACATACACACACACACACACAGACTCCCCGCAGTCTTTTTTTTTTTTTAACTGAAAGATAAATTCAAAGAAATAATGATCAGTGAAAATGGTATGCCAAGATGTGATTTTCAGAACTCCCTTCCAGTGTATAACAAGAACAAGTTCATACACATGTTATCTTTTGATAGCTTCCTTCTGGTTTTCTCTTGATAACTTTGGTAAGAGTGAAAGGCAACAGTGATGCTACAGGATGAAAACAGAGAAAGAAAAAATATTGTAGATGACAACCTAAGAAACAGCCTCAAGACCAGTGGGGAAACGGTCTCAGGAGACAGTATATCAGATATTATTCTGATGCTGTACCTGAGCACAACCAAAAGACCAACAAGGTGATATGCATAATATTTTTTGAGCATGTCCTAATGTAGTAATAAGAGAACCTTAATTCTCTGTTTTCTCCCTGCTAAGCCTCTGTTTTTGAAAACTGTCCTCAAATTTACCTTTGCTCCTTCTCTCTCTGCAGCACTCTTTTACACTTCAATTTTCCTTGTACGCTCGAAAAGCAATGACAGGAAGAGAATGAAGGCACTCTTTTTATTACTTGTTTTGGAAAGAGCTGCAGAAATATACTTCTTTTCTTCTTTTCTTCTTTGTGGCCTTCTAGCCATGCTCAAATTTACAACTGCAATATTGAATAGATCTCTTTTGAGCATTAAATACTACAGCTGAGGTGACTTCTCAGATTAAAATGCCTCTTCTTTCTCTGACAACTTTGGTCTTTGAAATAAATTGTAATGTTTGTTTTTTCTCCAGTTGAAATTCCATTTGTAGTATTGTATCCCAGATTAACACATATTCTGAAGTTATTGCTACGAAGGGACTTGCTACTGATTAGAAATGAAACACACCGATTGTAAATGCAATGAGTGCAAATAGAACATTATGGAGTATAAGTTTTTGTAAGTTTCGTTTCTGCTTCTGTACAGTACTGCTGGTGGTCATCTCAATGGGTATACAAAGCAAATTCAGGTTGTTCTCCACATAATAGAAAGTAAAATACATTGATAAAATCTTTCCTTTGTCAGACAGCAGACCAGATTCTGTTG
Organism: Gymnogyps californianus; assembly: GCF_018139145.2. Lineage (NCBI taxonomy): Eukaryota > Metazoa > Chordata > Aves > Accipitriformes > Cathartidae > Gymnogyps > Gymnogyps californianus. The sequence continues at coordinate 40,920,248 of NC_059473.1, forward strand.
ACTCAGACACTTATATTAATTCTTATGTATACTTAGAAGATACTGGGCAAACAATCAAAATCCATTACCGATGGGGCTTTGTTAATCATAGCAGAGAACATTTCTATATTAATCAGTTCTAGGCAAGGAAAAATATATTAAGAATACTCTGTAAGAGATTTATTTATGGCGGTAGCTTAGTACTTGCAGCTTAAATAATGATGCATATCTTTGTGGCAACCATGTCAAAGTAAATGGCATTATACTATGGATAAAAACTGATGTAATATGTTTTGGCCTTTATTTCTGAGAGTAGTGTTATTATTAACTTTAAGTAGCGTCAGTCTATAGGAACTCACATCAGTTGGACTGATTAATGTAAATTCTTTCAAGCTATTTGTCCTGACTCTAGGATCATGGAGCAGTTCAGTGTAGTGATAGCAAAATTTTTTTACATGAATTTGTGCTGTTTTACTTGTTTCCTGAGTGTATTTTAAAAGAATTCCTAATGTTTTTATTTATTTTTCATATAATAGTGGCAATCCCAAAACCTGTATTACGACAAATGTGGTAAAAATTTGTTTGGCTACACAAGGACAAAGAACTACCCAGGAAGCTTGCACAGCTTTTCCCAAGTGCCCAAATGCCTCTCTCAGCTATGAAGCCTGTTGGTTTTCCTGACTTTCTTTGATGAAATAGATTGCAGAAAGACAAAGAATAATCTTGAACTGTTTCTGCACCTGTACACTGAGGGTACCTGGAGTCCAGAGTAAGCAATTAATAGACTTGAGAGTTACTCAGCTGCTTATTTCCCTGGTGTAGAGAGAAGATGTAGAAATAGTCTTGCATGAATGCAAAATCTAGCCCATTACAGAAACTTACAAACTAGCAATGTCCACAGAAACAGCAAGAAACTTCCCACTTAATCCCCAAACTGATTCCATTATGTATCTTTTTGCTCTGTATGGCATTACTAGATCGATGGGGCTGCTGGCATTAGTACAAACAGCAGCTTGGTTTTTTTTCTGAATTTACTCCAGTATGACTTAAGCCTAATAAGGAATTCATATCCCCTGTGGAGTTTGGAAAGATTATTAGGTTACTAAACAGAGGTGAAGTAGTAGTCAAATCTGTGTCAAGAAAACAGGAAAATCTCACTGTTAATGCATTGTCAGAAGCAATATTTTTTTTTTGCTATGTGTCTGCAACTCTTCTGGGTTTACATGAGATTAAAATTAAGATATGCATGTTTTTTTACTCCAGATATTACTAATATTTGTCTACTTAATATGAAAATGCACATATACAGTGCCTCTGGGTCATTGAAGTGATTCTTTTTGACTGATTGTTATAATTACAACTGATACTTTGGTCATGAGTCCTAAAAATTGTAGGGGAGATAAATTCAAGGACCAGAATGTTGGTGTTCATTAATTTCTCCCATTTAAATACAGGCTTGAGGTGCTGAGAGAGAGCCTTCCCTCCTAACCAAAGTGATGACTAAGACTGCCAATGTTGTGGCCACTACTTATTACTAAGGAGAAAACCCAGCAGTATCAGATAATAATTATATGCTGTACCTTCTCTGGATAAAGCACTTTTTAAAATGTATTTCACACTACTGCTCAAACATAGGTGCCAGTCTGTTGCTTGATGCTTTTGTATTCTACCGCTTGCATGCTTTTCCTGCCAAAAGGCACAATTTTTCTGTTTGAAGTGGCCTGTGCCTTCCATTGTGTTGTCTCTTTTGCAGCCAGCAGCTCAAAAAGTTGGACACTAGAACTGCACTTAACTAAAAGTGCCTTTTATGGTATTCTTGAAGTACTGTCTTGCACAACTACAGTTCTTACTGCCTCATTTCTAGCTTGTGATAATGTCCTAAGCCTTGACTTGTGATGATAATATCATAAGGCTTTGGAAAAATGAAAGTAACATTGCAATATATACTGAGATATTTTATAAACAAGGATGAGCCTCAGAAAAAGAGCACTGCTGTAGTTGACCATAGAGGACAGAAGAAGTGAGGAAACTGGCATGTTGCCTTGATGTTCTGGGGTTTTGTTTGTTTATTTGTTTTGCACTCATTTTTATTGCTCCATAAAAACCCAGCAATATCAGAAAAAGTCAAAGCCCTGCAATTTGTATTCAGCTGTAAACAAATTTGCTTTCCTTTAACAAAAATGTATAAGCATCTGCGTACATAATCACCAGAATGTAAGAGAGAAAAAAAATTTCTCACTGACAGAAACTCTCTTTACCTCACTGTTGTTGGTTTCATTTTCAGAAAACCTGTTCCAGCATAATTTGAAACATGCTCTTTTCTTTTGGTCAAGAGAAAGAAGGGATTAATTTTACTGTGAAAGATATTTATGTGCTGATTATGTCTAGGTCTGATTGGATACCAGACAAAGGACTTTAAGAAACAAGGCTATCACTAAATGCATATTTAAATAGTTTAGTTCAGCATTTTGCATAAAATCCATCCAAGAAAAAATGTGCTATATGTTTAGAGTTCTCTTTTTTCTGTGAATCCAAGAATGAACTTCAGTGCTAGTGGCGTTTCTGAGTGCCATGGAAACCCCCAGACAATAAGACTGAGGATCTGCTCTTTGAAGCATCTATAATGATTGTTTTTGAGCTTGTTACGTAGCTACTATGTTCTCAGGTATTCAAAGGTCTGTGGTAAACCAGGATAATCATCACCAGTCAGGGAGAAGTTAGGGAACATACCAAAGAATTATCCATGACCTTTCTAATGTAGATATTTGCTGTGCTTGAGTCACCTGATATGGAAGAATCCTCAGCATTTCTACTGACTAGGAGAAACCAGCCTGCTTTTTGAGTGTGTTTTATAAAAGTTGCATAATAATCATTAATGAGAAAGGAGAAATCATTTAGCATTTAGCTCCTGAGGTACATGCAAAATGCTCTGTAACTGTGCATAATTTCTAATATGCAAGAATTTATAAGGTAGCAGTTCACTAAACTGGACCTAGCCTTAATAACATGTACCAGCAATTATATCACATCAGAAGAATTCCAGCTTCTTCTCGTTTTCTGTTGTTAATTCCTCATGAACCTCACAAGTCAGCAATGAAATCAGGTTTATTACAAATTGGTGGTAAAGTGCAAGCCAGTAAAGAAGTTGTTGAAGAACCTCAATACTGCCAGCACCCTAAATTAACTCATATGCCACTTTAGTGAATATTTTCCTACCATCTTTTTTCATCTGGCAGGAGAAATGCAGAAAAACCTATTGAGATATAGTATACTATGCATGAAAGAAATACCAATGATACATTCATTGACATTTTAATTCAACCATGTTTATGAGGCTAGTATTACTGAATGATTAACTTGAATATAGCTTAGTAATATTGTTTTAGCTAGTTGGAGTGGATATTGAGCTTTACCCAGTCCCATATAGAATAGGAAAAAAAAGAGCTACCTTTGCAAATTACTTTTCCATAATCACATCAGTTGTGAGGTTTTTTTTGGCTGGGGAACTAAAGCTGTTGCCCATGCAATAGTAGGTACAGATACAATATGCATGCTGTGATGGTGATGGAGGGGAACACGAGGGACTGCATAAACCTTTCAGTGCCACGTGACCAGAAACGTATGTATTATGGGACAATGATAATGCAGAGGCTATGGACATGTCAGCAATCCATGCTTCTATCACTGCTTCAGCACATCTTCTGTAAGTGTGAGAAATGTTTTATTTTTTTATGGATTTAGAAATATCACTGTGAGTTAGAGTTATCATTTGTCCATCATAAGAGGTGATGGAGCAACTGCAGTTTTCATGGCTCTCTCAAAAGCGCTATTCTTTCCCTATAGCTAGAGATGTCCTCACTTCCTCAAGTGTTAAATCAACTATGCTGGATGGAAAACGGCAGGAAGAACAGAGAGGGGAGAGTTAACTTTGTATGTATGTTCCCTGTTGATGAATCTTGGGGGAGGTAGATTTTTTTTGTTGTATCTGTCTTTGGAATTGTATGGATTAAATCATGATGCTGCCCAGAAGTTCAAAGAAAATACAGGCATATTCTTTCAGAAAATTAAGAGATGTGGTTAGCAGAATGCAAAATAGTTTTTCAAATGTTCATGTTGAACTACCTTCAGTTTAACTAGTGAATATTTCTGTCATTTTTTTATTGCATATGTTACTTTTGACTATATGAAAAGTATTTGACATTCAAAAATCACATCTTCGAAGACTTGGAGGACAATACAGAAAAGCAGTGAGTGCCTGTTTGTACTGATCTCCATAAAAATAGAATTGTGCTCCATTCGGTATGGGAGGTCTTCCCCTTGTGAACTGGGAGAGAATACTGTTAATCAAATACAGAAAAAAAATCTGGAGTTTGATGCAGAACAAGATTGCATCATTTTCTCCCATTTTTTTCCACTCAGCATAATTTATAGTCCTGTGCAATCACAGGGAAAGACAGTTAAGAAAATTTGGGGTTAAAATCTCAACAGGTCTGAGTTGCTGTTATTGAAAATATAATTCTAATTTGTATATCAGGAATCAGGAGTAGACAAAAGAGACTTTTCACTCAGAAAAAGAGATTGCTTAGAACTCGGTCATTCCAACTAACACATAACTGTATGTTTGTATTATAAAACTATCTAGGTGTTTCTTGAACTACAGTGTAGTGTGATTATTAGTCATTGATCATCAATACTAGCTAACAGACCACCTATTTAAATGTCAGTTTTGTGGAATTTATTAAGCATGAAAAGAATAACATTTCTAAAACACAGAAAGTCACTGAAGAAAACTGGAAAGAAACATCTACACCTTTTTTATTTCATTATGATTGTGAATTACATTTTAATTGCTTGAATAGGAATTTCATCTATTTTAGTCCAGAAATGATCACTTACATCATTACAAGTTCTGACTATTTAGGAAGTAGACAGAAGCTCAACTTCTGCAGAAAAACCTTTCCCCTTTCTGACTGTAAATTGAATGAAGAGAGGAAGGGGAAAGTATTGCCTTGCTTTGCAAGCTTGTCAGCAATCTATCATTTCTGCAGAAAATTCTCACTTACTTTGAGCTTTTGCCCTCTTTTGTCCTATGAAGCTATGTCCTACTTCCTGTTATGAGTCTTCGGGGCACCAAAAGGCACCAAAAACGAGACAGGAGCTTCGATGTACATGGTAAGACCAGTGTGTTAAAATTAATGGGATCCACAGAGAGGAAAGTGCCATAGGCAGCAAGGGGAATAAAAGGCCATTTGCCTTCCTTTTGCAGGAAGAAAAGCTCAGCAGCATAAAAAATGTGCTGCTGCTGCTGCTGTTCTTTATATCCTTCTTTCTTTTTTCTTTCTTGGTCCCTCTCCCGTGTGGGAGGACCAATGGACAATAGGCAGAATGTTGTTCCAAAGTACAGGAGACACACCAGGAGTTCAAGGAGAATGCTTAGTCCATGCATAGTTGTGAGCCCATCTATATTACTATAAGGTATTGTTGCAGATTGCGTGGGTTGTTTTTTTTTCACTGCTGCAGAAGTGTCTGTTTCTCCATTGACTCCTACAAAAATACCTTCTTTAACTGCGTGTCCTGGTTTTGGCTGGGATAAAGTTAATTTTCTTCCTAGTAGCTGGTATAGTGCAGTGTTTTGGATTTAGTAGGAAAATAATGTTGATAACACACTGATGTTTTTAGTTGTTGCTAAGTAGTGTTTATACTAAGTCAAGGACTTTTCAGTTTCTCATGCCCAGCCAGCAAGAAGGCTGGAGGGGCACAAGAAGTTGGGAGGGGACACAGCCAGGACAGCTGACCCAAACTGGCCAAAGGAATATTCCATACCATATGACATCATGCCCAGTATATAAACTGGGAGAGTGGGCCGGGAGGGGCAGATCGCTGCTCGGGAACTAACTGGGCATCGGTTGGCGAGTAGTGAGCAATTGCATTGTGCATCACTTGTTTTGTATATTCTAATTCTTTTAGTATTATTATCATCATTTTATCATTACTATCATTATCATTATTTTCCTTCCTTTCTGTCATATTAAACTGTCCTTATCTCAACCCATGAGTATTTTTTTTTTAATTCTCTCCCCCATCCCACTGGGTGGGGGCAGTGAGCGAGTGGGTGCATGGTGCTTAGTTGCCGGCTGGGGTTAAACCACGACGCTATGCCACATCTGTTTATTTTGGTCAGGTAAAAAGAAAAAAAAAAAAAACAACAACACCAAAATATAGCTTGAATCTTAGTAAGCAGCAGAGTATATGATAGTATATGATTTACCTCCTGTGAAAACAAAGAAACTAAAACCCAGAGGAAACTGCCTCAGAATTGTTGAGCATCATGCAGCTGTAGTTATCTGGGGAAATTTCTAGCATAGTACTGACTGAAAATCTTCTTGCAATTTAACAGAAACACATGCACCCACAAGTATTTCACATGATCCATGTGCATTTAATGATATACCAGCACCACTGAGGTAGTCATGTGTACAATGTAATACTGCACATTCTTGCCCTTCAGCTAAACTATTTGTGAAAGTCAAACACACTCTCACAGACTTTCCCCTTCAATACCACATAAATAAATCACTTAAGCTCCTTGCATTTGCTCCCTTGTTTCCACATTTGTGTCAGCTTTCTCACTGGGAATACAGAAGGTAGACAGAACTACAATATATAGTGCTATTTTTCTATATATAGGAGAGACAAGCATACAATGCAGTTACTGCTCCTATCCTCTGGGCTATTAAGGAATCCTCTCTGCTCTTTGTACCTGTCTAGAAACATAGAAGAGTCCAACAAATCCATGCTTTCTTGCCTTGCCTCCCCTCCTGTCTCCTTTCTCTCCCCTCCCCTCCCCTCCCCCCTCCTCCTCTCCTTTCCCTTCCCTTCCCTTCCCTTCCCTTCCCTTCCCTTCCCTTCCCTTCCCTTCCCTTCCCTTCCCTTCCTTCCCTTCCCTTCCCTTCCCTTCCCTTCCCTTCCCTTCCCTTCCCTTCCCTTCCCTTCCCCTCTGTATTGTACAGAATTAATTGTACAATATAGAAGCATGTGAGATATACTTAATAAAGTTATTGCTGTCCCAGACAGCAGTTTGCTATCTATATCTTTATTTCCAAGCTTTTCTGCCTAGTTTCTTCTCTATTTTCAGGCTCTTTCTGTTTGTTTTTCAGTGTGTTGTTTTTCCTCTCTGATACCAAACGTCCAATTAATACCAAGTAGAAGACTGGCAAATGTTCGAGCTTTTAAGGCTGGCTCTGTAACAAGTTACTATATGTTTTTATCCCACTGTACAAAACTACAGAAACTATAGTTATGTACTGCAGCCACAAATATTGCAGCTGATTTCTAAGACCTAATGACAAGCCATTCCATGAACTACAAAAGTAACAGTATTGTTTCTCACTCCTAAAACAGACACTCTGGGAAACCATAAATCACTCTTAGAACTGCTGTCAATAGCCTAATCTGTAAGACAAAAGCAAGCGGTTTAAGAAGTCTGTATGCTATCCAGAAAAAAAATCTTATGTAATGTTATTGACAAATCCAATAATTTAAAGAGGATGAATCATAATATACCCCCAAATGCCAAAATTCTTGGTAAAATTGACCTTTTGTATCTGCTTTCTGCTTTTCTAAAACTGTGCGGTGCAACTGGGTCATATTTTCAGGGTTTCTTCTACAAACCTAGAAGGTTACTCCCCTCCCTCCCCCAAATACGCAACATAGAAAATTCTCACTTGTTTGCAGAAACTATTTTGGATTGGATTTTTTGCTTGGTTGTTCTTTTTTAGTGAATATTTTGAATGCCATTAGATGGTCTTCCAAACTGTCATGGGGTCAACCAGCTATTCAATGATCAAACTCCTTAGGTTGGGTAATAAAGACATGACAGAACATGGCTATGTGATATGCTTATATGAGATATAGTGTCCCCTGTAGTATGCTCTAGAGATTAAAGACAAGGCATTCCAGGTTTTTTTTTAATTAATTTTGAAGTTTTTATATTTGATTTTCTAAACTACATAGTGAAGGTTGGTTCTAAATAAGAGAGCTAGGTAGAGCTGTCCTCACAAGGTAAGGAGACAATATGGCATCGTGCAGTTCAGATCCAGCAGTTATGCATTAGGTCTTGACATTTCTGTATAATTTGGCTGGAAGGTAATGCAAAATGCTCCAGATCTTACTCACTTTTCTCATATGAGGAGTTAGTCGGACTCTATGAATGAGTAAAGCAAGCAACATCCTGGCCAGCAACAGGTATTAATAGATTAGAAATGGATCTACTTGTATGCAGCATAGCAAGTCTCTTTAGGATCCATTTTCTCAATTCTCCTCTTTCAGAAAGACACACAAATGCATCTTTATTTCTTCAGGGTTTTCTCCGTTTACAATCTACAGAACTTGTTGTTAGGACCTGTCACTCAAGGGCACTTTAGACATTTTAATGTGCAACCATTTTGCCAGAAGCCTGTGGCAGAATACCAGAGTTTGATTTCTGGGGTAGTGAAATAAAGGACTTCAACTTAATTATTAATTACTATCTTAGCAATCTTTATTTTTCTGATAAAGCAAGTCTGGAAATTTGTTTGGAGGTAGTGACCAGTCTTACATAGTAATGATTCCAAAACTTACTTCCTCCAAGGATCCCTTTGACATATAAGGAAATATTCTGCATTCATTGTATTTTCCATATGGTTTTAGATACCTCCTCCCTCAACTCTGAACATCTTCCTCCTTTTTACATTCCCCAGGATTCCATTTCTCCCACATGCTTTTGTACATTGCCTGAGCTAGCTGTTTCTCTCTATTCAACTCTACTTCCTCTTCCCCCCAAACATCTCAACATTTTTTTTCCTCAGGGAGTAACTAAGGAAGATAAAATGGAGAATTCAGGCTCCTACCAGAGTCCCAGCCCTCCCTACCACATTCCCTTTCTCACCCAGCTGCTTCTTGCAGTGGAGAAGGCATATTAGAAGAAAGATAGTACTATACTATACCCACATGTCGGCTGTTATTTGAGCTGTTGTGAATACTCTCCCTTTAACAGTCAGCTCCTCTGAAAAATTCATATCATAAGAATTACTGTCATAATATCTCAGGTTCTGAGGCTTCAGGAGTCAGGAGATTGCTGTCTACAACACTTTCCTTCAAGGAACAACACTGATAGGGAATGAGAATCTGAGACAATATCAAGAACTTCATTATTTTTGTGTGTGCTTTTATTACAAGCCTATTATTCTAGTATCCTATTGTCATGGTTTAACCCCAGCCAGCAACTAAGCACCACGCAGCTGTTTCCCCCTCCCCCTCCCAGTGGGGTGAGGAGGAGGAAAGCAAAGGAAAAAAAAGTAAAACTCTTGGGTTGAGATAAGAACAGTTTAATAACTAAAGTAAAATATAATACTAACAATAGTAATAATGAAATATAATAATAATAGTAATGAAAAGGAATACAACAAAAAAAGGAAGGGGAGGGGAAAGGAAAAAAACCAGTGATGCACAATGCAATTGCTCACCACCCGCTGACTGATGCCCAGTTAGTTCCCAAGCCGCGATCCGCGCCGCCCGGCCAACTCCCCCTGTTTATATACTGGGCATGACGTTCCATGGTATGGAATATCCCTTTGGCTAGTTCAGGTCAGCTGCCCCGGCTCTGCTCCCTCCCAGCTTCTTGCACACCTGCTTGCTGGCAGAGCATGGGAGACTGAAAAGTCCTTGGCTTAAGATAAGTGCTACTTAGCAACAACTAAAACATCAGTGTGTTATCAACATCATTCTCACACTAAATCCAAAACACAGCTCTGTACCAGCTACTAAAAAGAAAGTTAACTCTGTCCCAGCCGAAACCAGGACACCTGTCCCCAAATCATTTTAATGGGTGCAATTCCCATAAGCCTTTTACAACTAAAAATTAGGAAAAAAACCCAACCTGTTCTTTTCTTGCATTACTTTCTTCATTGTTTGTGGCTGATTCTTTGTTACTGCATTATTCATTTTATCATTATAATATTTTAACTTATATTGTCCAGAACAAGAGAAAACGCAAGCTGTACTAAAGCAGAAGAGAATGATAAAGAATAGTTCTATATTAGAAGGCTAATCTCTATTTCCCAATCTGTTCAGGCAACTGGTACCTGGATTAGTTTACCCTGAATGTGAGCTTTCTCTCTGCAAAGCCCTATCCATATCAATGTTTCTCCTTTTGCTTGTGAAAATATCTGGAGGAGCATCCCACTGATCTTTCAGATGAGGTGCATCAAATGTCTTTCCCAGCCAGTTATTTCAGTTCTAAGAAAGACGTGTTTGGGAAGAACACTGGAGGAATATCAGCTCTCAGTGACTCTGCCTCTTTGCTCATGAGCAACGTGTCAGGCTTAGAGTTTAGGGTTCGCCCACCCTACCAGTTAAGTAAACAAGCAAGTCTTGGCTAAAAAAGTGCTTCTACATCTAAGTCATAGGTTCCTCTGTGTGGAGAAGTGACTCCACACAGAAGGTGAAGAAAAGTGACTCATTACAGCTAAAATTAGGCTAAGAACAATATGAACCATGCTAGAAAGACATAGTGAATTGAAAGGGCATTTCATCCTGCTAGAATGCTCTTGTACATACCTATGAGTGAGGGAGAAGACAGGGAGAACATCAGGAAATGTCCAGGTAAAGGTGATAAGATAAAAGAATAACAGATTAACAAGCAGAAGAATTTTAAACAATTGTGTCAAATTTGGAAAATGTGCTGAGTTGCCTACCCAAAATATAAGAGCAGATTAATATAAAAATATTATGATTAAATGTTAGAATTAAATTAACTGTAATATCACCATAATTTTTAACTGTTTAGCATGCTTTTCTCATCTCCATTTTGAACTGCTTTACAGCTTGTGTTATAAGAAGAAATTATATACGTTGACTGCTTTACTAGATTTGCAAGACATATTAATTATTAATAACCTAGTCTTTGAAGAAATTATTCTGTGAAGAATTGTTCAAAATGGATGCCCTTAACATATTCATAAATATTAAAGTTGGCTTCACTACATTACTGTTACAGAAAACTAAATATAAAATTCTTACAGAATTTTTTCTCCTTTCTTTTTAGAAGATAAAACTAAAGTATATTAAAACAGTGATGAAGGATGCATCTCTACTCTAAAATCAAATGTAAGTAATGATATTCTCATCCTGAATTGTGGATCCCTCACAGCAGATTGAAAAAGATTAATTATAGTTTGAATAGAGAAACTCCACTTAGGAAGATCTTTACATAGCAGGCACACAGCTAGATGCTGCATTATTCTCCCCAGCCTCTCTGTTCACTCTAAGTCCCTTTTGCCCTGAGTGCAATTACCAGGTTCCATAATGTTGCTCAATTCTCATCAAGCTAGTCCATCCTCTTTGTTTGGCATTCTCAGACTGTGGTCCCACAGTCATTAATAGGGTATGACTTGATAAAGACTCCATGCTCACTTTAGATAAGACATATCCTCCAAGGGGGCAGCAGAGGGGGAGGTGCTGATCTCCTCTCTCTCGTGACCAGCGGTAGCACACGAGGAAATGGAATGAAGTTGTGTCAGGGGAAGTTCAGATTGGACATTAGGAAAAGGTTCTTCACTGAGAGGGTGGTTGGTCGGGAACAGGCTCGCCAGGGAAGTGGTCATGGCACCAAGCCTGTCAGAGTTCAAGGAGCATTTGGACCATGCTCTTAGTCATATCGTTTAGTTTTAGGCAGTCCTGCAAGGAGCAGGGAGCTGGACTCAATGATCCTTATAGGTCCCTTCCAACTCGAAATATTCTATGATTCTATGATTCTATATAATACTGAGATTAGTTTATTGTTTTTATGATGCTGCTAGCCAGGCAGTACATTTGCCTAAAGTTAGAGTTACAGGGAAAGCTCTTGAAGAAGTATCCATGGAACCAACAGAAGGAACTTATGTTTGATCAACACTTTGATTGTAGGGATGCAGCATTTCTGGGATAGCCTCAGGAGCCCCAAAACAGGGTGTACTGAGTTGCAGAAAGACAAGCCTCAGTCTTCTCTAACAGCAAACTCTTGTCTCTTCTAGTGAAAAGTCTGTGACTGCCTTGATCCATAGAAAGCCAGTTCTAATTAACTCCCACTTTGCACTTCCTGTTCTCAGAGACAATATCCCATTTCTAACCTTCCTTTCCTTTTTGAATGGAATCTTGTATCTTTTATCTTTTATGGCTTGCTGTAAGACAGAGGTTCACAGAAGGAGAAAGTCTTGTCTAGTTCTGGTTCCCAATCTCACACAAGAAATATAGATGAAAGAAACCTGGGAAATCTCTGCTCAGTATGTGACACTGGGATATTCTTTACCTATGTAGTTTCTTGGAATTTCATGTGAGCTCTAAGAAGTATATAATGAGCAAACTTTATGAATTAAACGTACAATATGGTTAACTGTGGATGGATTTTTACAAGAAATGAGGAAGCACATTCCTGGTACAAAATCAACCCCTTGTAAATTCTACTTCTCTTCCAAAGCATGGAGTATACTAAAGCCTTTCAAAAAATATTCCTAATATGCATTGCACACCTGTTTTCCTAATCTTGCTCTAAGAAATGTGTGTTAGCTGAGGTGCTGAGGTTTTCAATACATAAAAAGAAAAAAGAGTGTGCAGGTATCAGAATGGAAAACTAACCTGAGAACATTTTCCAATAAGGATAGTTGTGTCTGGCAACCTCAGTAAAAAGATGTACTTTTGCCTTATTTGGTAATTCACTGAGGGGATAAGGAAAAAGCACTTGACATAGTGTATCAGGACTTTGGTGATACTTTGATTCCACCCCACATGATGTTCCTGTAATCAGACTAGAGAAAGAATGAACTATGTCATTGTTTTTAATCTCTTTCCGGTTTGGTTCCCTAATTTTTTTCCAGGGAAGGAGCAGATTCCTTGTATGGCAGATGCACACCTGATAACAAGATGCTTGCTTGTCTTAGGTTCTCACAGAACATGCAACCATCTTCTGAAAAACAAGAGGGATAGATAAAATAGAATAGGGGTCCAACTGATTGAAAAAATATATTGGAAAAGCAGATAACAATGTTTTGGTGTCAGATTGAGTGGAGATGTTAAGTGTCTTACAGTGGTCTGCCTTATGCACAGTCCTATTCAGTATTTCCTTTAATGTCAGGAATAATGGAGTGTAGATTACCACCACCAAACTTGTGGAAGGTACAAGATTTGTATTTGATGTGGGAGACAGGATCAGCATTCAAAATGGTCTTGATGAATTGGAGAACTATTCTGAAGTGAACAAATTGAAATTAATAAGGCTTTATATTTGAAAAAAAACCAATCAAAAGTCCACATACAAAATGTAAATGGTAACTGGTTATGCTATCATCCTGCAGAGAATGACAGGCAGTTTATAAGAAACCATGACTGAAATATAACCCAACAAAGTGATTCTGGTGCAAGCAAGATGAACCTCAGTGTTGGTTATAGAAAAAGAAGCACTGTATACAAGTAATAAGAGGAAAAAATTCTGTTGTAATTGACCTCTGCAAGGTCTCAGCTGGAGCATCACATCAGGTCTTTAGCACTATATATTAGGGAAGAAATAGACCAGCTGAAGTAACTAAAAAAGAAAGCAATAAGAATATAAGGTTTAGAAGACATCCACCTTGAGGAAAAAACCTAAAATCAGTTTTGTTTAAAGGAGAGAACTGAGGGCAGTGGTAAGGAGACATGCAGCCTTTCTTCTGACATAGAAAGAGTATTAGAAAAAGGGCAATGACCAGTTACTCACTGTCACTGTTATGCACTTGCTGAAAAAAAAGAGAATTCATAGCAAAGCAGATTCAGGACAGAAACTTATAGACTCTTTCAAAGTATAGGCACTGGCAAAGGCAACTGAGAGAGGCTATGGAATCTTCTTCCACTAAGGGAAGGCCAGAAAACTCTACATTAAAAAGAATCTAAGGCAATTGTCTGGCGTCATTACTGGGGAAGACGTAGATGATCACTTAAGGTCTTCCCTGCCCTGCACTTTAATGATTCTGTGGCAGTTTCACTGGAGCCCTAGCGATTGGTTGCAGCACTGGCATTGCTTGTTTGCTCTTTCCACTATGCCTCTAAAGGAAATGAGATTTTTGTGGCCCAAGTGTAAAACTGGTATAATTTAATTGCCATTGTGCAGTTCTGTAAGTACACAATTTGGCCTTATGCTGTTTTTTTAACGTTTCAAGAATTTCTGTCTGAATTTGTAAACTCTAGAACTCCTGATAAACTTGGTTGAAGGGTTTGAGCATTTATGTAACTGCTTCAGGTTTATCAGCTTCTAATTTTATATATGCTGAACATACCTATAGTAGCACATTTTCATTAGATGAGGATAATTGAATATTTTATAGAAGGGAAGTAGAATGCTACAAATTCACTGGAAAACAAACAAACAAAAATAACCAAGGAAACCTACTAAATACTAAGATACCTTTTACTGCATCAATCTTGCCTACCTTTTCCTCAGGACTATCACAATTGCAAATGTTTTCTGCATGAAAAAATCTTACTGCCAGAAGAAAGCAAAATATGTAGATAAGATGTCTATCTCATATATGCTCATCTTTAAAACAAGGCTGTCCTGGTTTCGGCTGGGATAGAGTTAACTTTCTTTTTAGTAGCTGGTACAGTGCTGTGTTTTGGATTTAGTGTGAGAATGATGTTGATAACACTCTGATGTTTTAGTTGTTGCTAAGTAGCGCTTATCTTAAGCCAAGGACTTTTCAGTCTCCCATGCTCTGCCAGCAAGCAGGTGTGCAAGGAGCTGGGAGGGAGCAGAGCCGGGGCAGCTGACCTGAACTAGCCAAAGGGGTATTCCATACCATGGAACGTCATGCCCAGTATATAAACAGGGGGGAGCTGCCCGGAAGGCGCGGATCGCGGTTCGGGAGCTAACTGAGCATCGGTCAGCGGGTGGTGAGCAATTGCGTTGTGCATCACTGATTTTTTTTTTTTTTTTTTTTTTCCTTTCCCCCCCCTTTTTTTGTTGCATTCCTTTTCATTACTATTATTATTATATTTCATTATTACTATTGTTAGTATTATATTTTACTTTAGTTATTAAACTGTTCTTATCTCAACCCACGAGTTTTACTTTTTTTTTCCTTTGCTTTCCTCCTCCTCACCCCACTGGGAGGGGGAGGGGGAAGCGGCTGCGTGGTGCTGAGTTGCTGACTGGGGTTAAACCACGACAGCCTTTTTGGCGCCCAACGTGGGGCACGAAGGGTTGAGATAACGACAGATCTGATCAGAGTGTGTTAAAACAAACTTGTTATAAGTATTCATTGTATTGGTTTGATAGTTACTGGTTACAATGTGGGTTCGTTTGCTCTCAAAGTTGGTGTTGTGGTTCTTGAAATTGCGTTATGTAATGCCCTACTTGCAGTATATGCTCCCTGTTGTGCTGTTTATCATCGGTGGGAACCGGGCTAGAGTTATCACGTTGTTGTTGTTTGTAACACTGGTTTATGATATGATAGAAGTGCAAGCCGTGAAACTAATCGGGTGTTTGTACTCGGCATTGTTGTCACCTCTGTACTTCGGGAGCTGCCTATGGGAGACTATTAATAATTGTACCTTTTACCTTTTCTCCTCTGGGAACCAATCTGTGGAGGAGAGATCTCCGTACTTCGGGTGCTATCTCCTAGAGAATATTAATAACTGCACTTTTTACCTTTTCTCCTCGGGGAGCCAACCTATTGGGGAGACATCTTCCCACATCTTCCTTTTCTTTACCAGGTTAATTGCAATAGCATTGAAGGAGTTTGTAAATTTTGAATATCCTTGGGATGTTGAACTTAGTATGGTCGTACTGCTAGGAATCAGCCTGTTCCTGAATGTGATTCAGATCTTGCCTAGGGTTAAACAACTATTTAAAAATACCACCCAGAGATCAGCTCCCATGACTGCAGCTACTCCAACTCTGGTGACAGGCACTACGGCTACTCAAACTCTGGCGACAGCTACTGCAGCTACTCTAATCCCTATGACAAGCGCTGTGGCTACTCAAACCCCAGCAACAGGCACTGTGGCTACTCAAACTCTGGCGACAGCTACTGCAGCTACTCTAATCCCTATGACAAGCGCTGTGGCTACTCAAACCCCAGCAACAGGCACTGTGGCTACTCAAACTCTGGCGACAGCTACTGCAGCTACTCTAATCCCTATGACAAGCACTGTGGCTATTCAAACCCCAGCAACAGGCACTGTGGCAACTCAAACCTTGGCGATGGATGATGCAGCTGAACTAGAGGATCAACCGGTGCCAATATCAATCGCCCCTATACAGAAGAGGAAATATACAAAAAAATCAGCTCGCTTAGCGAAGGATGAAGGTGAAGCAGGGCCATCACGAGAACAGGAGGAAGAGGCAGAACCGGAGATAATCACCCGGTCACTATCCCCGAGTGAGCTGCGAGATATGCGAAAAGACTTCAGCCGTCATCCAGGCGAGCACATTATCACCTGGCTGCTCCGATGCTGGGATAATGGGGCAAGTAGCTTGGAATTAGAGGGTAAGGAAGCCAAGCAATTGGGATCCCTTTCTAGGGAAGGGGGCATTGACAAGGCGATTGGGAAAAAGCCACAAGCCCTCAGCCTCTGGAGGCGACTTCTATCGGGCGTGAGGGAAAGGTATCCCTTCAAAGAAGATGTTGTATGTCAGCCAGGCAAGTGGACCACCATGGAGAAAGGTATCCAGTACCTGAGGGAATTAGCTGTGCGGGAGATGGTTTATTATGACCCAGACGATGGGCAGTTACCCACAGATCCAGATGAAGTCCAATGTTCACGACCCATGTGGCGGAAGTTTGTACGAAGTACACCATCATCGTATGCCAGTGCATTGGCAGTAGTGGACTGGAAAGATGAGGAGGGACCAACAGTAGATGAATTGGCTCGCCGACTTCGGCAATACGAAGAAAGTCTCTCTTCCTCCCTCGTCGCGGCTGTGGAGAAACTGCCAGACACGCTAGCTGAGAAATGGTCCCAAGAGTTCCAGCGATTTGAGGATAAGTTTGGCCGCCCACCTGTACGGACCAATACCTCAGCTATTAGGAGAAGGTATTCTTCTGGGCAGGAGAGAAGAGAGAGAAGGTATATACCACGGGGTACCCTGTGGTTTTACCTGCTTGACCATGGAGAGGATATGAGAAAGTGGGATGGAAAACCTACCTCAGTCCTAGATGCACGGGTACGGGAATTGCGAGGAAAAACAACTACAAATGAGGGTTCTTCCAGGAAAATGGTTGCTTCGGCCTCCAGTGAGCACTGCGAGCGGTGTGGCCGACAAAGTGGAAGGGCTGATCTTACTCCTGATTCTATGAAAAGGAATTCTAATCCATTTTTACAAGTGAGTGGAGAATCCTATGATCAGTACTAGAGGGGCCCTGCCTCCAGCCAGGCGGAGGAGAGGGACAACCGGGTTTACTGGACTGTGTGGATTCGATGGCCTGGCACATCAGATCCACAGGAGTATAAAGCTCTAGTAGACACCGGTGCACAGTGTACTTTAATGCCATCAAGCTATAAAGGGGTAGAAGCTATTTGTATTTCTGGGGTGACAGGGGGATCTCAACAGTTAACTGTATTGGAGGCTGAAATAAGCCTAACTGGGAATGAGTGGCAAAAACACCCCATTGTGACTGGTCCGGAGGCTCCATGCATTCTTGGCATAGATTATCTCAGGAGGGGGTATTTCAAGGACCCGAAAGGGTACCGGTGGGCCTTTGGTATAGCTGCCTTGGAGACAGAGGGAATTGAACAGTTGTCCACCTTGCCCGGACTCTCTGAGGACCCTTCGGTTGTGGGGTTGCTGAGGGTCGAAGAACAACAGGTGCCAATTGCTACCACAAGGGTGCACCGGCGGCAATATCGCACCAACCGAGACTCCCTGATTCCCATCCATACGCTGATTCGTCAACTGGAGAGCCAAGGAGTGATCAGCAGGACTCGCTCACCCTTTAACAGCCCCATTTGGCCAGTGCGAAAGTCTAATGGAGAATGGAGACTAACAGTGGACTATCGTGGCCTGAATGAAGTCACACCACCGCTAAGTGCTGCTGTGCCAGACATGCTAGAACTTCAATATGAACTGGAGTCAAAAGCAGCCAAGTGGTACGCCACAATTGATATTGCCAATGCATTTTTCTCAATCCCTTTGGCAGCAGAGTGCCGGCCACAGTTTGCTTTCACTTGGAGGGGCGTCCAGTACACCTGGAATCGACTGCCCCAGGGGTGGAAACACAGCCCCACCATTTGCCATGGACTAATCCAAAATGCACTGGAAAAAGGTGGAGCTCCAGAACACCTGCAGTACATTGATGACATCATCGTATGGGGCAACACAGCAGAAGAAGTTTTTGAGAAAGGGGAGAAAATAATCCAAATTCTTCTGAAAGCCGGTTTTGCCATAAAACAGAGTAAGGTGAAGGGACCTGCACAGGAGATTCAGTTTTTAGGAATAAAATGGCAAGACGGACGTCGTCACATCCCAATGGATGTGATCAACAAAATAGCAGCTATGTCTCCACCAACTAGTAAACAGGAAACACAAGCTTTCTTAGGTGTTGTAGGTTTTTGGAGAATGCATATTCCAAATTATAGTATGATTGTAAGCCCTCTCTATCAAGTGACCCGGAAGAAGAATGATTTTAAATGGGGCCCTGAACAACAACAAGCCTTTGAACAGATTAAACGGGAGATAGTTCATGCAGTAGCCCTTGGGCCGGTCCGGGCAGGACCAGATGTTAAAAATGTGCTCTACACCGCAGCCGGGGAGAATGGCCCTACCTGGAGTCTCTGGCAGAGAGCACCTGGGGAGACCCGAGGTCGACCTCTAGGGTTTTGGAGTCGGGGATATCGAGGATCTGAGGCCCGCTATACTCCAACTGAAAAGGAGATATTAGCAGCATATGAAGGAGTTCGAGCTGCTTCAGAAGTGGTTGGTACTGAAACACAGCTCCTATTAGCACCCCGACTGCCAGTGCTAGGCTGGATGTTCAAAGGGAAGGTCCCTTGTACACATCATGCAACTGATGCTACATGGAGTAAGTGGATTGCACTGATCACACAACGAAGTCGAGTAGGAAACCCCAGTCGCCCAGGAATTCTGGAAGTGATCACAGACTGGCCAGAAGGCAAAGATTTTGGAATATCACCAGAGGAGGAGGTAACGCGTGCTGAAGAGGCCCCACTGTATAATAAACTGCCAGAAAATGAGAGGCAATATGCCCTGTTCACTGATGGGTCCTGTCGCATTGTAGGAAAGCATCGGAGGTGGAAGGCGGCTGTATGGAGTCCTATACGACAAGTTGCAGAAACTGCAGAAGGAAAAGGTGAATCAAGTCAGTTTGCAGAGGTGAAAGCCATCCAGCTGGCTTTAGACATTGCTGAACGAGAAAAATGGCCAATACTTTATCTCTATACTGACTCATGGATGGTGGCAAATGCTCTGTGGGGGTGGTTGCAGCAATGGAAGCGGAGTAATTGGCAACGCAGAGGTAAACCCATCTGGGCTGCTGCATTGTGGCAAGATATTGCTGCCCGGCTAGAGAATCTGGTTGTAAAAGTACGTCACGTAGATGCTCATGTACCTAAGAGCCGGGCCACTGAGGAACATCAAAACAATCAACAGGTAGACAAGGCTGCTAGGATTGAAGTAGCTCAGGTAGATCTGGATTGGCAGCATAAGGGTGAATTATTTATGGCTCGGTGGGCCCACGACACCTCAGGCCATCAGGGAAGAGACGCAACATATAGATGGGCTCGTGATCGAGGGGTGGACCTGACCATGGACACTATTGCACAGGTCATCCATGAATGTGAAACATGCGCTGCAATTAAGCAAGCCAAGCGGTTAAAGCCTCTTTGGTATGGAGGACGATGGCTGAAATACAAATATGGAGAGGCCTGGCAGATTGACTATATCACACTCCCACAAACCCGTCAAGGCAAGCGTTATGTGCTTACGATGGTGGAAGCAACCACTGGCTGGCTGGAAACATATCCCGTGCCCCATGCCACCGCCCGGAACACTATCCTGGGCCTCGAGAAGCAAATCTTATGGCGACACGGTACCCCAGAAAGAATTGAGTCAGACAACGGGACTCACTTCCGGAACAATCTCATAGACACCTGGGCCAAAGAGCACGGCATTGAGTGGGTGTATCACATCCCCTATCATGCACCAGCCTCTGGGAAAATTGAGCGATACAATGGACTGTTAAAGACTACATTGAGAGCAATGGGTGGTGGAACTTTCAAACATTGGGATACACATCTAGCAAAGGCCACCTGGTTAGTCAACACTAGAGGATCTGCCAATCGAGCTGGCCCTGCCCAATCAGAACTTTTACGTACTATAGAAGGGGATAAGGTCCCTGTAGTGCACATAAAAAATATGCTAGGAAAAACAGTTTGGGTTACTCCTGCCTCAGGCAAAGGAAAACCCATTCGTGGGATTGCTTTTGCTCAAGGGCCTGGGTGCACTTGGTGGGTGATGCGGAAGGACGGGGAAGTCCGATGTGTGCCTCAAGGGGATTTGATTTTAGGTGAGAACAGCCAATAGATTAAATTGTATGCTATTAATTGCTATATAATCCTGCCACTGTATGTCATCATTATTATAATTATTATGTGCTATATTAATGGTATTATAGTAAGAATTACTTAGATTAATGAAGAATGAACTTTGACAAAGCTGAGTGAAGTGCAGTAGTGATGGAACCAGGACTGACTTCAGCATGCAACAATCCGACACCACACACCATCCTCCTGCTGCGCCCAATGTCACCTGCCTGCCACATCACACCAAAGCCGAATCCTGTTCTACCGACTGAGCGGACTTTGCATCATCCCTCCTGCCCAGACAGACTGTTACGATAGATGGAGCTCAAAGTCATGGACTGAATGAACTCAACACACATTTGATAGAGATGGCCCATAGATCGCGGGAATGATATCTATACGTATATATTAAAAGACAGGAAAGGTGATGGTGATTAATTGGAAATGTATTGGAAAGTGTGGGATCTGGGCATAACGTAAATGGTATAGAATAAGGGGTGGATATTGTCCTGGTTTCGGCTGGGATAGAGTTAACTTTCTTTTTAGTAGCTGGTACAGTGCTGTGTTTTGGATTTAGTGTGAGAATGATGTTGATAACACTCTGATGTTTTAGTTGTTGCTAAGTAGCGCTTATCTTAAGCCAAGGACTTTTCAGTCTCCCATGCTCTGCCAGCAAGCAGGTGTGCAAGAAGCTGGGAGGGAGCAGAGCCGGGGCAGCTGACCTGAACTAGCCAAAGGGGTATTCCATACCATGGAACGTCATGCCCAGTATATAAACAGGGGGGAGCTGCCCGGAAGGCGCGGATCGCGGTTCGGGAGCTAACTGAGCATCGGTCAGCGGGTGGTGAGCAATTGCGTTGTGCATCACTGATTTTTTTTTTTTTTTTTCCTTTCCCCCCCCTTTTTTTGTTGCATTCCTTTTCATTACTATTATTATTATATTTCATTATTACTATTGTTAGTATTATATTTTACTTTAGTTATTAAACTGTTCTTATCTCAACCCACGAGTTTTACTTTTTTTTTCCTTTGCTTTCCTCCTCCTCACCCCACTGGGAGGGGAGGGGGAAGCGGCTGCGTGGTGCTGAGTTGCTGACTGGGGTTAAACCACGACAAAGGCAACGTGTCATTGAACTACTTGCTGCACATCTCAGGGATTAATCTAATCCTTCTTGTGCATTATAAAAAGGGATCATACGCACCACAACCAATTTTCAGGAAAGGGTAATGCAGCATATGTTGAACTTTCATAGTAATTTCTAGGCCTTGCAGATGATCAGTATTCCACTTTGAAAAAAGTTTTAAAAATTTTTTATTTTTCAGTCCTCCAAAGGAAGTTGGAATTTTTCCTTTCTACAGTAGAGTATGCAAAGTGTGTGATGACTGTAGTTCCTCCCTCGCTTGTTTACAGCAGTTCTGGTGATTTAATTGAAGAAATGAAGTTTTCCAATTTCACAGGGGTTTTAATTTTTCATTTCAAGAAGACTTAGTTTAAGCCATTGAGAGCATTCATAAAGAAAAATAACTCTTCCCTTAGAATACATTTCCTGTGGATTTTGTTAGAATGAAACACATTTTGTACAAGAATTCAGCAAAGTTCAACAGGAGCATGTCTCAGATGTGGCTGTGACAGGGTAGAGCTATGGCAATGCTGCCTGACACTGCATACAAGGGCCTAACCATACGATACAATGGAAGAAGCACAGCTTGCAGGGATATATATCCATGCTCCCTCATTTAGCCTTTGTCTACCACTATATCCTCCAAGTGAGGATACAGCTAAGTGGGGATGAGCTAAGATTATTTCTTTAAAGCTGTGGCTCCAAAGGCAAAAATGTATTGTCTTTAATTATGTTAATCTTATCCCAGAAGTTCAAAAAAAGTAAGACCATCCTATGTCCTGAGGAGCTCACAGGCAGATTCAGTCCTTCCAGATGATAGAGATCAATGATTCACCAAAGTATTGGTCACATAACTTTAACACAATTGCACATGAGTAAGCATATGCAAATGCGTAAAATTAAGTCTGAACCAACTGCTTTTCTGGCCAGCTCCAGCATGTCCCCTTTTGAATATATTAAATGCAACAGCAATATATGTCTTGAAAAAAAAATATTTACTTTTAGGACAGGGAAAAAGACTACATCATTCATTCTTCCCCATTCTTCTGAAATGTGAGACACTATATACATATATGTTTTAATCTTCAAAGCAGCTACTGCCGCTCTGGGTGGAAAACAGTCTGTCAGAGACAGAATGTTGGCGGCTTTGACTCTTGGCCCCTAACATAGCAAGCAACACAGTTGAGCCAGCTGAGGTGATCTACACCAATGAAAAACCTAACACTGAGTTTTGATATTTGCATTTTTTCCCTTCTTTGATCTAGTTTATCTTGGTAGAAAACTACCCTAGCCCTCTAACAGTAAATCTTTTCTGCTAGGAATGTGCTTCAGTTTTGTTGTTTTCAGATTGTTGTCAAGGTAGATGCACCTTCCTGGTATCTGAACACCATTTTTATTTTTGCCTTGTATTGTTAAAGCTCACAAACTGGTCCATGTTGCCTGCTTTTTATCACCATCTTATTATAAGGTGTTTTTTCCTGTTAGCATTTGGCACCAATAGTTATTCCTTCCCACCTCTTCCCCTCCTTACAAATAACACTTGACACATTCTGGATTCTTGTTTTTCTGTACCTTACTGCTCCTTCACTCTGTATGATTTTGTTTTCAGACTTCTTTGTGAAATAGCATCAGGGCTGTAAAGTAATCAAGAGTCTGAGGAAGTCTGCATTGCAGCTGTCAAAATCATGTAACGAACATCGCCAAGTCCAGTTAAGGACATACTAGTTTGACAGCATGTCTATAGTATTTTCAGCACCCTTACTGGTATGGTAGGAAAGCCCTAGTACAGAAACATAGTGAAATCCTTTACTACACAACCAGTGGGTCAAAATTTCACCTGTAGTGTTTAATGATCAACACAAAAGCATGGTACATCTTCTGGCTAAATAGTGGAATGAATTCCAGGAGATCTTATCTCAATCTTTAGGTCTGTTATAGGCTACTTAATAGCTTTTGGCATGTCACATTCTTTGTATCTCAAATTATATCCGCTAAATTGGAATAACATTGGTTCCTTTCTTTTTCCAACCTCTGTCTTGCTTATTTAGACAGAGAAATTGAGAGGCAGAGAGTATCACTTAGAATACATCTGTGAAAAACCTTGCACAAAGAGTCCCAAGATCTCTGTCACAGCAAAACTGAATGTGACAGTGTCTGTAATTTATTTATGTTGTACCTGTGCTATAATGTATGCTAGTCACTGATGAATACTAACCTTCAGAAAGCTTATCCTGAAATGTTAATCACGTATGTAATCCTTATAGGTCAGTCAAGCTTTACATAAGGTACACATATTTGTAAGGACATGGTTTCCCGTAAGTCAAACCACTCTAAATCCAGGCTGCTGCAGCCTGTCCTTCTTCCCTCCTGCACCATGTGTGAACATTGTTCTCCCATTCTGCTCTTCTATGCGTAGCTGGTCTGACTGAAAGACAATCACCCTAAATGCTGTTAGATCGGTTGGATCAGAGTACAAAGATAAGCATGAAGTTAAAGAACTCATGTCATATTGTCTCATGGGTCTTATTTAATCTTCTTTTAGGTGCTGTCACATCAATAAACATCTTTCTGGTCACACAAGTAAGTCTGATGTCTGATGTAACATGACGTATCTCTTTTAGGGGAAAAAAGCTATGACTTTTGTGACATAACTTTCTGCTTGCTCTCAGTGCGAAATATTTCAGTAAATAATGACCCTTTCACCTGTATTTCACTGGAAGCCAGCATCCAAATGCTTATAAACAATTCAGTGCAAAATGTTTTAAATCGACTGTATCTGTAGTACACAGGATGGCACAAATACAGATGAATCACTTTTAATTCTAAGTTTTATTGCAATTAGAAAACAGTTTGTGCTAAAGCTTCTGATACTGTAGCTTGCAGCTTGACATTATTGAGTAGGAAGTTTTGAGCTAATTTCCAAAGGGCAGTTATAATTTAGGGCATTTTTCTCTGGTTCAGAGAAATAGCTTCAAAAACATTTCTTTGCTATGAAATTAGGTAGAATATCTTCAAGAATAATTTGGAGGCACACGAATTTCTGCATTAAAAGATTTTGGATTATTTTAAAGTATACTCTTTTGTATGGTAGAAACAAGACTTTATAGGGAAAAAAAAAAGTCTTACATGTAAGAGAGCTCTTTGGACACTTCCTGATCTAATACTTTTTTTACTGAAAGTTTTCCTGAGTCAGTACAAATGTACACTACAGAGGTACTCTGTTATTTTAAAAAGAAAAAAAAAAGTCTCCATGATGTTTTATCCTTTTTGGAATGTATTTCTTCCTTTGTGCTATATTAATGCATCGAGAGAATATACTTGGGGGTAGTTTCAGAGTGCTAATCTTAGCGCCTGTTCTTTGGCTATATGGCCCTACCAATCTAGCCACAAAAAAGCATTCTCAAATGTTTTCTTCTCTTTGTTTTACTTTCCCCACCCTCTAACTGGATTTTCTTTTCTTTACATTCTTTGTTGTTTATGTAGTAACATTCACGAAAGGTCATTCAATTTTTCTCTCTCCTCCCTCCCTACACTTCATATTGTGCAGATACAGAGAACATATCCCTTGTTATCAACCATAATTTATGTATGTGTTGAAAATAAAAGTGAAAAAGCATTCCTCTGTCCCTGGAGATCCCTCCTTCTGCTGGTACAGATCCCTCACCTGCTGTGCTTTCAGTTCCAGTTCATTGGAAAAAAAATTGTCCCTTACAGTATTTTTCCTCTGCTGACTACCACTCCTCTGGAACAATTTTAACTACTCACTTGAGAGCAAGAGTACTCAAGAGATTAGATTTTGTGAGCAATCTGCCTCTTGCACTTAGCTGCACCAACCAGATAAATTCAGTGTGAAGAATCCACTCTGAGATAGATGTGAACCTACCCCATAAACAAAAAAAAAGCTGCGCCCTTCACACAAACACAAACGTAAAGGGTCTTGTTCTCAGGGGAGGTGGACAGGCATTACTTGCTGCAGATTTATTTTAAAGAAATGTAGGCCAAATTTTGCCCCCTGGTTATACCTTCATTATACAATTATTTTTGTCTCGTGACTCCAGTGGGGACTTAGAGGTGTAATGGAGGACAGAATTTGGTCCCATTAGTATGTGCCACTAATGAATGTTATTTTAAGGTGCAGGATGAAATCTTGTCTGGACAAGACTATTGAGGCCCAGAACTGAAAATGTTCTTCGGCAATGTGTGGATGGGTGTGGAGGGAGGGATGCAAGAGAGGAGAAAGAGAGAAGGCAGAGTTGGATTTGAGATGAAAGATATCGCATATTCTGTCACAACCCCTGGTGAAAGTGAGAGCATCCCAGTCCACACTGGTATGCATTCAGCACATGACGGACCCAAGGGGCCAGTTTAGCACCCTCTTAGATTATATGGAGGTGGAAAGGAGAAAAATTCTAGCCCTGGAGTTCTAGGTTAATTGGAAATTTTGATGATATTTACAGGATAATCTTTTATTTCAAATGGGAGATGGACTAGTTGATCTCTCAGATATTTTTATTTGGTTTCTAAAGGAAAGAAAGCTTATATAATTACACTATTTGTCTGTCAGTCCCAGACTGATATGTTCTGAAACACATGGCTGATTCCAACCAAATCTGACAGAGGGGAGATGTCTCAAGAGTAATAATGTTCCTAACAGGTGGTTGTTTTGTTTAAATCAGCAATTATGCAAAGAAGAAAGAGTTCAGGGTTAAAATTTGAGGCAAGAGACACAGAAGAGTTTGATTAATAGCTGAATCCAGAAAGACATGGGGACGCTGAAGCAGGGAACATTATCGGTATTAGACAATGTTTCCATGTTATTTCTGAGGTAGGTGTCTGATATGTTCATAACCTGAAATCTGAAGCACCTCCAACTCCAAACCTTCACTGTAACCTTAGCTTCGACCCTACCATTACATACCTGTGACTTCAATTCCTGTCCATAAACTGAAGATACAGATATTCTGTACAAAGGTTGCATGTTATGCTGCATAGGATTTGGGAAAGCAATGATGCAGAAATTATTTACAACTCTCCATGTAGCACTCTAGCTTTTTTCTTACTGTTACCCTACTTCGCATCTAGTGAGTTTTATTATTCTGCCCCTGTGCATGGTACTGTAGGAGATCACACTATAGGGAAAATGCTTCCCCCCCCCCCCCCCCCTTCTCCTCTCTGGTCCTTCCCTATGGCAAACCCATATTTCAGTGATTGGCAGCTGCTTCCAGAAAGCAGGAGCAGATAGGCTTGGAGACATGCATGGCAATCCTGCCAGCACAGAGGAAATAGACCGCTGCAATGCTTTTTTTCCTTTGTAGGCTGCTAGAATTTGGGTGGCTAGACAGGAGCTGGTGGTTTGGTAATTCTAAAATTGTTTGAAAGACTAGTAATTTAATCTGGGACATCACAAATATCTCCCTACCTGAGTCTTGCTGGCATTTCCTAGATAAGAAAGCAAGCTCAGCTGAGCTGGGTAGGAAGGTGGCTGTTACCTTCCTGCCTGGCTGCCAGGCACAGTACTGCTATTGAAGCTGGTGTCAGTCACAGCCCTCTGACCGGACACCAGCTGAAGCCTGTAGGCAATTGCTGCCTGCTGTTTTGGTCAGGTGTAGTAAATTCTAAAAAGTGGGCCAGGGCTTGTGTGCAGTCCAGCTCTGCAGCATAAATTAGTACTTTGTAAGGAGGCCTTGAATCTACTACAGGTGCATGCATGCATGCATGCATATTAGCTATCCAGCTGTAATAAAGTTTTGCTATAGGAGTTTTTATATTTCTAGGTATATGCCATTTGTTGATAAAAGGTCTAATGCTCTTGTATATGTGCTGTATTGCTAGAACCCCTTAATAAAAAAAAAATGTTTAGAAAGCTGGAGCATATGGAGCAACTCCTTTAAAACTTGTCTGGACAAGATTTTTGGAAGAAAAAGAAGCTATCTTTAAAAAAAATAAATATACTGTAGCCCTACCTACATGTTTCTACTTAGATCCTGATTATTTTCTTCGCGTTGGCCTGAGTTAACTCTGCCCTCTGCAGCATTCATCCTGTTGGTATAGAAAATGGAAAGTTCTGTAGATTGCCTAGAAGGATTTTCTCTAAGTCTTGATGTTAACATGGGCAGTGAATTAGAGAAAATTGTAGCATGAACCATGGTAAAGTAAAATCATGTTATGATATGCCTGACTTGCATCTATTGCTAATGATATAAGTATGATGTTTGTAGTTTCAGTCATCCTTGCTGCTGTAGTCATCTGGCTATGGAAGCAAAGGGCCTTGACAGGAGCAGGTGTTTGGGTAATTCTGAAAATTGCATGGAAGAGAAAGACAGCATTTTAATCCAGCTCGTACAGCCAATTGGAATTGCTGACCTACTACAGAACTGATCGAATTTTAATGAGTTGAATTATCTCTGAATTAAGCTGGTTGATATGCTTGTGGTTGTGGTTTGAACAAACTTGTTTTTTTGCATAGGTCCAAACTGGAAATAAACTGGAAGAGAAAATCTGAGAAACAGCTCTTTAACTCTTTTCAAATTAGATTAATAGCCATGTGTTCACTGGGGACTGACATCGTATTCTTAGCTTGTTACTTTGCCTGAGTAAAATTTTTATGAAAACACAAAAATCTATAGTCATTAGACTATGTTTTCCCACTCAAAATCTTTTTTCCTGCTAGGGGTTAGGAAGCAACAAAGGCTTTGTAAGCATAGCTTGCTCATGTGATTTTAATAGACTTGTTCCAAGCTTCTTTTTTTGCTTTTCTCTCTCATTCCTTATGAGAATAGGACTGGGGTAATACTAATGTTGGCGGCAGTAGTAGTAGAACGGCACGTGCAGCACACCTAGGTGCCAAACAAGAAAGTGTTTGGAAAGATAAGCAAGCCCACTTTATAACCTAGAGGTTAAAAGCAACTTCAGCACTCCATTTTGTGACTGTTCTGGATAGGCAGAAAGAAGTTCATCTGGCAGTTGAGAAGGCTGCTGGTAGTGCAGCTAGGGAAGGTAAGAAAAACTAACTCTGCAAAAAGCCTAAGTCTACATTTAAAAAAAATCCAAACACAACATATATGGAGGAATGGGACAATGTATTGTACTGAAGTACAGTGGCATAGTGATTCTGGTCTGTCATAGTATTAAGGGATGGGGAGGAAAGCAGGTGGCAACAGCAGAGTGGCAACTAAATACTTTTTTTTTAAATATTTGCAAGCAGCATAAACAAGAAAGCCAGGAGGAAGAAGGAAAAGGTTGAAGTGCTTTATATACTGCTACAGAAACAATGTGAAACTTCTTATGCAAAACCAGCATAAAGCAGGCTGTCCTTATTTACAGCACATGCAAACTGTTTCTAAGAACATCAGCCTGATGGTATATTTGAAGAAACTCAGAGGCTTTTTCTTTTTTTTTTTGGACTGAATGTTTGCATGTATTCCAGTCCTTTGGTAGTAGGTGCATCAATGAGCATATACAATTCACAAATGAGCATCTGTGGCTAAAGTTCAGTTCAGCAGGCTTTTAATCAAGTTATCCTGTGTAACCTTAAAACTACTGCAGGTGTGATATGCCATACATTAAATCTCAGTGCCTTCAGGTGTGTCCTGCATGCAGTAGAGTCACATGGGCCTAATTTTTGCTCCAGGTGTTATAAGAGTGTATTGATGATCTTAGAAATGCCCAGATTTACTCTACTAACTGAAGAAGTTACTAGAAAGCAAGCTACAAGTCCTTTATACAGGTGAGTAAAACTTATTTGCATATAACATTGATGGCTCTGGTTGTTGCTATTTTGTTACACTTTTTTTTGGTAGTATTTAGGTAAGTATTATGAAATTGCCTTTTTAGTTTTGGAGGAAAATGCTGTACTTCATGTTCCTACCAAACCCCTGCTACTGTTCAGTTTATTTTTCCAGTATTTCATGAAGAAACTAGTACTACCTATTAATAATAATCCTCAATTATGAGGTGTGATGTGAGTTTTGCCCTTATCCTTAGAATTTTGAAAGGAAAAACTTCATTATCTGTCTGGTTTCTGAATGATATTTTGCAGTAATACACCTTGAGCCCAACCATAAGGATATTTTAAATCTCCCTTTTGATCAGACAGAAGTAGAGTTCACTCCAGATCAAGTGGTTAGCAGAGAGCTCTTCTACCACGGTCTCAGCAACTAGTCTGAATGAACTGTTTGAATAGCCATTCAAAGGCTATTTTCAGTTAACTGGATTCAAGTGTAGATTTTTAGTTCAATATCCCTTTATCTGAATAGCTACATCAGTTTAGTTCTCTGGCAAACTACACATTGTCTGCCAGCAAATATTCACCAGAAACTGAAATGCTGTTCTGAGCTCCAATAATTATTTCTTGGTGTTATGTGAGAAAGTTTTCTTGTCTGTGCCCAATATAGCTTTGCAGAGTGTGTGGGCAATTAGCGAGGTGGCTTTCCATAGTGTGAAAAAGGAAAGTCCTTTTTTCTGCTGAAACAAGTTTGAGCTGAATAGCAACACATACCAACTTCTACTAAAAGAGATGGCAGTGGACTATAAAAACCACCCCAAAACGTCTTTTATTTTATAGGACAAATACTAGGGTGTCAGGTACGTACGGGTGTGGGCACTCCAGCAATATTGTCCAGCCGGGACCATAGAAACGATTTGATTTCTGAGGTCCGGCGCTGGCTGAGCTGTTGCCGAGGGTGAGGGCTTCCAGGCAGGACCTGGACCCGGAGCTCCTGCCCGGCTCCGGCGCGCTGGGCCGTGGCTTTCACCTCCTGGCCAGGCGAGGTACGCTCCTGGCTGCCCCGGGGAAAGGACCGGCAGCTCGGTCAGGTTACGCTTCAGAGCACCGGGAGCCCCTGCCCAGGGAGGGAGGTGACACGGGGATGGACAGGTGCTGCGGGGAGAGGCTGGCGCGGTGGCCCCAACGTCCGCAGCCCCGCACCTCCCGCTCACCGCGGCGGGGCCCGGGCGGCGGCGAGGGGGGCATCCCGCCCTGGGCAGGGCAGGGCAGGGAGGCGGCGCCCCAGGAGCTCCCGGGGTGGGGAGGTCGGACAAAGGCTTCCAGGAGAGGGAGTGGCAACCGGTCGCCGAACCCCGCGGTGGGGTCCGGGGGAAGCGGGTCGGTGTCCGCCGGGACAGGGGGAGAGGGGACGAATGAACTTCCCCACGGGCGCGGGGAGCCTCCTGCCCCCCCGGAGGCGGGGAGGGAGCAGGAGGCGGCAGCCGCTTTCCTAGAGGCGAAAGCGGGGCTCTTCCGTGCTGCTTTCTGCTTCCCCGAAGGTGGCTGCCGGGGAGGGGGAGGCGGGGGAGGAGCCGGCTTCATCCCCGGGCGGGCGGCGGCCCCTCCACTGCGCCAACCTGCAGGCGGGCTGGAGGCAGCAGCCCCGCCCGGCCTCCGTCTGCGCGGGGCCGCGCCTCCGCTCGCCTCCGTCCCGGGCAGAGCCGCAAGCAGCCGCTTCCCGCTGCGTCGGTCCTGGACTGCAGCTTGCTGGCGGCGAGGGCAACAAGCAGCGGCGTCGTGGAGCGTCTTCTTTCCCGAGTGCCCTTTCATCTCTCTCAGTCCGCTCCTCTCTCGTACCTGCAGCCTCTCCTTCTCCCTCCACTCCTCCTACCTTGTTATTTCTCCTTTTTTCCCCCTTCTCTTCCCGTTTTCTGTTTTTTGGGGTGTTTTTGCTTTCCTTCTCTTTCTTCTTCCCCCATCCTGTTCTTTTTTGGACCCTCTTTGTCTAGTGCCTCTTAATTTCTTGATTTCTTCTGATTTTTTTCCTTGGACTTTGCCTTGTCATGTCAAGATGGAAGTCAGGCATGACTGGCTCTCCTCATCCCCCCATGAGGGCTTCGAGCAGATGAGGCTGAAGAGCAGACCCAGGGAGCCTTCCCCAAGCCTCACCAGAGTAGGTGCGAACTTCTACAGCACTGTCAAGCAGCAGGACTACAGTGCCAGTGTCTGGCTGAGGAGGAAAGACAAACTGGAGCACGTAAGCCAGCTTCTATTTCCCCCCCCCCTTTTTTTTTCTTTCTAGACCTCTGTCTAGGTACTCTGTTAGGCTACCTCTCTACCAGCTTGGACTCTAGAAGAAAAGTGTTGCTCCACTAATTGGGCATGGCATTTCCCAAATGGTAGAGAAAGGAGCTACTTAGAGGTCCCAGCCTGGTCAAATCTGAGGTAAATAGGATGTCAGTACTGTTCCCAAACCACATGCAAGTCTCTTCCTAACTGGAAATATTTTTTAATGTTCTTGGCTTATTCATTCTTCTATTCCCGCAAATTCAGCACTGATGTGGGAGGAGAAAGATTGGGATGGTGCAGATGGAGGTTAGAGCTTTTATCTCACGGTGATTATAATGTAGTTCTAGAATTGCTAAAAGAAAATAGCTTTTTTTAATTTTAGCTGTGATTTCCCTCCCCCCCCTCCTCTTTTTCTTCTTCATGCACGGGACTTCGAAAATATTCAATCTATGTGGGGTAGAGGAGATTTCCTTCAAGACATCTATTCCTGCAGCAGTAGTACATGACTTAACTAAGTATGTTTGGGACCACAATAGAACTAATACTGTGGATAGCTCTAGTGCATATTTTATGAGAATTTAAGGTGCTTCTAAGTATTCCTGTCTCAGATGATGTTTGAAAGCATTTTTCATGTTACTTCTAACAGCAATGAAATGGGTTGAGATGACCTGCATACTGTGTAAGAGTTTTCTGAATAGCTTATTAGGTGAAACCCATTGTTACAGTGTACAGTACAATCAAAACAGGAAAGTAGCTGCATTTACAGGGATGGAAAAGAATGTGGATGGGTTTCCATAATGCAACAGTCTGCCATTCTTTACATTAGTGAGTAATTTGCAATCACAGTCACATTGACTTCACGATGCACAGAAAAATATTTCTTGTGGTACAGCCACCTGAAGTCTCTTTGGATAGAAATGGTCTCATTACAAGGATAAATTGCCTTTATTACATGAAAATCCTAGATGGCACAGTAGAGTTCTTTAAAGATGAAACCTGAAAAAAGCTGCTCTATCAACTAGTTCATGGAGTATTACCCTCCCTTCCCACTAACCTGCAGAGTATTTTATCCCTGTTAGTGAAATCTTAAACTTGAGTTTTTTACACTTCTGGGGAAATGACATGAACTGATGAACTACTGGAAATATCACATTTCAAATGTTGAGAAAGGTGTTGAATCCTATCTGCCTTCTTACACATGTTTTTGTGATTCTTCACAGTAACAACAAGGCATCACAGTAGTAAGCTTGTAAGCAGAGTATTCTCCCATTGAGAATCAAGAAGAAAGGTCAATGCCTTATCTCAGTACAGCTAAAACATAGAAAGCACAGAAGCTTTCTGAGCTCTGGCTTTTGTAACAGGTTTTTGCTGCATGTGCTTGCATGTTGATATGTGTCATCAAATGAATGATTATTAATTGGGGGAATAATCTGTCAGTAGTTTGATAGCTAACTACTGTTCTGGTAGCTGAATATCGGCATGTTCAGATATCTGTATTTTAAATCATACCACAATATTAGCATGGGCAAGGAAAATAGGCATTAACTTGTTTGAAGATCACAAGTGCAAAACCTTTATTTTGTGTGTGGTTTGGTTGGTTTTGGGTTTCTTTTTTTTTGGATGAAGTCAGTATTTTGTCACAATAGTAATCTTCAATAACCCTGCAGCATTGGTGTGAAAAGCTTTTTCTGTAATCAGTTTGGTATGAATGCATGTTCTTCCAGGGGTTTCCCTCTCATTTGATCCAGTTATTTTTATTCCCAGAGCCTATTTGAACAATGTAAAGAAAAAAATTGGAACATTGATATTTCTTGCTTGTCGTGAAGTATTTATTTCATTGACATATATTGTGAATACCCTGCAGTACATTAGATATGCCAACAGTATATATGTGAAAATACTTTGTTTTTATGATTTAAGGTAACTGCATTACTCACGAGTGTTGTAACAGACAGGCTATTGCATAGCTCCCCTTAATGAATGTAAATAAAATATGTGTTAATTTCTAGATTGTATTTTGCTTATACAGTTTTGGAGCAAGGTTGTTATTTTCTATTTTCAGATAAATCTTTGAGGGTTTGAGTGTTTTCTTGCCAAATAAGTTATTTCCTACACTCTGTTCTTCCACTCTAAAAAACAAACCAATTAATTTGAGATGCATCATTTTGGATGGTATAGTCATTGACATATGATAGCTTATGGCCAGTATTGGATAATGAAGATACGCAAACTTCTTGAGGTGGATGGAGGACATGAATAACATTTTGTTGCAGCTCCCTCTGAGGTAATCCTGTTACTTGATATCTACAAAGAAAATCAAAATACAAGGAGTGAGCATTCATGGAGGCACTGATTTTGAAAGTATGTCGTCATAAATTTGATGCTACATAATGACAGATATAGGCAGAAGAAGGGTATATAGTGAGTGTAAGTCAAGATATGCATGAACAAGTTTTGAAGTTTCGTATGTACTCTTTAGGCCTTGTGGAGCGGGTTGGTTTTTGCTTCATTGAAATTATTTCTTAAACTGATTTCAGTGTGGTTGTAATAGGGATAAAACTGGGCCAGTATATTTTGTATGCTACTTCCAGTAAATCCTTGTAGACCACAGCAGGTATATTATGTTGACTTTCGTTACAGTGAGTAGCATGACTTATTCTTGTGCAACACTTCTTATTAATCCAAATATAGTTTGAGGGACTAAAAAATATCTTCTGAAGCCAATTTTTATCAAATTGTTTCTATTAAAAAAAATCTCAAATACACAAAGAGTTTGTTTCTAGATTTCAAAACTAACAAAGTTGTGGGGTTTGGTGTTGTGTTTTTTGGTTTGTTTTTTTGTTTGTTTGTTTTTTTAAACAGATCTCAATTTGAAGAGTGTGGTAAAGAGGTTCAAAATTCAACTGTTACCATATCTCTTCTAAAAGCACAGAACAAGTTCAGATGCACAAATAGGATACAGTTTCTTTAAAATTGTTCAATACTCAATTATTGACTGACCATAGAGGAAGTCAAAATCTGGAATGTATTGCTGGCGTCTTGCTAATTGATTGTTCTTCAAATGGATCTTAATATAGCGTGTCTCCTCATTGGCTAATTGTTTATGTGGGTTATCTTTTCCAAGTGGCAGTAACACAATTTGTACCATATACGATCTGAACACAACTCATCCTTGTTTTCTTTTGTGAACTCAGATGCTGTATTTAAGATTAAATGGATCTGCTGTAGCATGTATGAAGATAGGCCAATGAGGAGTTTTTGCTGAAGTGAGGCCTCTGACACATTGGCTACAGCACACATGTACACTAAGAGCCATACTTTTAATGGAGGAAATTACTAGAGGTGTGAGGAACTCTGACATTGCAGATATGACCCCAGTGATGTTGCAAACCTCTGGCTGAAACTCCTGCAGAGATTGTTCAGATTCTATGTATCTGCTTCAGCTGGTTCCTCTTGCCTTTTTGTGAAGTTGTTTGCCTGGTACTGGAAGTGTTGGAGTGAAAACTGTTGTGTGAAATATTCTTAAAGTCTCCTTTGCATAGTGTTTGTTTGTTTGTCTTTGTCTGTTGTTGCATTTTTTAATGAAATGTGAATTGGTTAAGAGAAAAAGGAGGAGGAGGTGTAGGGATGGGAAGAAAGAGTAGCTAACTCGATAGGGTTTAGCTGGTGGGAGTTGCCTATGTCTGGTTTAATTTACAGCAGCTCTACATTATGTCTGCGTATCCTTCAGTAATGACAAGTACTGTATAGCTGCTTTCCTAGTACCTCAGCAAAGAGTTCTAGAGAACTTAATTTTAAGTAATCAAAACTTAAAACAAAAGCAGAACAGATTTCTTTTTAAGCTACAACAGATATGCTTCAAGGATATGTTCTTCTTTATGACAAATACAGATATTTCTTCTCAAAGATGTAGCGGTAGTCTTTCTCTAATAACTTTTAAATTTAATTATTTACTTAATTATGTTAAAACATTTTAAAAATTGTCTTTTAAGAAACTGCTTCAATACTATAACTTTTTGGGAGACCTGGTATCGGAACAGTTTTATTTCGTGGCAATCCTCAGTCTGTTACCTTTAGTATTATCACAATTAGGAGAAGTTATTGATAATTCCTGCATCATCTCTTGTTTTCACTTAGGTTCTGATCAGTAGCAAAGGCAACGTTGGGATTTTCAGATTCTAAGTACTCTTGCTGTTATGAGAATTGACTTGACCAGTTGATGTTATGCAGTTGATCAGCATACCGCTATCCCTTTGGCAGCATTGCTACCCAGAGAGAAAAGAGGCTATGAGGCAGAGGGAGGGCAGTGTCCTGTGGCAACAGAGGCAGATATCGAACATGCAAATGTTCAGTCTAAGACAATTTGCAATGCTGCCTGACAAGCATGGCTATGGTATTTCTCAGAGCCTCATGACCAAATCAGAAATAAAATGTAACTTTAATTCACTTGTCATAACATCTTTATAAAAGTTGAAATCCCACATCCAATTCTGCCAGTTCATTTTTATTATTCAAAAACTAGTAGTTCTCTTAGGCAGCTTTTTTTCCCCTTTTTTCTTTTCTTACGATACAGGAAATTCTTAACAAAAACATTGTTGGACAGTTTAAAATTGCATTTTTGCTCTTGCATGTAAATTAGGACAAGTGTTAAAAGTCAGAGGATAGATTTATAGGCTTCAGAATTTGACATCCTAAGGATGGCAGAAGACACTATGTGCATAGCTATAACCCGTAACACGTAAACAAAGAAGGTGGACATAGCTTGATGTAAAGCAAGTAACAGGAGTAGAACTCAGTCAAGCCAAATCAGTTGCTGGACAGAGCCAACAAATTTAACTTAAGGGAGAATAATAAAAGGATCTAAATCAGAATTCAAAAAGTCATTACACATATTCCCAAAGCAGCCCCTGTCTTGCAGTAAATGCAAACACATGGCTTTTTGAGTTAAATGAATTGACAGAGTCTTTTGCATTAAGCAGGTATAAATAATTTGTCATCTGGAATAATGTCGGATACCAAGAAGAGTGGAGTGCACCATGCCTGAAGGTACATAAGTGGGGACAATTTAGAGGGTTCTAAAGAGTTGGTTTCCAGCATTTGGAGCTTTTTGATGGCATGGTTGCAGATTATAATTCCAAATGTCTCTCTGGTCCTGGAGATAGATATCTATATTTAGATTTCATCATTAAAATCAAGGGAACAAACTCAATTAAGTAGAGGGACTTTGGCTTTTTCTCAACAGAAGACTGACATTTGGAATTGCCTGCCTGTAACAGTGGTACTAGCATGCGTTGAGGTTCTTGCTGAAGTAATAGCGTGCAGTTCGCTTCACTGCTGATAGAGTGTGTGTGGAGGAGCTCTTCTGTTGAAATGCTGCTTTCCTTGAAGGTGTCTTTCTCTAGTAATGTTTTGTAGACAAACACAATTAGAGAAAATAAATGTTCAGAGAAGTGGAAAAAGGGGACCAAAATCATTGAACAGTGTTGGGAAAATACTGAATAGCATTTTAGGGCAGAAAATGTAGAATGGTTTCTTTTGAAAATAGTGTGGGGAATTTGAAATCTTGACATTTGGAGGGGAAAGAATAACTTATTTCAGTGGTTACCACGCATAAAAGTAATTTTGTATTGCAAAGCAGTGAAAATATGATGCCTAATAGTTCGTTTTTCTCTTTCTAGTTGTGGTGGGTTAACCTTGGTTGTCTGCCAGCTGCCCACCAAGGCACTCTCTCCCTCTCCCTCCTCAACAGGACAGGGGGCGAAAATGAGATAAACATCTTGTAGCTTGAGATAAAGACAGAGAGATCGCACACCAATTACTATCACAGGCAAAACAGACTCAACTTGGGGAAAATTAATTTCATCTATTGCCAATTAAAAATAGGGTAGGATAGTGAGAAACAAGGACAAGACTAAAAACACCTTCCCCCCTCCTCCCTTCTTTCCAGGCTCAACTTCAGTCCTTCATTCCTGACTCTTCTACCTCCTTCCCCGCAATCCCCCAAGTGGCACAGGGTATTGCGGAACAGTTGCAGTCAGTCGTAACACTTTGTCTCTGCCACTCCTTCCTCCTCGCACTGTTGCCCTGCTGTGGTCTGGGGTCCCTCCCATGGGATACAGTCCCTGTCAAACTGTTCCAATGTGGGTCCTCCCCACAGGCTGCAGCTCTTCAAAAACTGCTCCAGCATGGGCCCTTTCCATGGGGTACAGTCCTTCAGGAATGGACTGCTCCAGCATGGGTCCCCCATAGGCTGCAGTTCCTGCCAGAAAACCTGCTCCTGCGTGGGCTCTCCACGGGGTGCAGCTTCTGTCAGGGCAGATCCACATGCTCCAGTGTGGGGTCCTCCATGGGCTGCAGTGTGGATATCTGCTGTGGTGTGGTCCTCTGTGGGCTGCAGGGGGACAACCTACTTCATCACGGTCTTCGTGGGCGGCAGGGGAATCTCTGCTCCAGCTCCTGGAACGCCTCCTTCCCCTTCTCCTTCACTGACCTTGGTGTCTGCAGGGCTGTTTATCTCACATTTTTCTTGCTCCTCTCACATAGCTGCTGCGCAGCGTTTTTTACCCTTTCTTACATATGTTATCAACAGAGGCACCACCAGCATTGTTGATGGGCCTAGCATTGGCAAGCGGCAGGTCTGTTGTGGAGCCAGCTGGAACTGGCTGTGTCCAGCATGGGGGCAGCCCCTGGTCTCACAGAGGCCATTTCTGCAATGCCCCCCCCCCCCCCGCCCCGCCAGCTACGTAAACCCAATACACTAGTCTTAGAAGCTACTCTTCTTTCTCTGACATATGAGAAAAACTTTCAACATTGCATTAATCTAATGCATCAGTTCTGATGATTTCCACATCAGTCACTTTGAAAATCCACATCTCTAAAGCTAAAATTAAAACATTTGAGAGGCATAGTTGCTGTAACAGGCTTAATTTATAGTGTCTGCCTTCATGTTGTTGCACAAGAGAACAAAACAACTTGAAGTTTCAAAGTTGCACTTAAAATTTATATATATATGCATGTATAAATTTAATTCAACCCATTCAAGACATTTTAGAAATGAAGTTTTCTAGTTTCTGAACAAAAGACCTAGATCTTAGGCTACGTTTGTTCCAGTTGCTAACTTCAGTGAAGATTTGAGAAAAGTGGTTTTCACTGCTATGCCTTTCCTAATGCTACCAGCATTAAGGAAAATGCAAATTAGTTTTTTGCTACTGTCATCCCTTCTTTTTATCAGTGTTGACCATCCTTGTTCAAGGATTTTGAAATACCAGCTTCAGAAACTTGCATCTTAATATCCTTGTTTGTTACACAAACAAATACTCTGCAGTCTTCAGTGGTTTGGTCTTGTAGCACACCATTGACAGTAACACTTTTAAAGATAGCAGGAGCACTTAAGACACTACGAAAATTATCCACTTAAGACACTACGAAAATTATCCTTAATGAATATCTCCTCACAAATGCAATCACTTCACTGTCTGTAGAGGATGCCCAAAGAAGCTAGTCTCTGTGGCTGAATGTACGTTTAGCTTAGGCCTTCTTCCATTCCAGAACAAGGAATGCTAAAATACTGCAGTGAAAATCTCTTTACCAGACTATCCAAAGATGAAAACAACCGACCAACTCATGCCAATGATTAATAAACCCCACTTCATTGTCATTCAAGATGGGAAGCCATATACTCTTAATCATTCCTAAAAAAGAAAGTCCTGTGCTGGCAATAGACTCCCTAGATCTGTCTCTGCTGATGGAGCCCTTTCCTGAGGGACATGCTTATGACTACCCACCTCTTGCCTTGCTCTTTTTGTAACATTATTTAAGGACTGATTCCCAGGCCTTTTATGTAGTTTCATTACTGAGAGGAAAAAAAACAGGTGCCCTGCTAATGTACTGGAAGGTCCATATATCCTCTTAAACTGAATATTCCCTCTGTCGTATTTCAGAATCTGAAAGGAGGTTTCTTAAAATGAGATTTGGATGCTTTTTTTGAATTTTTGCATTACTAGATGACAGCTGTTAGAGTGAAAAAGTATAACATTAATTTTCCAGTGCAGTGACAGTCCTCTAGTGTCTGTAACATTGTGTAGTCTGAGTAGACAATTGAGTTGCTTGCAATCTGTCCTTCGCAGTTCTTGGAAACTAGAGTAGCTTATTTGAGGATATATCTAGATTAGGCAATAGGTATGTGCTGGGATCCATATCCTCTAATCAGCCAAATCGGGGACCTGTGCTGCTGCTTGCTCATGACCTGTACGCCCACGTTTCTAGGATGGGGGAACAATGAAGTGAATGTGTACCTAGGTGTGTTATCTTATCTGGTGGGGATGCAGTGGAGCCATTTATTGAGAATTGAGGCACCCCCAGATTCACCAGTCTTTAGCGTTTTAAAGGAAGCCAGTTAGCCTACTGTTTCCCCAAAGTGACTTAAATACTGGGCTTCTTGTGATTGTGTGACTATCTGCTGTGCCTTAGTGGGCAGAAGGGCCACTCAGCTAAAAGTGAACAAATACGTGCAGGGAGTTAGGAGAACCTCAGAAGTTCAGGAGGAGGAAGAGAGGGAACGAATGACACATTGGTGTCAATGAAGTGAATTAATTTAATCAGAAATTAATTTTTATTAGATCACAAACTTATTCGTAGTTTTTTTTTTATGTTTATCCATCAAAACGTAGCCTGATTTTTTTAAAATTTTTTTTAAAGTTTTGCTCCTCAGAATTCTTTCACTTTTATAAAGGCTTTCCAAATATAACATAGGATTTGAGTATTTTTATAGGGATTTGGCTTCTTTTGAATAATGCATTGTGTAATTTGACTGTGTAGATAATATCTAGCCCTGGACAGAGAAATATCAGAGTGGTATTTTTAGCAATACTTCATTGGCTTGCTCTCTGAAGACAAGAGACAAATTTACCTATTTTTTCCACTTTTGCACAACCTGTAAACCCTCTTCTCTACGTGCAGTATTTGTAGGTGAATACAGTTGTGCGGTTTATTAATTTTTCTTATTAAAATCAAGAATTTAAAAAACGTAGTAAGTTCAATTTCTGACTGCATGATGTCAACATAATCAGCAGCTTGTTTTATAAATTATATAGTTGTTGCAACTCATAAATACTAATCATTCTATTCTATTTTTTGTTGCTATTTGTATTTCACTATTTACAGTTGTAATGAATGTTTAATGGAATAAAAAAGCTAATGTATTTGAGAATTGCTACTAATAAAACAAATAGTGATTCAGATAATTCCTACCATTCTGATACATTAAATAGGCTGGATTTCCCCAAGGCATTTTGAA
This sequence comes from Gymnogyps californianus, assembly GCF_018139145.2. Taxonomy (NCBI): domain Eukaryota; kingdom Metazoa; phylum Chordata; class Aves; order Accipitriformes; family Cathartidae; genus Gymnogyps; species Gymnogyps californianus. Next base: position 40,961,220 of record NC_059473.1, read on the forward strand.
CTATTTGGAGCAGAACCAAATGTGGAGCAGTGCTGAGATAGCAATTGTGACCAGTTTAACTTTCATGATCCTGTTGTCACTGCAATAAAGGCATATTTACTTGGTGTTATACTCTAACTTGGTTCTCTAAAAGCTAGTGTATGCTGTAAAAAGCCTATCATAATGAGCAGATGTGTATTTGTTTTGAAACACGTGAATGAGTAAAAGTTAGTAATGTCTTCAGCACTTCCAGCCACAGTAAACATGGCATATCTCACTAGTGCTTTTCATGTTACAGAAATTGTGCTGCTGCCCATTAAGTTCCATGACTGATCCTTTCTAGGCAGGAGTTTTTTGATAAGGGAATATGCATTATGTGTGCTGAACAAACTTCAGGCATTACCTCAACTGAGGCTACCTACTTACTTATGGGAATGGTGTTAAAGGCGACAGTGATTTGAACCCTACTTCCTCAATGAAGTTTGTGCGCTTTTGTTTGATCTTGTTCCAAAGCCATGGTAAAGTCTCCATTGACTTCACTACTATGCATTTAAGTTGTATATGATGTCCTTGAGAGAAGACTGTGGATCAGCTCAGCTGTCATGGGTTTGGGGGGAAAAAAAGCAAGCTCAATATAACATGCTAAGCAGCTGGAGGAAAAATCTGTCTCAGACTCCTCACCTTTTCTTGAGCTTTAAGTCTCTGGATCATCAGGCTAGTTGCTGGATACATTATTTGAGAACACTTTGCAGTTAGCACAGGGGAAAATCCTTGACAGGCTATGAAAAGGATAGAAGGCATCATAATATAACGGATGCGATGTAAGAAACTATAAGGTCTATGTGAGCATGCAAAAAATTATATAGATCCAGTTGCCCACTGTTTAAGTCCACCTTAAGGTGTTTCAGAATGGAGAATACAGATGGAAGGAAGTCAGACAGGTGCATTTGAAACTTCAATTATTGCCAAGACTAATGAATGGATACCTAAAGAAAACTCAGAAAAACAAAGCTACCTGTGAAATTATTTCTTTGCTCCCAATTAGAATACTTCTGTTCCTCATTAGAAAGTGTAGGTGAAGAAAATGCCCATCATGCTAAAAAACAAATCAAACCTAAACTGGAATATGATCTCAGTTTAATGATAGCAGGTATCATCTGTTTTCATGTTTTGTGCTCATTTAAGTGGAAATGTGCACCTGCTTTAATGATAATAATTGAAAAAAAAAACAACCAAAACCTGTTGCCTCTTCTGGAAAATGAATTAGGTCAGCAAATAGAAGAATGTGCATGGATGTGACTGGTGGCCGCAATAAAGATGGAGACTCCTGTCAAGTTCTGTTATTTCCCCATAGTTGTTTATTGAGGAGGACCCATGAACATCTAGAAAGGCTCGTGTTCCTGGAACACTAAGACAAAACCCACGTGATTAGAGAACGTATAGAAAATCTGAAACAGCATCTTTCCTGTGGCTTTCTGGCAGCTGCTGACAGAAGTTGGCCTGTGTAGCCTCTTCATGGTCAGTCATAAAATAGCCAGCATAAATTAGGTTGGGAAGAGGAGTGGAATGGAATAAGTTAGGGCTAAAGCTCTGTCAGTTTGCTCTAGGACCTGAGCAGCTCTAAGAGTCTATGCAGTATGATGGGTGGGGATTTTCTGTCTTTATAGAAGTTGATGTGCATTTGTAACCCTGTGCTGCCCATTCACTGTTACCTTATGGAATAAAGTGGTTCAAAGGTTTTAAGCCAATGGATTGGCTAAGGTAGCGATCACACTTTTTCCTTTCTTCCCCTAAAGCAGTACATTCAATAAGTTCTTCCTGTTTATTAAAGAATTGTCTTATGGCCTGCAGCAGTGTGTTTAGTCCTGTAAACTCTAATAGTGAAGGTATGCTATCTACTGACCTTTGTGGTCTTTGATGGCTTATGGAAAAGTAGTTTCCATAAGTTTTCAACAGGATTCATAATGCTAAGTTCTGGTAGGATAGTGAGCCTATCCTTCACGTCATTTAGACATGGCTTCAGTCACAGTTTGAAGTGTTTGCTAAACCGTGCTATTTCTCCATGTATCTTTTCATGGAAAACCAGTATGTTTCGTGAAGAGTCAACTTTTGCTATTTGCTAGATAAAAAGTTATTTGGAGTCATGCATACAGTCCTGTGCATAAGTGCTGCTTAAAACAATATGGGATGAAGGATATTCAATGCTGCCTCTATTGGATCTGTGATTTTTAGGTCCCTGAGAAGGTGCATCTTTTGAGTAAGTCCTGGTTGGTGCAGCTGATGGGATGGTTCTAGGAAACACAGCTTGAAAATGAATGGCTTAAAACAAGCAAAAAAAAAAAAAAAAAGGAACACTGATGAATGAAAACCAAACAATTTTGAAATTATTTGCAATTTGAAACTATTTTTGGAGTGATTTGTTTGTAGAACGTGACTTACACCAAATCTGTGATGCTGAAGACTGATTGGTGCTTATTTGGGATGCTGTGAGCATCAAAAGATATCAGTACGCCAAATGCTGTTTCAGGCCGTTACAGTGAGCACGATTTATTGTTTGGATAACAACAACAATTCCTTTGGGTCTAGCATGAAACAAAGTCACTTAAGCGTTTTGGAAGATGTTACTCTTTTGAACAAAGCAATTTCCTTTGTCAATGTGAGCTGCTGTCCCTGCAGACTTTTCTTTCAATTCCCTATTGGGCATGTGGCAGGCAGATAGCACCTAACCATTTCTGTGTTACTTTATCCCATTTTATGCAGTATTGTTCTCTCTGAGCTTTGTTGTCATGGCTTAGTTGCATCAAATTCCTGCTGCAGAAAGCTGGAATGTGCCAGCCTGTATTCTCTGGTTGTGTGGTATATGGTCTTAATGCATATCAGCCTAAATCAATTTGTTTCTGGAACCATATGCCAGCTGAAACCTTAGAGTGCTGGAAATTTCAATTTTTAAAAAATATTTTTTCTTCAGTTTGTGCACTTTGTTCCCCTAGTCTGTCTGTGCTGGGGCTGTTCCAAGTATTCTGTTTGTCTTTAAATAACTGTTGCTTCATATGCAATTTTAAAAAGCTACTGTATTGCACAACTGTTTCCCTTTTTACTTCTCCAAGGTTGGATTTACCTACCCAGACCAAGGCCTTTGGTTTTTCCTTTTTTCTATAATTTCATCTCGTCAATTCTTTCATGACGCTTAATTTTTAAATTATTTTTCTTTATTCCCTTGTCCCCACCCTGCTGCCCTGTCCCCCTGAACTTCTCTGACAAATCCACAGCCCTATTTTGGTATTGCATGCCGCCCTCTGCGATGCATCTTGTATAGAACACTCAGGGAAAATATGGTGAGTGAAATACATGTAGGATTTGCAAAAATACAGTTCTCTTACAAGGTTTATACATAATTTTTGTACTTGCAAGGTAACACTTTCCGAAGTTCTTAAGTGATTTAAACTCATAAGTGCTGAGTATGCACTTTTGAAAACCCTGAAGTTAGAATGAAAATGGAAGGTTTCTGAGTTGCGTGACAGTTTGAGTTGGGCAACAGCCTTGCAAGTGCAGTCTAGAGATCTAGTAATATAAAAGGCAATGATTACACTAAGAACAACAAAAGTTTTTGCCACCAGTGTGACTTTGTTTTGTCAGCCAACAGTGTGTTCTTTCAGAATCTTCTCTCCTTGTAATTAAATGAGAGCTCAGTTGTTTTCGGTGCAGAGAAATGCAAGGAACTGTAGCAGTGTGCCTTGAAAGGGATGCGAAAACTGTTTCTCAGTTTTATGGAATCTGTTTTCCAAGAGATTGCACACTTATTTTTATTTTTCAGAAACAGACAACTGAGAGAGTGTATCTTTTGAAGTTAGTTTGTGCAGGTAGTAAGTAGGATTTTCTCTGATCTAGGGAGAAATTTGCAGCAGATGTAGAAATGCTTGTTTATTATAGGAGCACCACTGTATAGTAATGCTTTCTGATTTACAGGCCACAGTACATAAGACACACATGAAGTATTTGAAATTTATGTATGTTTTAGCTCTCAGGTTACTACTGTATGTTGTGTTCATGTTGTTTTGGGTTTTTAATTCATTGCTTAAATAAGAGGGGTGGTATTTTTGAAAGACTGTGAGATCCCTTCCTGTTTGGACTAATCTGGTGACTGTATTTGAGCTGTTGCTTTTTATGATTTCTTTTTTGATAAAAGTCTCTCCCCAACAGCTATTTGTGATATTTTTTTAAATTATTTTTTTTTTAATGCTTGTTTCTCCAGTATTTAGAAGATTAACTTTTTTTTATAAGAACCTTTGCAAATACTTGTTGCTTTGTTTATTTACTTTATGATTCTGTTTGGCATCAGATGTTCTCAGTTTATTTTTGGACATCATTAATTTTTGATAGCATATCTGGCTAATTTCTTCAGGCTCTGAGCATGGAAGTTTTGACTTGAGTAGACTAGCTTGATGAGAAACCAGCTACTGATGGGTGTTTGATTATTACCACCATGACAGAAACACCTTCCCAAAATACCATTCTAGATAATAATTGCCTAATTAGAGACATCATGATGATGTAATCTGAAAACAACATAACTGCTGGTAGTGGTCTCTCTTCTGTGAGTTATATTGGATTTATAGTAGCTTGTTTTAGCTCTACTTATATAGACAGGTAATTAAAGTTAATTATGTGTATGCTTTTAACTGTTGAGATTGATACCGTAACTGATAGGTTTGTTTAGTTGTATTTATTGCATGTTTACAACGCATTGTGCTGTTTTTTTCCCTTTTTGGTTAAAAAAAAAAAAAAAAAAAGGCTTCGCAGCAGAAAGGAAGGTTGTCTTATTATATTGTCCTGGCTGCTGTGCTTTGCAGGAAGGGGGAGATGAGTGATTTTTGAGAGCAACTGAGCCATGAGGCCTGGAGAAGCTTTTAGGGTGGAGCTGGGACAAGCAGAGAAGGAGAGGAACTGGGAAGCTTGAAGGAAACTGTAGGCTGGAAGATTCCTTGAAAGGAGCAGAGAACTTGCTTGTAGTAGGATGATGACAGAAAGATAGAAGCTCTTCTAGGGCTCTGGAGGTGAAAACATGAGGATTGTTCAACTCAGCCTTTGAAAGCTTTTGGATCGGGTAGCCAAATCAGGGGAAAAGACCTGCCCTGCGAAATGATAGGGCCAAAATTTATTTTTCAGATTTTTCCATGCAGCAAGTTTGAGTTCTGGGTTCTGTATTAGCTTAGTATTTTTGTGCTAGTAATTAGAAATAGAGAGGTGGGGGTTTTTATTTGGGTTTTTTTGTTGCTGTTTGGTTTTGTCTGTTCTTTTGGTATACTCACTTTGGTATACTCTGATTTCACCTGAAGGCTCCGGCTGAAATGAAGCTCCATCATGAATGTCTGCATACAAACTGGCCAAATGTTGTAGCAAGACGAAAACAGGAAAAACAACTTTTGTGGTTGACTCCTTGGAATAGTGGACTCTAAAAACATACATGAATGTTGATGCAGAGTTTTTTGGGTGGTTTTTTTTTTTGGTAGTGTAATAAATGAATGTATATTTGAACCACAGACTCCAGTGTCTGCCTGGGATATGTGGAGTCATTGGCTCATTTAACTAGCTTCTGTTACATAGCTTTAAGTGAGGAATGTGGAAGCTACACAGACCACCAAAAAGGGGACTATGAAGTATTTGGACTGAATAGGGGCCACTCTCGCTTTCCAAAAGCTGGAGGTATTCTAATTGTGAGTTAATTTTATTGAAGTCCCAATGCAGCTGACAAGTGCTTTGGTAGTTTTTATTGGTTTAAATTTTTTATTTACAATTCACTGTGTATGACTGGACACAAATAATGCTATGTTCAGCTTGCTTTTTCTTTTTTTTTAATGTTTGCTATCTGCAGAGAAGGCACATAAGTAATTTCTGGATGGCTATGCTAACACTTTTGACATAAGCCTTTGCAAATGTACGCTTGCACAAATATTTCTGAGGTGAGCTTTTTTCAACCCAAAAAAAGCCCACTCCAAAGGTATGGATGGATGTCACCTGGAAACAGAAGTAAAATAAAAATGGGGCTTTTTTTTTTTTTTTTTTTGGATGTTGATTTTCATACGTGATGGTCTCACCTGATTTGTTTAAATATACTTATTCTGAGATGCAGGGTTTTTAGTTTCTTTCTGCAGTCTTTATGTCAGGTAAATTGCCATTGATTTATGTAAAGATTCAAGCAGCTTTCATACCACTTTGCAAAGAAAAACTGCATTAAAAGTGGAATACCTTCCTGAGGATTCTAAACCAAGACTACAGAAATGAAATAATGTTTTTTTTCTTAGTTATTGGCTACCATATAATCTCTAAGGTTGTTATACTACTTGAAGCATGTAGGGAGGACAACGCAGTCACTTCAATCATATTTTTTTCCATGTGAATAACCCATTGCATGCTATGACTAGTCTCCATTTGTCATTTGAGAGACAGCATTGTCTTCCAGACAGTTGAAATTCTTTCCTTTCCATGGTGTTTCATGAACACTTTCACTTGATATGGGAAACACGAGTTGATGTAGATATTTCAGATAATCAGGAAGCTTTTATTTTTCTTCTTTTCTCTCCTTTATGTTGTGGGACAGGAAGACATAAAGAGTATGGATCATCAAGTCCAATGAGGACAAGTGTTTTATGATCTGGAGTTGCCTCCAAGTACAGTATTAATACCAGGTATAGCAATAGCAACAGTTTCAATTCTTAAATTACTTTCCCTAGGTTTTCCTTGTTGATAAATCTAATTTCCAGTTGCAGATAAAAAACATTGGACTGGTGGGCACTTGAAATAATACCGGTTCTTTCAATTTCTCAATCCTGAATTCATGACCCTGTATACATCCTAATGGAAAACCCAATATGGACTAATTTCAAGGGGAGGAGAAGGTGTTACTTAAAGCTCAAACTGCCTGCAGAAGGTTCTCGAACACTCTTAAGCAGCTGCTTTTTCCCTATGTATTCAGTTTTGAGGGGGTGGAGGTGTTGATTTTACACTTGCCTTTTCATTTTGTCTTATCTTTTGGGATCTCAAACATAGGACTAGTTTGTTTTCTTTCCTTTTCTAGAGGCAATGACAGATACCTTGTTCTCATAGACCTCAAGAGAAGTTATATACCACTTGGAAAACCTGTTTATGAGCTGTCTTTTTTTTTTTTAGTTAGTTGATTTGATTTGATGTGGTTTTAAGTATCTTTGTTTTTAACTTTTTTCACCACCTGTCGTGGTTTAGGCCCAGCAAGCAACAAAGCACCATGCAGCCGCTTGCTCACTCCTCCCCCCCTGAAGGGATGGGGAGGAGAAAATACAGCAAAAGGGCTTGTGAGTAGAGACAAGGACAGGGAAGGATCGCTCACCAATTACGGTCACAGGCAAAACAGACTCAACTTGGGGAAAAATAGATGAATTTAATTTGTTACGAATCAAATCAGAGTAGGATGATGAGAAATAGAACCATATCTTAAAAACACACCTTCCCCCCACCCTTCCCTTCTTCCCAGACTCAGCTTTGCTCCCCGTTCCTCTACCTCCTCCCCCACAGCGGCTCAGGGGGATGGGAATGGGGGTTGCGGTCAGTTCATCCCAGGCTGTTTCTGCCGTTCCTTCCTCCTCGGGGGGAGGACTCCTCACACTCTTCACCTGCTCCAGCATGGGTTCCTCTCATGGGGGTCAGCCTTCCATGAGTTTCTCCAACTCAAGTCCTTTCCACGCACTGCAGTCCTCCACGAACTGCTCCAGCGTGGGCTCTCCCACAGAGTCACGGCCTTCTCTGGGCCCAGCCACCTGCTCTGGTGTGGGGTCCTCCATGGGCTGCAGGGGAATCTCTGCTTCGCCGTTAACCTCCATGGGCTGCAGGGGGACAGCCTGCTGTCTCGCTACAGGCTGCAGGGGAATCTCTGCTCCGGTGCACCTCCTCCCTCGCCTTCTTCACGGACCTCGGTGTCTGCATGGCTGTTTCTCTCACATCCCAATCCTCTCTCCACTGCCCATTTTTCAGCAGTCTTTTCCCCGTTCTTAAATATGCTATCACAGAGGCACTACCACCATTGCTGATGGGCTCGGCCTTGGCTAGAGGTGGGTCTGAGTTGGAGCCGGGGAAGCTTCTAGCAGCTTCTCTGAGGAGCCACCCTGTAGCCCCTCCCCTGCTACACAAACCCGACACACCACCACACCCTTTTTTACTCTTAGAGGAAAAATGAAATCCCTATATTCTTTAGCTAAGTGTTTAGCTGAAAAGTTGTGAGATTTTTGTTGCTCTGGATTTCTAGACAAGATAACATCATCTTTTGCATGACTGTCTGTGTAACCCTTTATCAATACCAGCTAATTAATCCATTTGCTTTTGCTGTGGACTAATTTTGATTACTTATTCAAAAGGAAGCTCATTCTTCAGTAGTTATATTGGTCCCCTCCCCAGTGTGGAACTTTACATTTGCCTTTGACCTTCACAGGACTCCTGTGAGCCCATTTCTTTGGACTGTTGAAATCTGTCTGAATAGTAGCCTTGTGTTGTCCATGAATGTGCTGCAAGTCACTCTGTCCAATTGTCCAGGTCATTAATGAGACATTAAACAGTACTAACCCTGGTAGTGATCCCTGAGATACTCATGTAAGATCTGGCCACCAGCTGGATTCTGTATGCTGACGACAACCCTTTTAGCCCAATGGGTCACCCAGTTTCCAACCCGTTTTATGTGATTATCCAGTGCACATCTTGCCAATTTCTCTGTAAGGATTATATGGAAGCCTTGCTAATGTCAAGATATGCAATATGTTCTGCTTTCCTCTAGTCCACAGAGTCCACAGTCATCTCACACAGAAGGCATTCAGGTTAGTCGAGTACAATTTGCTCTTGGTAAATCGAAGTTATGTCCACTTCATCTTCCTCGCTTGTTGCCTTCCCTCTTGAAGTATGAAAAGTTTGACCATTTGGCCTCTCAGTGCCTGATTCCTGAGCTTGGTCTCATTTTGACTGTGGGAAATGTTTGCCATTTCCAACTCTAAGAAAGAAGTGGATGTAAATTCCTCCTCTGTACTTGCTCTTTAGTGCACCTGACTATTACCTTCACAGGATGACTCCCCCGACAAGCTGTCTGCAGTTAGACTGACTGTTACTCTGATTAAGAGATTTGAGACCATGTTTGTCACTAATTTTTTTTGTATTAGAGAAGGGAGTATCTAACAGTAGCAGTGCTACTTTGAGACTCAAAATGTTGACTGAGTTTCCTCATCTGCCAGAAGTTTCTTCTGTTGCAAAGTTAGCTTAGCTTAACTTCCTTGTAGTTTGCCTGCCTGCAGGAGGACGGCTACTCTTTGAAAGAGCAATGGAGCTGAGCTCAGCAGAGGAAATGTTGAATTTTCCCTTCATTATGAGTTTATATTCAGTTTCTAGATTGAGTCTCCTAAAGTTGGCCTAACCTAAGGAAATGTTTGGGGCATAGACAGGGAATAAGAACTTATGACAGTGTTTGACTTACTCTATCTTTAAAAGGAGTACTAAAAACAGGCTTTGTGTTTTCCATGTGACCTTGGGCAAGATACCATGCTCCCACTGCTACTCATTTCTCTGCATGTATACTGGGCTAATAGCATTACTCAGCTTTTTGTAAGGGTTGTGAGGATATATCCAGTGAAGACAATAAAATATACGTATGGGCAAGTTGTGAACCATAGGAATACTTTAAATAAATAATATAACATTTTTCATTTCCGCACTCCAGAATAGATGGTACGCTGGCAATTTTTTGTGCAATTCTATGCATGTCTCATCTGGTTCAGTGGCAGATTGATATTGAGAAATGATGCCCAGCTTCCTGAGTTGCAGGATCTGCCATCTTCCTGGTGTCGCTGCTAGTCTTCATGTGGCCAGAGGCTAAGCTTATCAGCTTGCTGATTTTTACAGAAAATTTTCTTACCTTTCTTCCCAAATGAAATTGCTAACTTTCTTTCAGATAGGTGAGCTGATCTAGCAATCATGTTGCTGCAGGGTAAGCCAAATTTGATGTAGAGGAAGGAGCAGAAATGTGAGAAGAGGAGGGGAGCTGATCAGAAGCCTCCCTTTTGATGGTTGATATAGTCAGGTTGGTTGAAATGCAAAGCAAAATAGCATCTTTAGGGATGTGTTTGACTTCAACGTGGCCTCCTACAAAGTATTCTTTGTAGGTCTCTGTCCCTTTCAGAGTAGGAACCTAGATGGCTGCAGCCCAAGGTTGCAGGCTATTGCAATATACAGTGATATTTGAGGACAGATTACTTCGATTACCTGTTTGTTCCATGTCAATATCAACATTAACCATTCTACAGGTAGCTTTCAGAAATTAAAATTCTGCTTGCCCAAATCCAAAGCATTAGAGAGAAAATACTTCCCATAATGACAAGACTAGGCTATTTCTGTAGACCTGCCTTCTTGCTTCCGAGGTAGGGCTTTGACTTGCTTGGAAGTTCTTAGATTTAGAAGATGTGTCCTCACTACCTTGCAGAACATGAGGCCAAGAGCAAACTGAAGCATATCATCGCCTTTTTGACAGGTGGAAGCTTAAATGCTATCATATTACATGTTAGCATTTTGCTAGGGCTACTTCTTAGACTTGTTTGTCTGAACAGGGCTTTTGTTTAGCTGCAAGGTGAATTTGAGCTCAAGGACAGTCTGGGTCCTGATTTTGAAAGGCAATATTAATATGAACAATTAAAATCTGCTTCAGAGAACCTTACTATGACGTTATGCAACTTCAGATTTTTTGTCTTCAGTCTTCTAGCATAATGATTTAGCTATGGTTTCCTCTCAGGAAGGGTGAAACTTTGAGGCATGTGTTACTGGACTTTTTTGATTAAACTTGTATTGCTAGTACAAATTCCTAATGTTACTTGCCAGTCACTTCATTTCCCACATAAAGTGCTTTTTATCTGGCTCCTTTAAGGAGTGCATTTATTAAAACATAGGCATACATGACATACACATTGCAATAACTCTTTTATAGCATTTATTACTATTTGCATACTCTGTGTGGCCATAGCTTCTCACAGCAAATTAGGAGGCTTATCCTCAAATATTTGGATAAACAGTGCAAGAAACACTGGAATAAAATTATGTCGAGAAATGTGGATCTGCAGACACAGTGGGTGTTCTAAAAATTGCTTCCATGGTGTATGGTCTTCACAATATTACATGGAAAAGATGATGTAAAAATGAAAAACTGTAAATTGAGCCAGCCTGATCTGCTTGCTCTAACTATTAAGAATAACTTCATGCAACTCCTGTTTTTAAAAGAAGTAGAATCCTCCACAGAGAAATCTAGAAGCATTGTAATTCTTGTTCTTTCTTATGCTTGAGGGGAAAAAACCCCAAACCTCTGAGCTGTTCTCTATTTTAATACCAGATCAGGAAAATACTGAACATAGTCAAGCTCTGTATGTGGGTTCTGCTCTCCGAATATACAGTGTAAAATATACTAGTTTTTGCTAGATATCTTTCACAGAAATACCTGAAGAAAAGCATAAGGAAAACCTAGAAAACTCGGATCAGGGAGGAAAGAAGCTCAAGGCAGGTTTGGGAAGAAAGCTCCTGCAGGTAAACTCACTGCTGTGCCTTCACAGAAGCACAGAATGGTTGAGGTTGGAGGGGACCTCTGGAGGTCATCTTGTCCAACCCTCATGCTCAGGCAGGACTGCCTAGAGGAGGCTGTTCAGGACCATGTCCAGATGGCTTTTGAATATCTCCAAGGATGGAGACTCCACAACCTCTCTGGGCACCCTGTGCCAGTGCTCAGTCACCCTCACAGTAAAAAAGTGTTTCCTGATGTTCAGATGGAACCTTCTGTGTTTCAGTTTGTGCCTGTTGCCTCTGGTCCTGTCACTGGACACCACTGAGAAGAGTCTGGCTTCATCTTCTTTACACCCTCCTTTCAGATATTTGTACACATTGATGAGCTCACTCCCCCCAAACCTTCTCTTCTCCAGGCTGAACAGTTCTAAGTCTCTCAGCCTTTCCTCATAGGAGAGGTGCTCCAGTCCCTTAACCATCTTCGTGGCCCTTTGCTTGACTCTCTCCAGTAGCTCCGTATTTCTCTTGTACTGGGGAGCCCAGAACTGGGCACAGTACTCCAGCTGTGGCCTCACCAGTGCGGAGTAGAGGGGAAAGATCACCTCCCTTGATCTGCTGGCAATGCTCCTTCTAATGTAGCCCGGGATACTGTTGGCCTTGTTTGCCACAAGGGCACATTGCTGGCTCATGTTCAACTTGGTGTCCATCAGGATCCCTAGGGCCTCTTCTGCAAAGCTGCTTTCCGGCTGGATGCCCCCAGCATGTACTGGTACATGTACTGGTGGGGTTGTTCCTCTCCAGTTGCAGGACTTTGCACTTCCCTTTGTTGAACTTCATGAGGTTCCTGTTAGCCCATTTCTCCAGGCTGTTGAGGTCCCTCTGGGCACAAAGACCTATTAACTAATAGCTGTTGCACTGGTGAAAGATCACTTAACAAAAATACATGTAATAGGTGTATTTTATACAATTTTTTCTCAGAATGTAGAGGTTGCTTTGCTGGGAAATATGAAAAATAAAAATGGTGTAGTAAGATAGCGTATATACTTGCTATCAACTCTTACAACAGTATGTGTTTCATAATTGGATCACTGGAAGCATGCCTATGAAATATGTCCTTCTCTTAAGTAAATCACAAAAAAGGCTGAAAGGAAGATTAAGAGTCACATAGTCCATGTTTATGCCTGCATGGACTGCATTAACTATAACTAAGTGTAATACTTAATTGTGGATGAAGTTATATTTTAAGCATCAGGATAAAGAACGAAAATAGTGGCTTCTGGTAAGAAAATATTTAGAACTTACTATTCTTGCATTTTTGCTGTCCACAATTATGACTGATGTATCCAGTCTTTTTCATTGCAGTTCATACAAAAATTGTGAAATAATGTTCTTTGCTTACAAATTTACCAAGTCCCTGTGGGTTATTAATACATTTATTATTCTTTTTAATGCTTGGTTTTACTGTTTTATCTTGAAATAAGCTTAAGAAGTTCAGTTCAAAGAAAGTGCTGCCTCTCGTACGCAAATGTAGCCTACAGTATAATTTTATTAGGATTTTGAAATAAAGCAGGTGTGCAAATTGTTTCTCAGAACATAAAATAAGCTCACCCTTACTGTTAATGTGTTTTTCTGCTAACTTGCCTTATCTTCCTGTCTGCTTGTGCCTGTTTATTTCTCTAGGACATAATCCAAAGCCATTGAAAACTCTCTGTTAATTGCAATGAACTTGTGATCAAGGCCTTAAAATTCTCAATTTTAAGCTCTGCAGGAAGAAATGTTGATGGCTTATGTAGTGCTGATTACTGTGAAGCCCTTGTTTTGAGGGCTTTAGGCTGTGCTTCATTTTTAAGAGTATATTCAGCACAGATACAGACTTGTTTTAAAGTCCTTTAGTCTGGCATAGTTTTAAATAGAGACCCTTTCTTTGTAAGTGTATTGTATTACAGCTGCTTCAGGGGTTGGGGTTTTGGGTGTTGTCGTGGTTTAACCCCAGCCAGCCACTAAGCACCATGCAGCTGCTTGCTTCCCCCTCCCCCCTCCCAGTGGGGTGGGGAGGAGGAAAAAAAAAAAGTAAAACTCGTGGGTTGAGATAAGAATGGTTTAATAACTAAAGTAAAATAAAATACACTATTAATTAAGAATAATAATAATAATTGTAATGAAAAGGAATATAGCAAAAAAAAAGAAATAACACCCAAGAAAAGACAAGTGATGCACAATGCAGTTGCTCACCACCTGCTGACCAATGCCAGAGCAGCGATCCGCCCCTCCCGGCCAACTCCCCCTGTTTATATACTGGGCATGACGTTCCATGGTATGGAATACCCCTTTGGCTAGTTCAGGTCAGCTGCCCCGGCTCTGCTCCCTCCCAGCTTCTTGTGCACCTGGTTGCTGGCAGAGCATGGGAAACTGAAACATCCTTGACAGGATAAGCGCTACTTAGCAACAACTAAAACATCAGCATGTTGTCAACATTATTCTCACACTAAATCCAAAACACAGCACTGTACCAGCTACTAAGAAGAAAATTAACTCTATCCCAGCCGAAACCAGGACAGGTGTGGAGTGGTTTGTTTTTTTCTTTCTAAACATGAATGGGTAACCCTATACTTATACCTTTTTTCCCCTTTAGTAAAAGGAAAAACTCTATAATAACAGAAAGCGATGTTTTACATAGGGCTGTAAACCAGAAACCTCACGAAACTACATGATGTTTTTGTAGAAAATGAACATTATCTTTTTTTCCATCAAAAATATAAATTATGATGCAAGTAGGGCATATAGTTTTAAGTACTTTTACACTTCTGTGAGTCTGCTGAAGCAAGCAAGTACTAGTTCATGATTTTAAAAATAAAATAACGAAAGTCACAAAGATTAACTGTCCTGCCTTCCTATAACCTCTTCCTAACACCTACCTTGAGCTAGTTGGGTGATTTAGAACCTGTTTAGGTTCTGCACTGCTTGCCATCTGGGGTCCCGATGTTTTCAGTGCCTATAGACTTGGAGTGCTGCAGAATAGGCAGTCGTTGCGCAGTAAGTGCAGGACAGTATAAATCAGACTATATTCAAAGAACCAATGTGATAGCTACACTCCTATTCTTCAGCCAGATAATTCTGTTGTTTATATTTTTCAGAAAATCAGTCATTGGGTCAACATTCTTCATAAGATAGATGCTGAAAATGCAACTTTGTTGGTAAAAATTTATTGTTATCCATCAGCAATTGTAGTTTTTGTCTAAGTAAGATGGAGACTAGGTAAAAATGTATGAATTCAGTAATTCATAGACTGACTGTCTTGGGTGATAAACTACAACAAGTATGCTTTGCTTACAAAATATATCAGACAACACCTATTTTATGTTCCTGCTCATCAAACTTCTATTATAGAAAGGTTTGTTTTTAACTTTGTTGCTGTTCCATTTTTGTTTTGATTTTTTTCCTTGAAGAATAACAATTTGATTTCCACCCGTGTGCAGGCACATATGCAAGTTAAAACAAAAACAACCATTCTTTTTTTGTTTAGTAATGCCTTCAGACTACTTAAGGTTACAGTCTTCCTCTCTGTTCCCCTTGTTTTAAGGATGCAATTATACCTTTTTTTTAAATGCATGTAAAATATATGTGTGTATAATATAGAGTTTAACAGTCTTTTACATAGTTACAGATTTGGCTATGCTATGACAGTTGTCCAAAGGATAATTTTACAAATATATGTAGAAAAGTATGAAAACCATGTCTTTACTTTGGATAGAAGGAGAATCCGAATGAACGGTTTCCAATGATTCACTTTATCGCCAACCTAAGAAAATCCCCTTGGCTCAGGAGACTGTAATAGCCACTTTATGTAATATTTAATATGTATTCAGTGGTTGGAAAATGTGAAGTATAACATTGGAGCATCTGCTTGTTCTGGTGAAGTTGTTTTGTTTTGTTTTTATCCAACTGAAAAAGTTGTTTTGGTTCAAAATGAGTAGTCAGCATGTGGTGAACTCACTCCACCTTTGAAGACATGTAGGCATCTATCATCAATTTTGCAGTTCTGGTAGCAGTGAAGATGCAGAGACTTGGCTGTGGGGTTACCTCGTGAATGAGTATTCGGAGACTTGGACTGACTTCACAGATTATAGGGACAAAGCTGGTCAGGTCCCAGGCTCGCTGTGTGACACAGTCGTACTTTATGAATGCAATATGGATGTATCCTAATCCCACAGAAATTAAATTATTTGTCTGAGAGCATATAGAGGAAGTTGGTGGTCACCTTTATATTTTTAACAGCATACTGTATGATAATAGGGATTAGTGTTCTCTACCGAGATTACGGCCTTTTGTGCAGTGCAGTGTAGTGTATAAATGCAGTGAGAGACAGGTCTTGTCATGAAGGCCAAGGAGATGAAATAAAGGCACAGAATGGCAATTTGTCTTGCTCAGTTTGTTGATTTTGGATTTAAATTAGTTCTCTGGCTCCTAGATTGGTGTCCTAGCCACTATATTTCATTTTCTGGCTTGTCTTTTTTAATTGAAAGGGTCTGTAAGATGAGACACCTTGGCCTCAGTTTTCATCTGTTCCTGGCACTTGCATAGACTATGTCTATAATAGCAAACAGTACAGAGCAATATAAGCAGATCTTTAAAGCAAAATATTTGTTGTTAAGGCTGAGTGTCCATGCTGTACACATTTGGGAGGTTTAAATAGGACTAGCTCTAGTCTAGTTCCATTGACTGAACACCTATTAGCAGTTTTTGAGTAGTAGTCGCACTCCTGAAATGCATCTGTGGGTTTAATCCGGGTAAATCCAGCTGCATATTCCTAGATCACTCTGTTAAACAAATTTAAGTGGGGATTATGGTGGCTGGGCCAGAAGATTATTGTAGAAGGAGTTAGTAATCTATATGGTAGCAAATCCAGGTGTATGCCTCCCTATCATGAATACAGTGTGACTCCTAGCTACTTAAGAGATGTGCATTTAATCAATATACAAATATTATATGTACCTGTTCCCAGGAACTGTTGGTTTATTAATGAGATAAGAATATTAGGGTCTACCACCAAGGTGCTCTTCAAAGCTAAGTCCATATTCCAGACTTGATTGCTATCAGTGATAAGTGAATCTGTGTTGTAAGCAAGACCCTATAAGAATGCAAGTGAACGTACAATTGGTCAGCCTCACCATGGAGAAGATCAGTGTGTTGTGCCATGCCCTGACCAGAGGTCCATCCAATGCTGTATCATCTCAGGGTTCCTAGCTTCAGAAGAGACATGAGTTTTTTTGTTGTTTTTTTTTTTTTTAAACTTACTGTCACTTTTTTCTGGAATATTAATAAATAGTTACCTGTCTTGAAAGGTTGTTGCCTGCTTGTTGGGATCCAGTACAAGACAGGGATAGTCAGGAGACTTGTACATTTACAAAAGTACACTCATGAAGCAAGCTAAAATGCTAATTTAGATATACCCATCAAATAGCCAAAAAATAAGCTTTTCAGGAAAACAAAGTATGGCTTACATTTGCATAGTAGATCTTACAATTTCACCTCATGGGGTTGAAGCTTTGGTCCTTGGGTTGGGGAGGGTCTGCTGTTTTTTTTCTACACAAATATATTCAATTTTCTTCCCAAATCAGGACTGAATTAGCTGGAGGTTCTCAAGTGTTCAGAGGGCTCAGTAAAGCTTTGAAAATTGCCTACTGAATAGTGGTCAGAAGAGATTTTCAAGGGGAGTATATCCAAGTACAACTTCCTTTTCTGAGAGACTGTTTTTCATGAAGGAATGAATTTCTTTGTTTTGAGACAAAGAGCAAACCCAGTCTGTAGGGGTTTTTTTTAACTACAGAGAAGGGAAATTTAGAGGTCCTTTTGGACAATATTGCATATACTGTGGAATGTGGCCCTGCGAAGAGAGACGAAAAGATGTGCTTCTCATAGTTGCAATCTGTTATCTGGAAAAGCATTAAGTTCCTGAAAGCCAGGATGATGTAGCCCTAAAGAAAGATAGAGACAGAATGTAAAAGAGGTGTCAACAACTACCTCCAAATATTAAGAGATCAGAATATAATCCAAATTTAATTTATTTAATTGTAATTACTAAATGAATAAATAAATAAAAATCAGAGATTTAGATCTGTGGAAAGAAATTTGCAACTCAGTCTAGGCTGATTCATGGTTTTTAATAGTTCCTGTAAACTGTGTCAACTATGTGGACATGCTGTGGCTTTGTCTCCAGTTAGTGGTCAAATTATTTATAGCAGATTCAAAGACTGCTGTTGTCTTAAGGAAATTTATATATTCAGGAAGCTTTGTTCTGTTGGCTACAGAAATGTTATGTGAATACAAAGGATTTTAATTGCTTTAACAACTAAATCAGAGCATTGGATCATTCAGATTCTTCATTCAAGAAGAGATGTGTGTCTGAGGACACAGTGATGCTTTTTGGGACAAGCTTCTCTGTGCTGTAAAGCAATGAGTGTGCAGCAACCAGCTGCAATGTGGAGGTGGCTCCAACTATGTTCTCACTGTTCAGATGTCTGACTTTTCGATTCTTGAACTGCTTGTGTGAGTTATTGGGGTCTGTTCCTACTGCAGCTTATCCAGATGAGGCTGGAAAGAAGATCACAGCACTCAACAAATGTAACATGGAGAGCACTGCTGGATACTACTCTCGCTGTTTGGTACACTCCTATGTTTAGTAGTCATAGTTTTTGCATGTTGTCAGGGCAGAATTTTCCAATGCTTTGCCTGGTTTTTGTTCCTGATGAATTTTCTGGTTTAGGGGTACTTTGACTCCTATTTTATATACAGGTGAAAATTGTTTACTTTTCCTAGCTCCAGTCAAGACTTTTAATCTGGCAAACATAAGCATTCAACATGGCTGATATATATTTTGTATGTAATATTTTGCAAGTCATTCTTCTTTGTGTTCAGATGTGGTTTTCCTTTCCCTGCATTTTGAAAACAATTCTTAACAGTAGAATTAAACTGCCTCTTCAGTACTAGATTTGTGAGTCAATAGTGGGAAGCAGTAACGCTGTGACTTACTTGTAAAATTTCAGAGAGAGGAGTTGGCCATTGCTCTGCACAGTTTTGTGCATCACCTGGGAAAGCATGTTCTTAGTGTGTTATGCAGGTAAGCAAACAGCATCAGGACTGCTTTAATTGGGGATATTGGTTTTGTCATCCAAAGAGCCGTTGCCCAAAGGAAGAAGGGGAGAGGCTTAGGACTTCATTCTACAATGTGTGGGTTTCTCTATATATATTCCTCAGCCCTTAGTTTTTCAAAAGTGGTTTTTTTTTTCCTGACAGGTCAAGCTGAGGTCACTCTTCAATCTCCTCAAGGCCATATTTTTCAGTTGTATGAACAAGTGGAACACAGCAACAAGTGAAACACAGCTGAAACTACTGAGGCCATATGTGTGCTACAGCAGCAAAGAATTTGGCCAGGAAGGGTACCCAGGCCTTAATTACCTCTTGGAACTAACTTGATGCCTTAAAATCGTTAGGTGATTAAATCATTAATGAACTTAAGCTATGCCTTCAGTTCAGCTTGACCGGTAATAAGTTCATTAAGTTACCCAACATTAAATTCTGAACAGTAGCTTTCAGCTACACTGCAAAAATGTGGGTATTAATCTAAATTACTATAAATGCATATTATTCCTTTCTTCCTCTGCCAGTGCAGTATAATGACTCTATGCACCAGGCACACAGTATATTCTTGTTCTGTCTCATGCTTCAGCATACAGTGTTTTTAAATTTGCTACTCAACCACTGTTCTACTGCTCAGTCACTTCCTGCTGGCCTGAAAAACACAGCCTTACAAGCAGATGACCATCTTTGATCTGGAAGATGTGTTCAGAGAAGTCAAGCTGCTTTGGGTTTGAGTTTTTTGCTACTTTATTGATCAGCTTTTTCTCACTCTTGTTTCCTAATTGTAGCTATTGATGTCATCTTACCAGCTGACTCCAGGCAACCATTAGAAACATTTCATTTCAAAAGCAAGCAATGTATTGGCTACAAAGAGCAAAGCTGAGAATATACATGTGTTAAGTTATATTGGATTTTAATAATTTACTTCTCCATAGTGTCTCTTGAGTTAACATCAACTCTATCTATGGTGACTTCAGGCAGGTAGCAACATTCTCTCTCATGTTGAGACCTTGCAAGTACATGAAGCTGTCCATGTTATCCAGGTTGCTGCCTTTTCCCTGTCTCCTGAAATGACAGTCAATTTTGTTGCAAAATAGTTGTACTGTGTCCAGCTGGGATGTAGTTAATTTTCTTCATGGCACTGCATGGTACTGTATTTTGGATGCATGGCTAAAACAGTGGTGATAATGCACTGGTGTGTTGGCTATTGCTGAACAGTGCTTGCACAGCACAAAGGCCGCCTCTGTTTCTTGCTTGCCCCTCACAATGAGTAGGCTGGGGTGGGAAAGAGGTTGGGAAGGTGTCGTGGTTTAACCCCAGCCAGCAACTAAGCACCACGCAGCTGCTTCCCCATCCCCCCCTCCCAGTGGGGTGGGGAGGAGGGAAAAAAGTAAAACTCGTGGGCTGAGATAAGAACAGTTTAATAACTAAAGTAAAATAAAATACACTACTAACTAAGAATAATAATAATATAATAATAATAATTGTAATGAAGAGGAATATAACAACAACAAAAAAGTAATAATACCCAAGAAAAGACAAATGAAGCACAATGCAATTGCTCACCACCTGCTGACCAATGCCAGAGCAGCGATCTGTGCCTGCCGGCCAACTCCCCCTTGTTTATATACTGGGCATGACGTTCCATGGTATGGAATACCCCTTTGGCTAGTTCAGGTCAGCTGCCCCGGCTCTGCTCCCTCCCAGCTTCTTGTACAGCTGCTTGATGGCAGAGCATGGGAAACTGAAAAATACTTAACTTAGGATAAGCGCTACTTAGCAACAACTAAAACATCAGCGTGTTGTCAACATTATTCTCACACTAAATCCAAAACACAGCACTGTACCAGCTACTAAGAAGAAAATTAACTCTATCCCAGCCAAAACCAGGACAAAAGGGATACAGCTGGGACGGCTTGGTCAAATTGACCAGAGGGGTATTTCACACCATATGACATTACACTTGCCAATAAAAAAACTGGAGGTAGAGGAAGAAGGGGGGTGCGTGTGTGTGAGTGACTTCCATGGTGGCCATTGCTCGAAGACTGACTGGGCATTGGTCTGCTGGTGGGGAGGTAGTGAGTGATTTCCTTTGAGTTACTTGCTGGTTTGGGGGTGAGTTGTCCCCTCTTTCCTTCACCTGTTAAGCTGTCTTTATTTGATCTACAAGTTTCCTTGCTTTGTTCTCCCTATTCTCTCCCATGTCCCACTGAGGGGAGGGAAGTGAGTGAGCGGGCTGTATGGGTGTTTGTCTTCTGACCAGGGTCATCCCACCACAATAGTGTATCTAAGTAGAAATCATTTGCAGACCTGTGGTGAGAAGCAATGTTACTGTCCAGACACCTGTTTTGTGTGCCTGTTAGGTCAAAATTAGCTGTATAACAGCAGATTGTCAATCTGATTTGCATGTGTATTTGCTTTGAAGCTTTTGGCCATTGGACTGGCAGTTCTGTCCATCAGTCTCCAGAGTGAGATAACCTATTTCTGAGCAACTTTTTTTTTTATTTTAAAACCATTGATTTGCAGAGTTATTGTGAGACTCTTGACTTCACTTTTTCATAGGTAGGAGCCTCATGCCACTCAGGACAAGGAACAGTCTATCTTGTGATCCTTTGTTAAAAGGACTTTTTTTTAAGGTTGGTAAAATGAGTGAAAGATTTTTTTCTATTGATCTCACTTTATTTGCCCACAATAAATTTAGGGCAAAGCCTCAGCTGCACTGTCCCTATGTCTTTTAAGGAAACAGCCTGTCCCTTAAATCAGTTTTCTCCTTTTTCCAACATGGATAGGATTTTGGTTAAAGAATTTAGTTCAGAAGCTTGTGCAGTTTTTTGAGAAGCCTTTCAAAGACCCTGTCACTAAAATCAACTCTTCCGTATTCTTCTTTCTTGTATGCTTAGCTGTAAGTGGGCCAGATTATCATCTGCTGCTATCATCAGTTTTTCAGATGTTCTGTCATTTCCAGAGATGGTTTCCGTTCACTTGCTGTGAGACACTTGCTGTGTCTCTTCACAAGATGCTATCAGGTCTTGCAGTCCATTGTTTTGGTAAAAGTTCTGATAATCCTCCAACCACTTTTTCAGAAAGTCATTTTCTCAGAGCATCAAGAAAGCCTTTGGAGTATGGGAGTGTTTGTCCCTGCAATCTTTACTATTTTGAGTGTCTTTGTTAATCTCTGCTCCAATACTGGTAAAATTTGGGGATTTTCTTTAGTTTGGGGGGGTGGTTTGGGGTTGGGTTTGGTTTTTTTTTGAGGCAGTTCTTTCTGTGTCTTACCCACTTTCTTGACTTTTTGCAGTGTCTATAGTATACCTGCATGATAGTATATGGCTACTTGATAGTATCTGTTTGCTGTTGCTCTTTTATTTTCACTTGGATGGATGGAGACTGGATGTGGTAGCTAGGGCTTCTTTGATAATTCCCTAGTGTACCTCAGATGACTGCCCTTTAAGATTCATTCCTGGGCCAAATCCCACAGCATTTTATTTCCATATTCTTCTAAGCCTATCACTGTCTCCACATTGTATCTTCAGAGTTCATCTTTCTCACAGAGCTTACAGGGGGCAGAACGGTAGCTCATGGATTGGGAGTCCAAGTATGTGTTGACATTAAGGTATTCCTTGCTGCTGCTGTTCATGGTAAAGGGAATCCTGATTTTGCATATATCTTTCAGTATGGTGCAGGTCCATTTCTTGCTTAGCGTGTGCTGGAGACGCATATTGTGTACACCTGCACTTCTCAAGTTTTCACAAATCTGTAGCAGTCATTTGCCTGCTTAATTCCTTGTTCATGGCTCTTTTCATTTGGAGGTGGGTTTCATCAGTGCTGCCTACTTCATTTGGCATTGCAGTGTCTTGTACCTGAACAAATGCTGGTGCTGTTCAGCTACTTTTCAGTTCTTTCTTAGGATCAGTCCCTTCCCCAAGAACCAGTTGGTGAGGCTCACGTGTTGGTTTTTAAAGTAGGTTGTATTTGTCACTGAGCTAGTTACACTGGAATAGTTTGGCACTCTCCTGGCCCTGTTGCTTGGGATTGTGCCATCTGTCCGTCAGGTACTGTGTCACCCAGGAATGCGAGCCTTGGCCATCCAATGCCTTTCCGAGCATTTTCTTGTCCATATGACCTTGCAATAGTAATCTGCTGTGCCTCTGTATTTTGTCTGGAGTTTTCCAGAGCCATCCCTCTCTAGCATGTATCTCTGTATCGGGCACTGGCTTTCTGAGGACAGCTTTGGAGGGCCATCATGATCAAGGAAGTCCAACAGATGTAGGCCACCCTTATCTATTGTAGTCCTGAGGTCACACCAAGCCCTGAAGATCTCCTTGGGTGCTGCTCCATTTCTCCACTTCTGTCTCAAACTATTCTCAATTTAGGGGCAGCAGCTTTGATCTTTCCGCCATTTCTTTCCTCTTCTAGCCAAGTTTGAGACTGGTGTTAGGCAGACTACTGTGGCAGAATTAAATGTCTTTTATAATCTAGGAAAATTATATTAAGTGTAATTTCACATGGAAACAAAACTGAATTACATCAACACAGCTAATGTTGTTATGTAGGAGGCCAAATACTAATGTATGTATAATGATGAGCTGTTTTTAAAATTGGCTGTTTTTCAGGGTATACATTACGTAGGCTTTTTGTATAAAAATCTGTTTTATTAAGTACTCAATAGCATATATTGTGATCATTCTTGCTTAGCTTAATTACGTTAATTCAAGTGGTTGTTATAAGATAATGATACACTTCTGCGTTTTATATTTCTTCCGTTCCTGGAGAATGGGGCCCGAGCAATGCTGTACCTCCCCCTCGTGGTGAAATGGAGAGGAAGGGAGAGCGCCTGGCAGGCGTCGCCTTGAAAGCAACGCGAAAACGAGAGATGCGCCGATTTATATCGACTCTTAAGGGTTTGCTTCCCATTTTGCATATGGGCAATATTTCTTTAGGAATGGAAGTTACTGGGGGAAATACTGTTCTCTTAACCATATTTTTCAGTGACAGAAACTGTTTGTTTGCTGATGAGGTATTATACTGATAGCAATTTCACTATTTAAAGGCTGTGTCCCATCTTCACTAACATATATAAAAAGAGGCAATCTTTTTTTTTTTTCTTTTTTTCTTTTGGCTAAAAAATTAGGATCATACTCTTCGTATTTGGCTTTTTTAGAGACATCTCTTGAGTTACTTTGTCATGGAAGGATGCTTGGCGTGGGTATTCTGTAAACTTGCAAAATAGTGATCTGTGATTAGTACTCAAAATACAGTAGACGAAACCTTAAACTTCTTTAAATGGGACTCCTTAAATATCTGCTTCTTACTTTAGAATATGATTACAGTTGTGTGCTGATTTCAGTGGTTAGATCAAGAAATGCTGTGCTGGTCTGAGTCGTTTGGCTGCAGCATGCGTAGAAACAGTGCCATTGTCTCTGTTGATCTTGATGACAGGAGGTGGAAGTTGCCCACTGTCTCAGTACAGCTCTGCACTGCACTCCGGTGCCTCTCCTTCCCCAGCCATCTCCACGGGGCACTGAAGAGGCTCTTAAAGCCCACCTGGCTGCTCCAAGTGGAGGAGTGGTGGGAGACATAGGCTCTGTGCAGCAGTCTTGGGGCCTGTGGGGACAGAGGGTCTATTAACTGTGTTTTCCTTTATAAGGTTGTGCAGGCAGGCATTCATGTGCATATGAGAGAGAGAGATGGATTCAGCTCCATTTTGAAGCTGTTACCTGGCTGTGCTGTTTGGGCAACATAGAGGCCTGGGTCTGTGCATAGCTTGAGCTGGGGTGGTCCAGTGTGACCCCCTCGGTACAATGGTTGGCAGAAACAGAGAATCTAGTTATTGCTTCACAGCCCTAGGAGATTCCTTCCTTGGATGCTGAATCAGTGTACCACAGCAAAATAGAAAGAATTGTTTCCAGGCAGCTGGACTCTGGGAGGCAGCACTCATATGTTTTTTCAGCTGTGTCTGATAGATAAGAAAGCTTTCTCTCTCTCTCTCTCTCTCTCTCTTTTTTTTTTTGAGAAAATGTTTTTAATGTGATGGCATTTCTTTTGCTACTGTTCTTACCTTTAACTCATGGTTTCAGCTCTTCACAAAATAATGGGAAAATATTTCTTTGAAAGTTGTAAGCAATGTTTGGTCTTGATGGCAGTGAAAACCCATCATCCTCTGTGTATTGATACTGCCCATTTAAATAGCAGGTACCTGCTGTGGGACAGGGTCATGCTCCAGTTATGATTTGTGAGCTGGCACATCAGTTTAGGGCTGGGTAATGCATGCAGTCTTTATGAGAGAGCTGAACATTCAGGGCCATGTTTCAACCTTTGGCTACTGCTGAGTAGAGTCTTAATTGGTCAGTAGCCTCTCCTATTCTATAGATGCTGTACCAGTTTCGTAACATCTCAATGTATTTCCACTGATTTGAAATTACATTCCTTCTGGTGTGAGGTCCTAATCTCTACAAGAAGAGTTTTCCATAAAAGTTTTATTTCCTGCAAGGCTAGTAGCCCTTCTTAATCCTCTATTTTTGCTTCAGAATGTCATTTGAACTATTTGAGGCTGTGCTTTTGTATTAGTCCTCTTAGAGAACAGGATTTTACCACTGGAAAGTCTCATTGACGTTAATGTATGAATTGTATGAGTGAGGGGGTTTCAGGATGTAGCTTATATGTGAAATTTTGGTAAAGCTTCTTGGAAGATGAAATACTGCTGTCTGTGTGGAAGAGTAACAGACTACATGGTGATGTCTTTGATTTTGGTGGTGTTGGTGGTTGCTTTTTGTGCTAGCTATTGATTTGTAGATCCAGCGAGCCTTGAAGAGAGACCGGATTGAGATACCTTGCTGCTCTGCCTCCCTCCCTCTCTCCCTCTCTTCCTCTCTTCTTTCTCCTCCTCCCCATCTCTTCTCCTCCTTCCCCTCTTTCTTCCTCTCTCTCTTTCGAACAACTTTTTTTTTTCCTGCAAATTCTATTGCTTTCCCATGTCACCAATGAAACTGATGAGCAGTGAAAAACTAATACTGACATTTATAGTGGTGTCATTTGGCTTTGGACTTCCTGTGCTAGTTAGATTTTTGAAGGAATGGAGAATTTTTGTGTTTCTCAGCGTGTGTTCAGTTGACTTTTTTAGCATGTAGAAGTACAGCACTTTACCAGTTTGCACTCAGAGTGCACTTTGGATATATTTCTTCATAGCTATGCTGGATAGGGACTTACTTTTTTGGGAAAAAACAACTTGATTCTGAAAAAAAAGTTGGGATAATGACAGCCAAAATATACAACAAGCTGACAGGATGTTAGAGAGAGGTTATCTTGAAATAATGGGCTTGATGAAAAGACCTAAGCAAACAGAGGAGGTGCTGTCTGAGGTGCAGTCTTGACATTTGTTGTATGAAAATAATGCCACAGTAAAATAAAACAGGAATACAGTTCTTGCTCCCACAGAGTAGTAGCTCTTGTGGCTCTGGTCATCTGCCAGATTTCTATACAAAAAGGTAGAAAGCACAGAGAGATCTGCTGCCATATCCATTCTCCTGTCTTGCATAGCCATCTGCCTATTATCACTGTACTTTTTAAGAGCATTTCTGTTTGCTCTAAGCCTTTAACAGTAAAATTCAGAATTCTGTTGTTCAAGTTCAGCTGGCCAAGACAGGCTAAACTCCATATTGAAAGTATTTGGGCTTGGATTTTAAGCTACTTGGGTGTCTTAAGATCTTGAAAAGTCTTATTGTGTTCTGCCCTGGTTTACTGCTTTCCCATTCCTGATGAAATGGAATATCCTTTGTGAAATTGCATGTTATTATTCTGTATAGATCCCAAATATCATGATGGATTTAGACCTTTTCTAAGAGTGAAGATTTTGGAGAAGGAATGGGAAAAAAATGTGTATTTTGTGAAATATCAAATTATTCAAAAATTCAAAGTCTTTTGTTGATAAATTTCCTATTTTGTGTAGGTATCTGAGGTTTTGTATCTGTTTTGGTTTGCTGACTTTTAGAATTCCTGCAGACGTATATAACCTAGTTTATCTTCATTCTGCGAATTCAAATAATATTGCATGCTTTTGTCTTATTACTCATTAGAGCTGTGATTTATTTTTAACTATTTATAGCAGGCTGTTCATAGATCTTTTCATTATTTATTACAACCTATGGGACAGATGGTGCTTCATAATGCTAGGGACAATTTGGACAGACTTATAGAGTGCGCCAAGAAAGCCATAACTGCATGTCCCTTAGGCTTTGTGGCATCTCAAGCAAATCCAGAATGACTCAACAGTTCTGCATTTAAATTTATTAGGACTTTTCATTTAATAAAAAATTGAAATACTTTGTTTTTCCATCCTGTCTTCAGACAGCAATCAAATGCCAAAATAAAAGAAATTCTACCAGGGCAAAAATTCAGTTCTTTTATCAGTTGCTTTATGTTTGGTTCCTCTTAATACAACTGTTCAGTTGTCACAGATTGAGGGCTCTAGTGTGAAGGTTTACATGCTGCAAAGAACATGCATGTGTGAAATAGAGTAGATCTGGCAACGCAAGTTATTTTCATCACAAAAATAGATTACTTTTAATACAACTTCAGTTTTTCAGCCTCATTGTGCATTCCTTGATCATTTAGAGCATTCAAGGACTTCCTTATGTCATTGCTTGAAACAGTTTAAGTGTTTAAACTATGTGGCCTGCTAGCTACGTTTCTGCAGGTACCTAAAGAATGTGATCAGATGCCTTTGAGAGCTGTCTTTTTATTTTTTAAATAGCCTCTGAGCATGGGGCTCCTGATGACAGTTAGTCTGCTGAGAGCGGTAAAGTCTGGCAATATATACCTGCCCCTGCATGAGAGGGTTGTAAGCAGTCAGCAAGGATTAAATTAAGGGTTTTAACTCAAACTTGGGAGGAAGATGGTTTCCTCTTATAAAGAGGAGAAGTTCTAGACCTGTCCAGAAAATTTAAGCTCCCTTTGCTTGTGGATCCTTTGAGAATTGAAGGCAAAGAAAAAAAAAAAAAGGATTTAATCTTTAAGGATTAGGTAGATGTAAAAGTTGAAGTTTACATTTAAACTATTGCAGTTATACAAGTACATAATTCTTTCCCTTGGTGGACACTTATTTTTCTCTCTGTGTGAGTGTGTGTTGGAAGGAGTTTAAAGTAAATGAAAAAGGTGGCCTTCTTTTGAAGCAAGAGTGCTAATGCTAAGTCAGTCAGTTAACTTGAATAATTTTTTTTTTCTGCCTGTATAGTTGTATTGATAGTGCTTGTTCTGTGTAGAAATGTCTCTTAGTTGAATTTAGGAGATGATATGTGCACTTGAATTTGGGAGGTGTGTGTTTTAAATATGAGAAGACTGTGCCAGAATTCACTCTGAAATTTGTATGCATTCAATTAATTCTTAACTGTTCAGTAAAAAATGGAAGCATCCTGGCTTCGTTGACTGAAAGACAGAGCTGAAAATTGTTTGCATGTATGCATAGGGCCATATCACCCTGTTCCATACACACTTTGTGTAGAGACATACAGGGGCAAGACTTGGCTGCATGCCTTCATATTCAGCATCTGATCACTATTCCAATAGATACCTTTTGTGAATATAAGGATTTCAGAAATTTCAAGGATTGCAGGAAAGGTTTACACAGACTAGCAAGACGGCTGAAAACATTCTAATGGAAAAGTTTTTATTTCTAAAGAGAGCAAGCCCTCCATAGCCTGATTCATTGCAATTGAATTGTCTTTTGGGTCTCGGTGATATTACAAGTGGAGCCTCTCTGATGGGAATCTGATTAGCAGTCTGACTAACACGGCTGTATGAGTTGTTTACTGTCACTGCCAAAGTTCTGGTGTGGCACTGAGCGCTTCCCAGTGCATCTCCTGCTCCCTCCATGCTGCTGAAACTGCTCAAGGCAAAGTCTCTGTAGACAGCTTTCTGGTCAAACAGTGAAACCAGTGCTCTATACTGATCTTTTTTATCCTGTAAGCTACCTTGTATGCTGTTGTCCATTTTCTTCCTGAAATTTTGTCTCTCTTGGTTTCATAGAACCTGTTTTGCTTAATTTTTCCCTCCTACCTTCTTAATCACTCTTTCAATGCCTCTTTCCACTCCATCTTGCTAAGTTTCTTAGGGGTTGAACCATGGTCTCTTTCTTTTATTTACATCAGATAATCTCATCTGTAAATACAAATCGAATTAATCTTTGTCATGACGGCTTGCAAATGAATTTCTTTATTCCAGATGTTTCTTCTTCAGCCAGAACTAAAGAGAGCTTCTTGTTCAGCAAGAAGCTAACAAGTAGTTATATAATAGTATAGTATATAATAATATATAGTAGATATATAATAGTATCTATTCAGCAAGATACACCTCAACATGGCTAAAACAGACCTCCTGTAGACTCCCTTACTGCTGCTTCCTTGTCACTCTAGAAAACAACCTAACCTTGCCATGATGTCCATAACATGTATGTCACTTATTACTTTTTTCTTTGCCTAAGTTCAGAAACAACATAGTCAGTGTTATTGATGACTAAATCTTATTTCTCTGTGTAGTTTCTTAAAATAGGTTTACTGCTGTTTCAACAAACAATCAAAACTTCTATCCAGCTCTTCACCTTTTAAACAAGCTTGCCAATTAGTCCAGCATCCTTTCCCTTGCTTTTTTCAGGTCAGTCCTGCACACTCATACCCATTCAAACAGATTCAGTGAAAACCATTATTGTATCCTGTTGCAAAGAGAAGCTAAGAAAGCTATGAGCATCTCTTCTTAATTTCTTTTCCTTCCTTGCACAGAGCAAAGGTCTTAGCTTTTCTAGACCTTTATAAACTCTCAGTCATTGCAAAAGCATCACTCTATCCTCTTTCATCCATTCATTAAAATTTCAGGCTCAGTCTTGTGGTCTTAGTACAATAATATGCTTTCTCCTTGAGAGCATGTCCAAGGTAGTCTCCATAGCCTCTTGATGACCCTTTCTTTAAAAGTCCTTTATTGTGATGCCCAAAAAGCTTGGAAATGGTCAGGTTGCTGGGATATTACTCTAAGTACCTATCAAACTAGCCAGTATTGTCTGATTTGGTTCCTTCTGCCTCCTTCTTTGTCATCTCTTACTGTGTTCTTTGATGGCAAGGTCCATGGAGTCAGGACTGTCTTTGTTCTTTTTTTTGTATCACACCCAGCACAGCAGCATCCTGGGTTTTCACTGAGAACATTAAGACAGTTATAATATTAACTAAGTAATTAATCATAGTTACAGCATTGCAGAGAGATTTTCGGTGGTGTCTATTCTTGAGAAGGGTGGGGATAGAAGCATGTAGTAGAAGTGCCAGTTGATCATTTCATCCCTTTGGAACTTACCACCTTGTCTTCACTAGGAAAGAACAAAGAGCAACCACATTGCAAATAAAAGATGCTCTTAGCTAATCTGAAGGGGCATTTGGCTGCCTCACAAAAACACTGTGTATTTTGGCAAAGTTAGGATCTTTGGCTTAGGAGGATCCATGTTTGGAATAACAGGGTGTGTTGCAAGTCAAAATTCAGGTATCTTGGCAGAGATGTATGTGTAATCTGGCATGATGCCTTTCTGCGCTGTGCCTAGCTGTAGCAAATGCTAAAGTCCCTTGTGAACAATATATATATGAATCTCATTTTGGGAAAAAAAAAAAAAAAGAGGAGGAGGGAAGAGGGAGCCAGGATTTATTTTAACATTTAGTGGATACAAAAAACAAGTATCAAGAAGCAAAACATTTCTGTGAAGCATTTACTGTGAAAATTCTGCAACTTCTTGTTGCAAACCTCTTTATCGCTTGGATTGGCTGATTTCCAGAGCATCAAGACTAGGAATTGAGGGACTGAAATATAATCAGTGGTGATACATTTTAACCACATAAAACATTCTCTGCTTCTAAAGCCTCCGGTGTCTCTAGTAAGCAGTGCAACAGCAACAGCTCCTTGCTGCTGGACTCCAGAGACGGGGAAAATATTGGATCAGAATGGTAAGAAGCTTTTTACTTTTCACCAGATCTAGATTATTACTTAGAAAAGAATGTTTAAAAGATGATGATGAAATTAGTAGGGATCAGTATTTAAACCAAGAAAACAGTGTATAAGATACAGTGTCATTATCAATGTTTTGCTGGAAGAGATCAGCAAAGCAAGTTGGTGACAAATATCTTTGGCACTGAACATGTTGTGCTTATATAAAATCTTTTAAAACTGGGAAACTGCTGACTAGAATTTGATGTAAAATATCTGTGTACTTGTTTCATTGCAGAAGGACAGCTACATGGGCTTTTAAAATAATTTTGCATTAATAACCACTGACAGACTTTATATATACAAATATAAATAAACCTATGCTGATCGCTTATGCAGGCTGTATATTTATATGTTTTCTTATGTTGGGTTTTGGGGGTTTTGTTTTTTACAAAGAAGCAGAGATGCTCGGTACATACCTTTGACTTTTAGGGAGCTATGAAGTTTTTTATTTTGCTGGGTTTTCAATCCATGAAGACCTGTTAGTCACATCGTGTTTCTCTAGTGTAATTGTTTGGTAGGAAAAATAACCAGGGAAAACTTTTTAGGATAGTGATTTTATTCTTTGTAACAATTTAAATATTATGATCTAAATATTAAAACAATAGAAGTAGAATATAAAACACATAAATATAAAATCTGAAATTATTGTAAATTTATACTAATGCTATTAGTAGTTTAAACAATGCCTGAACATACAATAAAAATATTCTTATTAGCAGTTTTCTAGGTATTAAAGAATTGGAGGGGGGGATGCAAATCTTGGGAGTGTTTACTCCCAAGTCTCATTGTCAAGACTTCCGTGCCCCCCCCCCCCCCCCCCCCCCCCCCCCCCCCCACCTTGAAATATACATCAAGCCCAATCTCCTGTGTGGGAACTCAGCCATTCATTTTAAGTGTATACTAAGTCCAGGAATACATTGATTATGAAATTACAGTACATCAGGGTGAAAGGAAAACAAATTACTAAATAAGTCTGAAGAGTACTGAAATATGCTTACTTGACAGCCCAGCTGATGTGTGGGAAATTATTCTCTTTGTGATTCAAATGGAAGAAGAGATTTTTGAAAGAGCAACTATGGGAGTTTGAAAAGTGTACAGCAGATGTGAAACTATGTCTGACTTGGTATTTTTTATCTTTCTTGTGTATTTGTTGTTGCTCAGCAGTATGAAAATTAGAATGCAAGAACTAAAACTATCACTGAATGCTTTCTGATATTTTCCTTTTCTAAGTGGTTTCACTGAGTGGGAAGAAATAAAATATTGAAGTACAGTAGATAGTAAATCATGTTATCTTGGCCTATATATTCCAGGTTATGACTGTAAACACACTTTGATGTGTTAAAGATTTATGTTTTCCTTCTCAACATGCAGCATAGATTACAAAATCAATAATTGAATGGCAACCAGGCTGTAAGGTTCTTGGAAAGATGTTTAGTATGAATCTAAGCATGGTTGGTGTTGTTGTTGTTATTATTATTATTACTATTTTCTTGACAAAAATGCCCAGTGTTGAGTGTCCATTAAACACTACTCTGGTACTGAAGAGACTTCAATGTTTCTTGTCAGAAAAGAATGTGCTCATAGTTAGTAGTATCCTGTATCTAAATTTTGGTACAGGAAAACATTGGAGCTAGGAGATCTGGCTGCTTTTCCCTATTGTAAACACAGATATGCTTAACTAATAACATGGAGGTTATATCTATTTCCAGGTGTGTGATTCCTTTAGTTCCTGTATAAGTCACAAATATGCTTCACTAACAGCAAATTAAGGAAAACATTTCCTTCTAGAAACATAACATTCATGTACTGCCACATACTTGCTCTTGATAAAGTTTAAGCCAAAGTAAACTTGCATTGTGTCCTGCTTGACATGGATTAGTTAGGTAACTAGTGCAGGCAGTTCACAAGGGATCTATTTCTTTCCATTTGGATTGCCTGGGCAAGGGTCTTGCATGTTGGAGGAAAAAAAAGGGGGGGGGGGGGGGGGGGAGAAAAAAAGAAACCCCACCCCAAAGATGAACCCTTAGTAGTAATCAGCTATGTGATAAATGGCACAGCTAGTCCAAAGGGAACAGTCTCTTACTCACAATTTTAAAATGATACGATTTCTTTCAGAATGTAAATACTAAATGGTCTTAAAGAGGTCAGAATTGCAAGCTGTCAAATGCTTTAGATATCCAGGTTTAATTATTCAAAGTGTTTTTTCTAATAAGTCTAAGGAACAAAAGTAAAATTATGAAAAATGTACCAGCCTTACCTGAAAAATTAAAAAGTTGTAAACATGACTATTGCAGTGCTAAATTCTAATAAAGTAACATCTAGGATTAGTGCAAGAGATGGTGGGTACGGCAAAGTTTGGTTTAAGTGTCTTTCTGGTGCAAAATTTAACAAAGCTTACTCAACAATTGGATGCATGATTTATCCAAATGAATTTAGGTTAAATACTTTTTTTTTAATCCCAGTGACTAAATAGAAGTCTGATAATGTGCCTGAAAATGTAATCTTGTATTTAAAGAGGTATACTATAAATATGTAAGCGATGTAGTTTATATGTAATATAAAGTATGTTTAGGGAAAGGAAAAATAGCTTTGTATCTGCTATGAAGTTGATTCAAGACTTAGTAATATTCTCAGGTTTTACTGTTTTAGTTTTTGCTTTGTTCTCCTGCCAATCTTTTGGCAAAAAATAGTTTGTTCATTCAGAAGTAGTCATGCTGGCTCTCATAATACTACTGCTGAAAAAGTATTGAAGGATTTAGTCAGAAGAAATCTGATGCAGTACAGCTTTGGTGAAATCACAGGTTTTGTGTGTGTGTTTAGTACTAACTTATATGCCTCAACTAACTTTTGGAACAGTTTGGTTCAGGTGATGTATCATAGCTGTGTGACAGGCTGTTTACCACACCAGTAAGCCTGTGCACCATTCTAGAGTGAAGTACACTCTTGCATGCTCCATAAATATTGTTTGTGAAGGACAAAGATAACCACTTTGACCTTTAATTGAAATGTAATGCTGAAATATCTCCATATATATATGAGAGTTTATTCATAATGAAATAAGCTTGTGTTTTGAAATCTCAGCATCCATGTTTATGGAGCCTGAATACATTCAGTGAACAAAATGTGACAGCAAGCAAGGATTATACAAGGATTCCTAAACTGCAATAGTTTTTTGGTGGTGGTGGATTATTTTTTTTAAGCCATTTTCCTTTTGATTCATTATCAAAATACTCTGTAGATCAGGTTTTGCTCAGTGAAATCCATTGTTTAAACTATGCCATTACACTGGCAGTACAACTTAAAATGAGTTGCTTTCAGGAAGTTATAAATTATTTGCTGTGGTTTACATAATCTGTTAGCATGTCTGCCACATCTGTGTTCAAGACAGGGTTTTATTCCTTCATCCATGTGATATACAAAGAAACTATTAAAAAGAGATGCTTTTAGCATTAGTCTGTCCTTCTGGCTTTTATCCTGTCATGACATCAAAAATGAAGGTTGGGGAAAATGAAGGCAGGGAAAATGAAGGCAGGGAAAAAGGTCAGTCTGGTTTCTAGGTGAAATAATCAATGGGAGCAGCTTCCTGAGAAATAGAGCTAAAGTGAGAAGGTGGCTGGATAATATATATTTTTCTGCATCTGGTTAATGTTTGTATTGCAGCATTTGCAATGTTTTGAAATATCGGGACAAAATTCTGTTGCCCATGTATCTTATGACTCTCATAGCAATGTCATGTTTTGCTGCACGTAATTGTTCTTATACTTCATGACCATATTGAGAATACTGAAAACAATTAAAGTTGAGACTTACCGTGGACCTTTTACATAAAAATATTTGGAGAAGACAAAAGGGTACTGACAACTTTATATCTGCTTGATAGTGTGCAGATGTAAGAAGAACCAGTTATGGAGTTGTGCCCTGAAGGATGTTTCCAGTGCTTATATAAAGAGTGTGCTCCAGTCAGAACTGAGGCTGCATAATAAGTGGTGGTGGGAGATATGATACACAGTTTGGCTGGATTTCCAGGCTTGCTCCACTACATAGAGTGGTGATTGGAAGCTACCATACCTAAAGAAATTCTCTAGATCTTGCACTTGAGTTTTCAGTCTATTGTAAATCTGTTGTTAAGAACATTTAATTAAAATACGTTTTCCAATGTTGCTGTGTTGCCTGGGGATACAGCTGCATAGTCAGCCCTATTGTATCGTCCAATAATGAAGTGGACAACTCAGAGGTGAGTGCTGTCTGGAACTGTGCCAGAGGCTCCACTTCCCCTCTGCTTACCAAGATACACCTCAGGTATATGACTAAAGCTTTTGGATCCATGAAGATTTTGGAATGAGATTCACAGCAGAAGGTTGGCAACCTCTGGTGTAGATCCTTATTCAGTTGAAGAGGTGAAACCAGGTGTTGCAGCCTTTTCTCCCCTTATGTGATGGGATGTGGCTTTCATCACTTGACTTATGTGATAATTCTCCCTGTCACAGGATAGGAGGTGGTGTATGTATGTCAGGCTACCAGGCTAGAGGCTGCTGACATGTTCTTTCCTATGACTGGACATACACATATCCAGTAACAGGGAGAACTCTGTTTTGGCCATGTAATGGGTATTTATTTGGCCAGGTGATGATTGAGACTGGACATTCATTTGGGAAAAATGCCAAGAAGGAGGATGCTGTAGTACTACGCCTCTGATTTAACTTTTTCCCTGTCAATACTTTTAATAGTTTTTGTTGTGGTCCTTCCTGTTCAGAAAGGAAACATCTGTATAATGTAGTATAGTTTTTATCAGCATTAGTTCTGGAGAGAAAGTTTTGGAAAAATATATACTTGATTTGGCCCAAACACGCTGTCTGAGCCATTGGGTCTTGAGTAACCAAAGAGCTACTACTCTGCAGACCTCTGACTCATTCAGGTAAGAATGAAGGATCTTCCCTTGGCTCAAACTGGCCTGCAAAATTTATGTCAGAAAAAGAAATGTTTCTCATCTTTTTTTTTTTTTTTTTCCCCTTTTCATTGGAGAAATAGAAGGGACTAATTTTAGAGAGTGCTGAAAAATTCCACGGTGAAAAGGTCCTGTAAGTCAATTAAACTTTGTTAGGTTCTTTTCTGACTCTACTAAACTTGTTGTATGTACTACTGTTAATTTTCTTATTTTTCTCTTTGTAGGATTGTCAAAAGTGATAGGCATGTTAAAAAGAAACCTTTTTTTTGTCCTACTCTTCATTCCACTATTACAGAGAATCAATCACAAAAGCAGCACTTGCATTTAATAATTCTTCCACTACAGCACAGGTAGAGAGAAAATTGGTTTCCTTGCACATTCAAAGCATGAGAAAATGAGTTCTATGTGAGGGATGAATACAACGCACTAGGAATGCTGTAGGCAGAATATATTAAGGTCTCTACTAGCATCTGTTTGCTGCAGAGGTTGTCATGAAATGATGCTTGTAGTTAGCTGCTTCCTCTTTGTGCACTTGGGCTGGTCATGGACTGTATTTCCTCTGTCCCTCAGTGCTGGTGTGGTCCTGTAGCCGGCGAGTGATGAGGAGTTCCCTCATCTTTGACTGCGCCTCATGTATACCTTCTGTTTCAAGGTCATTCATGTGTTCATCATCCAAAGCTAATTGCTCAATTTGGGCTCCTAGGAAGTTGCAGAAGAGCTTGAAAGATTGAGTCCTGAAAGAATCTTCTGTCTTAGTGGTCCTGGTGGCTTTGATGGTTTTGGAGTTGACAGGTAATTGCTGTATTGCTAGGTTCTGAGAAAGGAGGCAATCATAATTTTGGGTTAAAAGTTTGTTGGAAGGAAAAAAAAAATACTAGGAAACTGTTATTGTGGATGTAGTTTTGGATGGATTGAGAACATGTGCTCTAAGGTGACAGCAGTTCATTCCTCTGATGCTGGCAATAACAGCCTTTGTAGTGTGTGCCATTGCACAAACCCATTGTTTGTGCTTTCCTTTGAAGAAAAAAAAAACAAAACACCTCCACAGGGTTAATATTTATAACTTTTACCAAATGTGTATTTAGGTATTTTACTTCATATAGGGAGAAGTACTGCAATCTAATAGGACACATGCATGTATAGTTAAGTGCTTGGAAAAAATAAATGAATCTAAGAGTATACCAGGATAAACATGAATCTTTCTACTGTATCAATTTCAGAACTCCTTGAAGCCATGGTAAATGCAAACAATCTAACTGAAGAAATTAGTTTTGATGCTGTGCATCATGAGAGAGAGCATGCAATTTTTTAACTGTGTTATAGAAAGAAGTTTATTATACAATACTTTAGAATTTATATGACTTTGTGTTACATTAATGTCTGTAGTCGGTTTTGGTTTGTTAGCATATCACAAGTCCTCAAAATGCTATACCTCTTTCATAAATTTACTAATGAAGTTGGCTTCCCTGTTGATTAGAGTCCCTTTTTCATAAAAGGAAATGTGAAAATATTTGTAGAAGAATCTGAAGGGTGAATAATGGCTAAAAGACTGCTAATTCATGTTGATGTAGAATGACCTTAATAGTCTTACCAGTTGTAGCAGCCTTATGGATTCTCTAGTGCAAGCTTATGGAAGTAGTGCGTTTGCTGTGGATCTTTTTAATGGTCCAAAACCAGTGAAATACTCACTCTGATCTGTGTCAGTGGTGGTGGGGAAGCACATATAATATATGCTTCCAGTCAATGATGGAGAGGGAGTAGGAGGATTTTTCATGAACAATATAATTAAATGCATGTATGTAAAAGATACCTGCAAGATGCTGCTTGAGAAAGTACTTCATAGAAATAGATAATTATAGGGAAAAAATGACTTCTCTGGAATGATAGCTCGTGTTTTTAATTTACCAGTGGTGTAGAGGTTTTCTGAGTAGATTGTTTCCTATTTGTAACACAGTATTTTTTCTAATGATTTTTGTGTCTTCAGAAAGGAATTTTAGATCAAAATTTTTATTGGGCATATTACACTGGAATTTTAATATGGAACTAATACAGGCCACTGCTGTAAAGGTTTGTTTCATAGTTTAAAAATTATTTGCTCTTGCAGAAGTATGGGAACTATGAAAACTTTCTAATGATATAGGTTCTCTTGTCTATTTACTACAATTTAAATTGTGTGCATGGTTTCCACTGTTGTGGATCATACCCATGTTTCTTTAAAGGTGTCCAGGAGAGGTGACGATATTAATTCACCTGCTGCTAAATACTGTCCTACTTAGAAAGTAATTCAGAAGTGACTCAGACATCAGAAATGAAAACAGAGTGAGTTGCTTAGGGCTAAATCTTGCAAGCGCTTACTACTGGGTATGGTGTGTTGTGACTTTCCTGGGATTAATCACATCCTAAACAGATGAAAAAATATTCCAGTTCCCCCACCTCCTCCCCACTACTCCTCCATTTTCTGCAGAAAGAAAAAGGCTTCAGTGGATTTTGTTTTAACTGTCTCCAAAGCTGTAGGCAGTGTGTGTGATAACATTTGTTTGCAAGAATGGACAGCTTAGATGCATCTGGAAGCTCTTGGTCAAAAATACACGTTGTGGGCTATGCTCTTAGTGTTGCCCAAAGAAGCCTTCAGCAGGAGGAGCTCAAGTCTCCTGAGGATGCTCGGTGCATTGGCCCTCAGCTAGGAGCTCTGACGGGAGGGCCAGGGCCAAGGTTGGTGCTCACTGCCCTGCTCCTGCCTGTGCCCACTGCTGGTGAATATTTTGCTTCGCTAAGAGGCTGCTGTGTAACGTTTTGCTTCCAGGCCTGATTGAAGAAGTGCAGTGGAAAGTATATGGTGAAAATGAATTGGCACAGCAGTTTACCTTTGGGGAGGATTCACCGAAGCTATCAAATAACTTTCCTCAACTATTATTTAAAAAACAAAACTCAGTGCAATCCATGTCATTGTAACTGAAAAATGGGAGTTAACCGATTGTTCTCTGTTTTAAAGACAGGCTCTTTCCAGTTTGCTTTCCTGCAAACTTTGCTACTGAGTAAGAATTATGTCAGGGTATTGCAACTGTCTGCGCTATACTGAAATGTCATAGTAACTGGAGTTGAGTGTTCTTGCCAGTTCTGCTTTACCTTTTGGTATTAAGTGTTGCACAAAAAACAAAGCAGAGATTTTGACCTAGACTGCATCTTAGCAATAGGGGGAAGGATGGTGCATTCAGTCAGCGTTAATTTCAAAGAGAAATCCTGACCAAAACCATGAAGCTGAATTTCTGTCAGGTATACGAGGTTTCATAACCTAAACCTATATAACTGTCTGACTTTAAAAAAAGTAGGTGCTGTTGGTTTTAATGGTCAAAGTGAGACCCACAGCTGAATATGGTGAACTTGCAGAATCTAGATATGGAGATCCTATCCTGAGCTTACATAGGTCTCTTGTATTTTCAGTAGTGGCATGTGTATTTTCTGCTGAATCTCTGATCTCAGACTATGTTGTGTAAATGTGTATGTATTTTTTTTTTTTTTAAATCAAAAGCATAATTTCTGAATGGACAGTGTAGTCTAGCGAAATGGATGCAGAACATAGAAGAATGAGCTTAGTTTAAGATTTTTACTACCTTTAGGGCCTGACACTCACTAGGCTGCAGTGAGAAGCATATTATTTATTGTGTCATAAACACTCTTCTGTCTTAAATTCTAAAATAGTTGTTTCCTGGAGGAGGCTTGGAATATAAACCGGTGTACCTGACAGTTAATTAAAATTCAGTGTTGTTTGTTCTTGCTTAAATTAGTGAAGAAAAGCTTCTAGGAAACACCATAGAGAATAACATTCTGAAGATTTCAAATTATTTTGAAAGATGAGAATTCCCATGACTCAATTCCTTAAAGAGTTGAAACATAATTCAGATGCTTCTTTACCACCTGTCATGTTTTTTTTTTCATTTTTAGAGCGAGTATTTTCTCTCTCTCATAAATAAATAAAAGGAGTGTACTGCAGAGAGAACCTCTTATTTCCTTTTTTACCCAGCAGGTTGTTTTCTGAATCCTAGTTAGTGAACTACATGCACATACTACTTCTATTGTAACGTTGTAACCCACCTGGACAAATGCATACCTAGTGGGAGTCCAATCGTTTCATTAAGTTACACCAGGAATTGGCTGGTATTGTTGTATAAACCAGAGAAAAGCATGTGTAATTGGTTTTGTTTGTAATCTGAAATCACTGATTAGCCAGTTAATACCATTTTCTTTCCCACGCACACAGCCTCCCACACAGAAATATGCAAAAAAAATAGTATAAAAATAAGTTTCAAGCTATGACAATTAGGTCTCCAGATGTCTGATTCCTTGGTTTAGAAAAACGCACAAGAGCTTATCTATTCCTGAAATAAAAATGATTTAGATAGTCCAAAACCTCTTTCATGATTGCCCATCTGCCAGGGTGTGCATTTCATTTTTCATGTGGTAAATAAAATTTCTAAGTAATTCTTTGAATCATCGCTGCACAGCTCATTACAGAGATCTCATGCTTGCTGATACTGACAAACAGAAGGCAAAAGGACTGGCAAAGCATGCGGAGCACCCAGACGAGGCTTGCAAGACAGGAAGTCCATCGTGGAAAGGGGAATTTATGGATTTATGCAGGGTATTAACCACTTCACCTATGTTATTTCCCTGTTGCCCCTTTCAAGAAATGCAGATACAGACTGAGGGGGATGGGAAAGGCAATTTTCCAAGCTTTCTTGTTGGGTTTGTGCCATAATTTCCCTCTAAGTCAGGCACTTGGATTTTAAGCTGTCCTTTCATGGTATGTACTCTAGTACAGCAGACTGAATTCATACCTGGGTTTAGGTAGGCAGACATCTCTAGTCTTAATGCTTAAATTTAGAGTCTTACCTTGTTCAGATTTTTGAAAGGTCGCTTCTGTTTGAGTCTGACAGGTTGTGGGTGCTGACACATTGGCAAATCAAGCCCTTTCTATACTTTATACTGAAGTCACAACTGAAAAAGAGGAATCTTACTGACTTATGTTCCCAAAACTGTGGACTGACTCTTGCATCCTTTGCTAGAGGTACGGTTAATCAAAACAGCTGCAGCTCAGAACACCTGGAAGCTGTGCATCTCTTAAATGTCTAAACGTAAATTTAAGAATCTAATTTTAAGCAGGCAGATTTGATCATTTTGCCCTTGGTTACCCAGGAAACCAGTTAATTACTATGCATTTGCTTCAGCACTCTGCATGCAGCTTTTAAAACATTTTATTATAATTTTTCTTTTATTTTGTCTTAAGCTAGTGTTTGTAGAAAGGGCTGGCTTGACAGCTCTGGCAAATGAAATAGTCTGCCTGCCCACGGAATATGTGCTCCCTAGACAGTGGCAGTCCAAACTTCCTCATGCTGTTTTGTCAGTGTGCTACAACTTTTCTTGGGGGGTGTGGAGAGGGGAAGAGTTGGAGGAGGAGGTAGGTTCCTTGTACCATCAAGTCTTTGCTACCAAAACATGTAAGCATTGTCAGGAAAAATGACCTGTATTTTCCTTCCAGCATAGAAAACAGCGCAGCTAAAAGTTGGATGAACTCAAGCTCTGGAAACCTATATCCAGTCTGCAAACCATCGCCGAGATCACAACCTTGATCCTGCTGCTATGTTGCAGTTGGCACTGGTGACAGATGATCTCATGAACTAAGTAGAGTTTTCCTTGCTCAGTGCTGAGGCAAAGGCAAAAGGATTTTCAAAAAGTTCTGGTGCTGAAGTCTTCGGCAAAAAGTCCTGGGATGATATTTGCAAATTAGAGGTGGAAGTGGGAAATCTGGGAATTTACTCTAAAATTATAAAATTGCAGCCTGTTTTGCTTCACTTTCCACATGCTCATCAGAGTATGCACAGTTTATTACCTCAGTTTGTCTTGGTGATGGCTTTTGTTGAGATAGATGTATAATACGAATCCTGATAGCTACAAATCACCTAGCACTCGTAGAAAAATCATCCAGGAAGCAGTCAGTCTTTTCAACAAAGGATTGTGTATTTGCTTTCCAGGGGGTTTACAGGCCTTCTGGTTCAGTTAGTAGGCTAAAAATCATGGAAGATCACTGACAGAATCATACTGCTGTTCTTTAATGATCACTGTGAATTAACAAATATTTCAACAAAAATAACAAGGCAATAAGAATGGAGCATATCCATGACATCTTTTAATTTCACAAATCTTTGCTCTATTATGACTAAAATTGAGATATAGAAGGAACGTTCACA
Source organism: Gymnogyps californianus (assembly GCF_018139145.2). NCBI lineage: Eukaryota > Metazoa > Chordata > Aves > Accipitriformes > Cathartidae > Gymnogyps > Gymnogyps californianus. The sequence goes on from NC_059473.1 coordinate 41,003,085, forward strand.
TCCCCCAACTTCAAGCATCTGGCTTAAATAGCTACAATGCTTCATAATTACTGTTGTTCTGTGCAGCTTCTGCAGTTATGAGAGAGGTTATCCAGGAAGTTGTCAAGACCATCTCTATGCAAGCTGTGCTTCTAAGGCAGCTTAAATGATCCAGTCCAGGCTGCATATTGCTGCCCTGCCTCAGGCCATGCAGCCCCATCCTTTTCCTCCAGTCAGTGCCATCACTTGTAATGAATCGGTTCCAGGAGCTGCTTGCTTGAAAACTAACCAAGAGTTTTGGACCTTTGGGGTGGAAGACATTGTCTACCGCAGGGGAGAGTTTTGCAGACTTTGATTTGGCAAGGAATCTGTGATTTGGCTCGTAAAGGCAAGAGTATTGCTAAGCGTAAGCGAAAATGACAGTATGTTAAGACTGTGAGAGCACAAAAGAAAATACTGGAATTTACTCTCTGGTCATGAAAGTCACTCGAGGGACTCTTGTTCTTTGAATGCTGTTTTGAATTACCGAATCATTTTTCATAGCTTTTTCTATCAGGTTATACTTTCAAGCTCATCACTTAAGGTCTGAGAAAGAGATGTAAATTCTACTGGTTTTCCTCCTGCAGACTGTGTAATACAAAGATGCTTACATTACTGGTGCTCTAAACTTATGAACCTTTTCAGCATCTAAATTCAAGATTCATTGCTGCTTTTAATGTTACTCTAAGAAATTCATGGTGCATTAATGTAACTCTGATCGTGCTGTCAGCATTGGTCTCGTACATGTTGCATCTTCTTTAAATGAAGAGAAGCAGGGAGAGTGCATAGGAGAAAATGGAAAACATCTCACTCATCATCTGAATTAGAATATATTCTTCCTACCTGAAGAATCAATATTTTAGAAGGCAAGGAGCACTATGTTTTGCTGTCTTGATGCCTATTAGGGGTCCTTAAGTTTTAGAAGCCAGTAATCCAGAAGAGAATTCCGTAGTGGATTTGCATTTGTAGGTGTAAGGAACGTGGGTCTGTTACAGAGATGTTAGAATGTATTTATAAATTAGGATTGAGATCCTGCTTCATAACACTGTAAAAAATTTTCATTTTTGAAACCTAGTGAACCTTATTTTACTGGTGTCAACTGATTTTTAATTTTAAAAGATTTTTTTTTTTTTCTGTTTGAATAACTTAATTTTTTATGTAGCTGGTTCTGTGGTCCTAGGATCATGGCCTGGTAAACTCTGAATTATTCACAGAATTGATGTAGATCGTGTATTTTTACTGTTGGGTGGTTTGCCCACTGCAAATACCCCTCAAACCTGAATAAGGAAGAAAGAGACGAGATTTAGAGAATGTGAGTGCTGTCAAATTGCAGAAGAGACTAGATTCTTGTTTACTCTGTTGAGATTGGCCAAAGAAATAGCCAGAAATTGCCCAGCTGCAATGGATTGCCTGTATTTGTTTCTCCTCTGTGTTGGGCAACCACAGACAGACACATAAGATGGTGATGACAGTTATCTTCCTTATGTGTTTTGTTTGTTGCTAATTCTATTTAGTAGAAAACTTTATCAGTTACAGCCTTGTCAAGTTTCCAGTGGGACTAGCAGAACTTTTTTCATTCACTTTAATGATACCAACATAGTGAATTTTGTGCCAGTTCCATTAAATTCAGTGGATCTTGCTTCACTCACTGACACTGTGTATGATTTGTCCTATTTACTGAGAGTCATACAAATCTTTTGTAATTATACCAACTCAGCGAGCTTGAAACCTATTCTTTTTACTTTTTTTTTTCAGTGGTGATGAGTAGCTCTACCTTTTGTTATAATCAGAGTCTATTCAAAACAAGCAAAAACCAACTTAGTAAAATGTGTGTTAAAGTCAAAATAGAGATAATTCTAAGGACTAGACTTCTCAGGTGGCTGTGAGGTACTACCAGAATTAATTTATCTTCCATTATTATTTGGCAAAGAGGAGCAGGCTATATAGCCAAAGTGCACAGTACCTTTGTGTATGCAGTTATGGAGACTCATTTGCATTGCTGCTTGTGTTTATATGAAATATATACATATGAAATCACATAAATCCGTAGATATAAGAGCTGTTCTTATGCTAGACAAGCACTACTTTTTCTCGATAAGCTTGATTCTTAAGATAAAAAGCAAGTAGAAAAGCAAACTACGGTCTTCATGAATCTAATGTACTTGCTGTCTGGAAGCTGTGCTTTGACACAGAACATGTGGCAGTGTGTGGGACTGGGGAGCTGCGAGGTCTCGTATGATAATAAAGTGTATGCCTCTGAAGGCTAGGACTAATACATTACTAGATGGGTTTAGATTGATAGCATTACTTTTTTTTGATAGATTGAATCAGATGTTGTTTGCACCACAACAGACAGTGTTAATACTAGCTTTATTTTTTAACATTGGAGCCAGTTTTCTGAATTGATGTTAGTGCTGTTTATATGTAGCTATTGCTGTTGTTCTTACTGAGGTCATTAATTTTAATAAACCCAAGCAACACAAGTAGGTTATTACTGTCATAAATCCAAGTACAAATGGCCTTAAATTTTTAAAGATTTATGTAAAGGAGTGTCTCAGTCTTCCTCCTCTTCCTGTGCCATGAATAAAATTTACTAAACAGCCCAAAGGTTTAAATTTTTTCAAGTAATACATCTCCTTTGTAATGGTGACTAGATAAACCTGACACATGAATGTTAATCTTCACTCTACAGTGATGTGCAAGAAGAAAGAAACCTTGAAAAAGTCCTTCAGAATAGATACTCCAATGCAAGTCTCCTGGACGGTGACAGTTCAGGCTCTTAAAAAGCCTAACAGGTTACTACACATACACACTCTGAAATTATGGTAGATGTAAGGTAGATCAACAAAACATGCAATTTATTGCGATCTAAGGGCATACAAATAGCGTGACTTCATTGATGTGTTTTAAGTTAAATAGCTACAGAATCAAAGTATGGTCATTCTTTGCTTAAAATATTAGGACAGCTTATATGCAATCACTCAGAAGTGACAACTCTGGGTCCCTAAGCGGGAGCAGCTGAGACCCCTCTGTCACCGGTGACAGCCCGTGTGCAACGCAGTAACCGCCTTGTGTCTGCAAGGCATGCCCCTAAAAATTGCGATCAGTGAGGTTGTCCTTTGGTGCAGATTTTGAGGGATCAACAACTGCAATAAAATTCTTTTCCTCCTCCTTCTCCAGAAATGTATTTGCCTGGCTGTGGGAGGTGCAGGCTGCTTTGTGCAGTGGGCACCATTGGCCAGGCTGCCGTGTGGACCAGGGGCTCTCCTGGGGAACAGGGTCCAGTAGGAGTGGGGGCTCCCCCTGGGGACTGCCAGGGCAGGGCCTGGTGGCCAGGGCCTGTCCCACCACCCCAGCCAGGAAGGAGAGCAGCTGGGGGGCAGCCTTGGTGCTAGACATTGAGCCACAGGTGGCCCACGCTCAGCAGGCCCAGGGCAGGGCAGGGCTGTGGGGAGCTGGAGACCGGCCCTGCTGTGGCACCACTGGGGCAGGGACTGACGTCCCCAGGAGCTGACATGGTATCCTGAGCCATGGGCAGGCGCGGGGAGCCGCGGGGGCCCGACCAGGACCTGTAAGGCCTGTGGGTGCCCACAGGGCCCTGCTACCACCTGTGCTATATGGGTGTTTCCGTAGTGCTGTGTGTACTGTCATCTGTTATGTCCATTGAAGCTGTTGAACTCAAAAGAAAATACAAGTGATGGACATTCAATATTGGTATTTTGTCTTATAAGTGAATATGTTACTACTGTTGAGCAGGCAGTGTGTCTTACAACAATAATGCCCTGAAATACAGTCCTGGAGTGTTTAGCCAGAGTTGTTCTCCAAGAAAGGCGTACCAAGAACATGAGAGAAGCTGTACTGTTCAGGCTGAACATCCAGCCAGCCTGGTGTCCTGTCTCTGACAGGAGCCTGTCAAAGAGGGAAGAAAATAGACCCAATCATTGTCATCTCCAGTTACTGGAGTTGGTATCTTTGTCTTTACTAGCTCCCAGGGCTTTTCTCCATTCATGAAGAAAACCCAAAGAAGTCCATTTTCAAATCTAGGTAAACTTCTAGCATCTATGGTGCCCCATGGCAAGGGGTTCTACAGCTTAACAATGCCTTGTGTGGAAGAGTACCCTTCTCTGTTCATTTTGAACTTGCCAACATAATTAATTTAATGCCCTCTAATGTTTTTATTGGAAGAGACAGTGAATAACTGTTTCTTAGTCATCTTTTCCATGCCGCTAACAAATTTATAGTTCTGTCACATTCCTCCCTTAGTCATATCTTTTTCCAAGCTGAAGACTACCAGTTTATTTAATCTTTCTTTATACAGAAACATTCTAGACTTTGATTGTCCTTTTTCCCTTTTTCCATACCTCTTCCAGTTGTTCTGTGATTTTTGAAATGAGTGGACCAGAACTGCATGTGACTTTCAGGTTGTGGGTACACAAATGTATAAAAATTCACAATGTGAAGAAATTTTCTTTGGCGTTCTGTTCCCTTTCTAGAAACTCAGCTTGCCTCTTTGACCTCCAGACACTAAGTTGATGTTTCCATAAGGTTGCGTACTATAACTATGGTCTTGTTCATAGATGGTAATACTCAGTTTAAAAATAATTTTGAGGCAAATAAAGTCAGAAATGTCATATGCACTTTTGTGCACGATGTTATATGCAGCTATATAATTTTCTGGTACCATCCAGTCACTCAGCATCAGTAGGTCCTACTGCCATTTCTTGCCTTTGGCTGCCTTCTTTACTAATCTGTGACTAACTTTGTGTCATCAGCTAACTGTCTGCCCACTAGGATAAATTTTGTCACGTAACTAAGAAAATGAACAATGAAGGCAGTAATGAATGTTTATTGAAAGTGCACTTGCTAAGGTTGGGGGAGGAAATCTTAACTTTAGTAAATTGCTACTGTATTAGATTCTTCAATGATGCACTGATGTGATTTTACAGATTATTTCTGATATTTTTTTAAAAGATAAGAGGGATATAGAAATGGTTTTAGCTGAGTACCACTTTTTTAATGTTTAGCTTAACAGTGCTTTTGTTAGCTTACAATCTTCAGAACTCCCTGAATTAAAAAAAATTTTCTTCTTCTCTTAACAAACTCCCCAAATCTGTGTGCATTTTTTGACTGAGATTAAGAATAGAAATTATAACGTTTGGAGGGGTTGGGGCCAGGAGGCTAAAATGAAAGAGGGAATTCCTCCATGGTCCTGGTATGCTAAGTCTCTATGCTATCTACGTATATCTGCAATGCATTTATTAACTAAGTCTACCTGAAATACTAATTAATAAAATTCAAATGTGAGTGGTGGTTTAAGACAACTCTTACAGCAGAGGGAGGACTCAGTGTAGCATTCAAAGAGGAGGTAAAACTCTTTGTACCTTCATAAACAAAGCCAGGGAAAAATACTTCAAGTAGAAGAAGGGAGGGAGGTCTTCCTGGCAGTCAGCAAGTAGTGTTTTAATATTGGACTGGTATTTTGCAATGAAGTGTCACAGTTGCATAGATTTTTATATGGTATTATAGGTGGAATAAGTCATAATAAAAGCCATAGTAAGCTATTTGCTATGGTCATGGGCTGGGACAAGCTGAAACTATTGAAAGTTTCCAAGCGCGTATTGAAAATGAAGACAATTTAAAATGGTAGATGGAAATTGCTTCTGGTGCTCCTTCTGTTTTTGGCACCCTCCCATATTCTCAGGGGACTTTGATGTTGTTTTCTGACACTTCTGACAGCAGTCAAAAGATTATTTTTTTTTTTTTTTTTTAGAACATACTGAAGCCTCCCTGGCTTTTTGAGTGAAGGTGTTGGGGCATGCTACAAAGTCTAAATGCATCTTTGTTCTCCAGTGCAAAGACATCTTTTCAAAGATGAGACAGGGAACTTGCTGAAATTGAGGGAAAATCAGTGAGTGGTAGCAAAAAGATAATATTACTGCAGAAGAAAAAGCAAAATATACTGCTGTTGCTATATGAAAAGATTGTTTTTTATTCCTTGGGTATACCAGACACTTAGATGATAAAGGGGGGGAAAAAGATAAAAGGAATTTGAGCATGGCTTCATTATGGAAGGGGTTTCTGAATATCAGATGCACCATGACAGGATTTTTTTCTTCATTATGCTCTCTGTTCCAACATTAAGGCCACGGAGGGTGAGTGCAAGTACTGTAGTTACTGTGATAATGCTGGAGCACTCACCCTGGGTGGTGTTATGGATGCAAACCTGACTCTTCAGGTCTTTTGCTAGATTTGCCTGTGAGTCAGTGTATCATTTTCAGGATAATTCAGCATCAAATACCAGTAATATTTTTGTGGTATTTGTCTCTTCACATTTCTAAAACTAGTTCTTTAAATTCCTCTGTCTTATCACTCTATTTGGAGAGCTCTCTATTTGGAGAGCTCCAACTTTAGTCTTACTTTTCTGTCCTCCTTCATCTGATAGACCGGCCTCATTCTAGTCCATAGAGCTTTCTTCTGTCAGAGAGGCTGAAACGGGCAGTTTGGATCCTGTAATATTACATTAACAGAACCACATTCCTGATTTTTCTGGCTGTGCATGTACCTTGGAGAAATAATAAAGATTTTTAAAAAATTTTCTTAGCAGCACTGGCTGTTACAGACAGCCCACTGTCTGCCAACTCAGTTTTAATCACCTTGTACAATATGCCAAGATTGCTGTTGAGAAAAGTGGCCTTAAACAACTTCTGCAATCTCATTACCCTCAGCTGCATTTGGAATGCCATCTAGTGAGCATTAATTCATTTTGATGGCATTGGTGTTGCCCTGTAGCCATTCCAGCTCTTAGAATAACGATGGGGCAGGGCCATTCCCTTTCCCTGTCTTGCCACAGCAGAGCGGCCTCGTTTGCCTACACATTAGGTACCCTCCTTGAAGTAGCTCTGCTAGCTTTATGGCAGCCCAGCTGAAGGATGACAGCAAGGCTGGAGAGAAGAGGAGATAGGGCTTGCTTTTCAAAAAGGATACCATCCAAACCATTAGTTTACAACATTTTAAACAACTGTTAGATCACATGTTGTGTTCTGCCCTGTGCTTATCTAAGGTAAAATAAGTAGAAGATGACAGCAAAATTTTTCAAACTGTTTTTTGGGTTTGCCTTTTTTTTTTTTTTTTTTTAACCTTCAGATAATTAATTCTTTCTCTCAAACTTGTTGTAGATCTTCATTTCAGTCAAGAAGTTTGCCTGGGTACTTTCTTTCAGCTTTCTACAGCAAGAGTTGTGATTGTCTAGCAGAGAACAGAGCATTGGAAAATTCTTGCATTGAGCCAAAAAACTTGAGATGCTTTTTGTCAAATTTACAGCCTCTGAGCCCATTCTTATACAGTAAAGAGATAAATTGCTGAATTTGCCATCTACAAAGTAATCTGCACAGCTACAAAACATCAGAAAGGGAACATATTAATTTCTGCAGATACAGCAAATAGATTCAATGTCCTTGGAGGGGTCTCTGGATAAGCACAAGCATATTTATTGAATTTATAAATTGCTAGGTAATTTCCTTCAGTTTGAACTGTCATGGCATAGATGGAAACTAATAATTCTTTTCCTCTCATGTTTAAAACCATAGTTTTTATGCTTATCAGGCAAAACTGTTGAGATATTATAATAATTTTTTGCAAAGTATCTCAGTTTATTACAAAATTATTAGTATGTAGTTGAGATAGCAAGCTTAATTAGTTTCCAGTATACCCATTGTTTTTTTTACTATAAGAACTAAGCTGAAAGACATGCAAGAAACAGATATATCAGAATGACATGTATTTAAACATTTTCATCTTTACTAAATAATTTTGTAGAAATTGTTAGCCATGGGGGAGCTAAGAAGAACATGGGCCAAATTCTGTTTGTGTTTCTATTAGCGCAAATTTTGAAGAAAGTCAGTGAACTTAGGTTATTTTAGCAGTATGTATATGATAATAGAATACAGTTGCAAACAGAAAAAGAAGTTACTGTCATGCTTTATTGTTCAGGTTTTTCACTTTTTCTCAGTAAAAAGCTCAGCAGCTGAGCACAAAGCTAATTTTTAGAAACAAATCCAGCCTTGCGGTCCTAGCAGACAAAGTGAGATGTCTTGCCATTTGGTGTGTCTCCTAAAGGAGCATAATTTTCATAAGAGGGACAAAATCTAGTACTGTTGCATGTTGTGGAAGGGCCTTTAGAGAATGGCACAGAAGAAAGGGACAAAGAAAATTATAAATCTGTCAAAAAGCCTTAGCAACAAAGGAAAATCAAAATGCCATCTTTTCTTGGTAATATGTAATAGGGTAATATGTGAATATTTAATAAGGTGCCAGATGCTTTGAATAATCTATTAAATTTTGATCAAGACTTTTGTATTCAAAGTATAAATCAAGCTGGTAACTTTATACCATATCTGATAGTGTTTCTTTATATATTTAGCATAATCTCAAAATGAGATCAAGAGGTTTGTCTAGCAGAGAACATGTTAAACAGGAGAGTGCTTGAGCTATGAGGTTGCTACCTGGCTGTACCTCCTGAACATGGCAAAATGAATGTGGTAGGTTATAGCCACAGTTTTATGTGCTTGGCAAAATCTGAATTTGAGCTCAGTGAAGTGGATGAGTTTTGGTTTAAGCACGTATCTAATTATGCCTTTAGGTCCATAGGGAACTGGATTTTTCATAGCCAGACAGAATGAACTGAAGAAAAGGCAAAGGTTTTAAACAATGAAGTGCATATTGTCCCTGAAAAAGGTTGTTTTGAATGAGTGACTTTTATGTGATTATAGTCTGCATTTTAACACCCATTGAAAGAGAAAGTTTTATGATTTGAAAGAAATTTATCACATTTTTATTCAAAGTGGATTTTTGGCTTTTGCAATATAAAAACAATTATATATGCTTTTTGAACACTGAGTTAAGCCTTGTTCCTTTTAAAGACAGTGGCAAAATTGCTATTATACACAGCAGCTTGTTTGAAGCCAATAGCAAATTCAATACAAAAGAAAGGTGAGGAGTAGAGAAAGGCAGGAGCAGATGGGAAATTTGCCATCAGTATAAAAATGGGGAACATGAGAAATGGCATAGAAGATCATGGCTCGTACCATGACTTAAATCTGCTTTGGGAGTGTGCTAGCAAGCTTGGTGGCTCTTTAGTGGATAAGGATAGCATTTCAGAGCAACCCTCTCTCCAGTGACTCCTTACTAAACAGTAACAAGTGTGGCTCATTTGGTAAGCTTACTGCAAAGCATTTGTCATTTTTAGTGATATAACATCTTGGTGTGTTCATGGACATTTATGTCTATAATGCATGCATATGCACATCTTTAGCTCAAAGCTGCTACAAAATTTTGTCCTTTGCAATATATTGAGAATACATATTCCAAACATCTCTGCTGTACATTTGCAGACAGGTTTGAGTGGGGTCTGTGCATCTTCCCCATATCTCTCCACTATAGGAAAAGGTAACTTTGACCCCAGATCGTTAAGCTCTCTCTGTCTGTGAAATTTTGTAGGGTGTAGCCTGGACAGCACTGATGACCTACAAAAATTATGGTAGATGATCTGTAGCTGACCCACTGAACTGTATTAAATATTACTGTTTACTTCACTTTTATTGCAATTGTGATTTGTTGATAAATAGTTGTGGTTTTCTGTTACAGCTCTTGAGGTCTGGCAGTGTTTCTGTGACCCAGAAAGTTTGGGAACTGCTATTCTATATTTTTGATATACAATGGCATTTGCCCAGAAATAAGCTTTGTAGGACATATGTGTGTATGTGTGCATATTTCTTACAAATGCCAGCAAAGATATCCATTAATTTGTTTGGCTACTGTTAATTCATTCAGTGCATATCAATCAACAAAATTAAACTTTTTTTAGTTTGTGGAGCAATGCTTTCTGTAACTATTTTTGTAGAAATCTCTTAATAGATTAATATGGGAATAAATACCTGCAATTTAGAAATAAAATCTACGTAGACATGAACATGGAATATTAATCAGCTGATAGTATGAGAACATACACAGCCTTTCATATAGCCTCTGCAGTATGTCTATCTTGTCTTGTTCTGATATTGTATATTAACTCAGAAAGAATCAAAATAGTTTGTTTTGAATGTGCTCTGGAAGCAGCACATACATAGTGTATCTATACTACTGGACATTTTATTAATTTTCTTTATAAATGGCTAGGAAACTAAGAAAAGCAAGCCTGTTGCCATGAGGCTTACATTTCCTATACAGAGGGAATCTGTAAGTTTTGTGAGAACCACTGTTGTCTCAACAAGTATGTACAGGGACACATGTTGACGCAGTGTGATCTGGAAATGTTATCGACCTGTATCATCTGAGTTTGTTATTTGCGAGTAGTAGAGTATCCATGTGCATTGCCTAGAATTATACTTGTCAAAATGTTATACATTCAGAAAGCAAATGTGTACCTAATTTTACTTGAATTTCATTTATTATTTTACCAGAATACACAATAAACACTGTATTGGTTTTTATTCATGTCAAATACATTTCAGCCTTAAGCAGTGAATACAGAAATTATTTAGACTCTAAGCTTGTTTTCATAAGTGCAGTGTGCATGTGTTTTACAGCTGTTGCTTTCAGGAGAAAACTTAAAATGCAAATCAATATAATATGACAGTGTAAGATCTACATATCTCAAATTACTTCCCAAATGCTAGCAATTATTTATCATTTTGCTACTTTCTGAGAAATGAGCAAACTTCAGTACATTGAGACTCCTGGAACCTTATTATATGAAAATTCTGACAATGTGGCAGATGAAATGCGGATGTCTGTGTGAATTTTATAGAATTTAACAAAATGGCTACTTTTTTGAGAGAGCGCTTCTAATAAATTATTGTTATTTTTAGGTTGGGCGTGCTACTGTCATCCTGAGAGTCAGATTTCCCAGATAAATCTTTCTACCTTTCTCTAGATGCTTTTGCTGTGTTAGGGCCTTGGTATTTAACTGAAAACTTAAGCTGCCCTTTATTTTGCAGTTTAGAAAGGGCTTGTAAGATATTGTGAGCATAAACCTGTGCCTAAAACAGTTTTCCTCAGCTGATAGCCTGCCATAAGAGGCTTTTATTCCAAATAATTTAGTTTCTTTTCCTCCTAAGAGAGTATTCCCAATGAATTTTGTTGTCAAAAAAGAAAAGGGGGAAAAAAAAAAGCTCCAGAAAAATATTGGACTTCACAGTAGGATGAAAGGTGATAATGTTTAGTGACACTCCTTGGCATGCAGTTACTCTTTCCTGGAACTTTCTCTGATACATCATCACTTCTGTTGGTGAGGTGCAATACACCTCCTCTCCTTTCAGGAACATTGAAACATCAGTGAGGGATGTGTGCCTCCACCATGTCGAATTGCTCTGTGGCTATTTTGTATTCAAGGTTCATCTTCATCTCTCAGCTTTTTTACTTTATTGGGATTCTCTGCTACAGAACTGAGAATAAGAAGCCAGAACTTCACAGTAGCTTCATTCCATGTTTTATTTTACAGAATGATTAAAATTCCAAATTGGCAATGATTAAAAAAATCTGTAGTGATTCCTAATTTAAAACAATAATACAGCTAGACACAAACTCGGGTAGGCCAGAACATTTGACAGTTTTCATGGGAACAGCCATGTACCTGTATGGATATTTTTGGGTTTTTTAACCATAACAGTCATATATATTGGATATCATATTTAATCTTTAGGACTGTTTTCCTATTAAACTGAGACTTTTGCGGTCAAGGCTGTGTGTGTAAATATGTATATTCATATGCATGCATCTTTTTCCTTCTCAATAATTTTTAAATCCATTGGTTGACTTAAACGATACGTAACAGAAAGGTGGAGGTCTTCAAGAGATTGTCAAGTCAGGTGTCATGAAAATTGATGATAGGATGAGGGAAAGAGCAGATTCTCTGCCACCTAGTAAAGTGAAATATTTTACATAAGTAGGCTCTGTTTTATCTGGATTTTCAATGACTTAGATGCAAAAAACAATCAAAGACATAGTAGAAAATATAGGAAGCCAAGCTAACATTTTTTTTTAATGTATGTTCAGTCAGTTATGATGTTGATAGATTATCCTTATGTATAAAGTTGTGGAAATTATTATTTTAAAAAACTAATTTATTTCTCACATAAACAGAGTAAGAAAACCAAAATAAATATTTTGACTAGATCATAGACCAATAGGCAATGAGCCCAATTCAGTAGAATAATACTATAATATATTATTAGACTAAGAAAAGAGTAGGACAAAGCCTTTTCCACAAAGGTAATCAATGAGAAAAACAAGGCAGAGAAACAAAACCTGACAAAAGGCTGTAAATCAGGACACCTTCATATCCCAACATACCAGAAGGATTCTGACCTTATGAATATGGAGATAAGGCAGCACAGGAAGGGCTAACGGGGGGAGCATTGCTGCTGGTGGAAGAGGTATCCGGTAATTCCAGCGAGAGGTGAAAAGTTAATCAGAGTAGAGTAGTTCCGTACTCCGCTGGTGTAGGAACACGGTTGCAGCACTCTCTAGAAAATGAATTTCTTTGACCCTACCAAAACTAGATCCCACTGGTGCTGATTTTTTTGTCCTCCTCTCAAGATATCTGTTATCTTCTGCTGGTTTTGATACCTGGTGTCCTTTTTGTGAACTTGTCTCTGCACTGTATGAAGAGAGAAACATGTAAGATCGCAGAATACAGGCGGGGCTTGTTAGTGGGAGCGAGACTATGATAATGATGAATTATTTTGCTGTTTGGTGGAGCAGGGAAGGAGGAAAGGGTGAATATAGTTGGAACAGTGAAAGAAGAGGACATCCAGGAACAATTTACTTTGGCCAGTTTACTTGATTCTCTTGTCTTTATCTTCTCCACACATAATGGTGTGTGTCAACTCCACTAGGGGTAGGACAAAGACTCCTGCAACAAAGAGGTATACTTAAGAATACTCTTACAGATCTCATACAGAAAGAGATTACGGTAGAGGGAAGTAGAAGATTGGAGTTCCTAAAGACCTGTTGCTGTTTGTTTCTTGACTTTTTTTTCTCTTGGTGCTCTTTTTTTTTTGTTTGCTTGTTATATATTCATGTGTGCTTATAAATGTATTCTCATTGTAAATATTCAAATCTTTGTTCTTTTGCTGTGATTCAGGGAAAGCCTTTCTGACCAAATATTTTTGAATCAATAAGACTTATTATTAACAATTATTATAAATAGCTAGCACCAGACATTCCTGTAATTGAAAACTTTGAGGAATTGATTTTTTCCCTACCTAAATCATTCCTGCTGTGCTAGGAAGTGCTTTCATTTAAAAAACAAACCCACACAGACAAAACAAAAACCAGAAGTATTGGAATGTCCCTCTCAGAGAAAAGTGAGCAAAGCAGAGCCCCTGGGGGCCCCCTCCAAGGAGAGTCAGCTGCCTTTGTGGGATGCACGTGAAAGTAGATACTCCCAGCCTGGCTTTCTTCACGTTGGAGCTTTGCGTGCCAAGTAGGGGATGGTGCTGCTCTTGGTGACATCCCACTCTTCAGTCCTGTGTTCACTGTAAAAAGTGTCATTTGGAATCATAGACAAGTGTCAGATGCCAAGGAAGGAGATTTTTGTCTCCTGCTCCTTTTCTGCAGAAATTCAGGGATCTTGACACAGATAATTTCTTCAAAGCATTGGGCAGGCAAGGAATGATCTGGGCCAAATATCTTTGTTTCATATTTCCAAAAATGATAGTAGGGATCAGTTTTGTGTATATAATTTTGAGTTCCTAGAAGCCAAAGTCAATACAGCAATCCCATCTACTCATAATGTTACATATTTTCCAGCCAGTAAAGGAATTATCGATCAAGTAGAATTACTTAAGATATGAAAGTTAAGAATACTGTCATTTAATTCAAATACAGAATTTTATAGCATAAAAAAACATGGTAACTAAATTACCTCTCAAGTCTGTCATAAGAAAGCAAGCATAGATCAAATACACTTAATCACTGTAATTAACTAGTTTACCTTTATATCTCTGATTAGCTATGGATCATAAGCCTCTATTTTCCTTTATCTCCCTTTAAAGTAGAATATAATTCCTATTGTGAATGTCACATTGGTTGTGTTCTCTGTGACAATGGAATTAACTTGCTTAGCTGAATGGCAAATCTATTATTTCAACATGTACTCACAGTGTAGTTAGAAATTCAGAATGAGCTAAAAATAAGTGCTTCCCATATGAGATAATTTCATTTCATGAACTTGTGTCAATTCATAATAGTGTTAATAAAACTTTTTCCTTAAGTGTGTCTCATCAGAATGAGTAAAAGCATATTCTTTAAAAAAAAAAAAAAATCATTTGAAATCTTCTTAATTTCTTTTTTACACTTTATGAAAGGGAAACTGGCAATTTATGATTCATCTAACAAACTTAGTTAGTACCTCCGGGTTCAGTTGTACCACCTGCTTTTGATTGTAGAACGATTACTGTATCGGGACTTAATGTGATGTTGCTGTAATTGATGGCACATGCACTCTTAGCCTGTCCCAATCGTAGGATGAAATGCTTGAACCTCAGTGGAAAATGTTTAAGGTAATGTATTTTACCTTGTTAATTTGGATAAGAAAAAACATGCTCCAGGTAGAGTGGTGAGTTTGTTATGCTGCAGAACTGCACTTAAGTTCAAATTTGTGTCTAACAGCCTCCCTGATAGCGTTTATGTGCCAGTAGCCACAATTTCCTATTTTTAGTCTTTTTTTTGTTGTGTTGTCTCTTTTTGAAAGAATCTTAGAAAAACAATGAAAGGCTGTGTGCAAGAAGCTTGAGCTGACTGTACATACGATCATTTAATGTGCCAAAAATGACACATGCAAACACTGGGAAAAAAATTTCTTCACGACTTTTAAATTTCATTTAGTTTATCTTAAAGCCTTATTAGTAGCATTATTAGATAAAACACTTCCTTGAAAGAAATGTGATTTTTGTAGTTGATGCTGTGCTGTCACCAAGCTTCAGGTTACTTAACTGAGTATGTCACTAGTATTTTTTTTCCACAGTTACTAAAGTACTAGAATAAATTATAGTTACTTTTAAACATAACAGAGGCATTACCATTTGTAAATTAAGAGATCACAAGTGTGAAATCAGTGTATTCATCTGTGTATAGTCTGGTCTGCCTTCGGAAATAAACATATATAACTGAGTCTAACATACTACTAATTTTTCCTTGTGATTTAGAAACAGATTTGTGTTGGCTGTTAACAGTCATTATTATATATATGGGGTGTCTGTGTGTATAAATGTACATATTTAAGAATATATACACACACACAAAAATTATACATTTAATAACTGTCCTGGAACCAGAATCTACATTCCAAACGCTCGCTGATTTCAGGGAACATGGCACAGATTTGGGTAAGACCCACAAAGACATTTAGGTGCTTTTTGGATGCCAAAGTGATATGGAATGATCTGTCATGGACATACTTGTACTGACATTGTTAGGCTTACTGTATTTTCTCTTGAAAGGTCCTTTGCACATAGAAGTTTGTTTATTGTGTGCACACAAAATAGCTGCCCAACATTTTACTGATCCCCTCTGCCAGGTAGCCTCAAATTCTTTGATGTTGCAATGCTAAATACCATAGTTAGCTAGAGCACACCCCGTCCTGTCCTCTGTCCCCAAATGCTTCTTGTCCTGGATTCAGAGTGTTAAAGTGTTCTGAATTGCTGGATGTTACCATCTCAACAGATGGTCCTTAGGCTGGAACATGCCTTAATAGCACGACAGGGTTGATGTTAAAATTTAGAACCTTTAGAGCTGTTATATTTTGCTCCTTTAGGAGCCTCACCTGAAGAGCAAAAGCTGTCCTATAGTTACTGCAGTCCTGCCTAGTTTGGGGCAGAATTGTGCTGCCAGAGCAATGTGTATGAGGCTGATCCAGTGGAGTGGGATGGAATCACTCTGGACTCATTGTAGCCAAATTGACGCTTCAGTGCTCCAGCTCGTTTTGGTGTTCAAAGGTGACCAAATGGAAATAAAACCTGAAATATGTGTTAGGCCTGTTAAATGCATGACTTCAAGTACTTCAAATGTGGGATGTCCTTCCTTTTTTGGTGAGATGTTTAAAATGAGTCTGAAATGTCTAAGGGGAAAGGTTTTGAGCATGTTTCACCAGCAAATAAGAAGAAAAGTGTAATTTTCCCCTTCTTCATAATTTAAAATGTTCCATTTCACTTTAGTAGAAACATGATTAATCTTTAGATTAAAAGTTGAAAGTGTACGATGAACAGTTCATTCCAGAAGAGATTTAAGAAATTCATGGGTCAGGGTTAGTAGAAAAATGGGATTATGATGAATGCAAACAAAGTGTGGAAAAGATAGTAGTAATGTAAACTATTATTTTTTTTTCTGCTGATAATGAAAACAAGAGAATTGCTGGCTAGAGGCAGATGCAATATGGCAGGTTACTGCAGTTTCTTGTTCAGTGTCCACAGAAGATTCTGATTTGTAGAGATTCAGTCTAGTTTTCCATTAGGAGCTAAGACTATCAACATCAAATTTAAACTAAGTGTGGAGAGAAGTAGGGCTACTACCTGGAGCTTTCTAACTGCTTGGCCTGCTATGCTGTAGACTCCAGAGTTATATATAAAGGGTGTAAAATTGCAAAGAGCATTTTCTGCTAGCAATCAGACAACCACTGTGCCTGCTGATATCTGGACTTGTAGACTATACGCCAGTCTTTGTATCATCTGCTAGATCTCCCCAGCCAGCTGTCCTCCGATGATTATAACTGATTTTAAATGGACTGTTCTGCAATATAATAAATATCTTACATCTTGATGTATTTATTTATTTGATTCTTTCTCAAAATGCTGCCTTAGAGGATCCAGTTTTTGATGGGAAATAATAGACCTTTAAATGTTTGTTTGCTCAGTGATAATTTGCTGTGTTTCACCTGATTTCTGAAGAGGGCTGAGTTCAGTTTTTAATTATGTTTGTGAACTAAAGTTGTATATAGAAGGTCTCTTATCTGTACATAAAAGATCTAATATATAAAGTTAGGCACTGTATGTGTATACATGTTAGTAACGCTATTTTTAGCTTTAGTGTTCTAGTTTGTAGCCTCTCAAGTGCTAATCTGAATTTTTTTACCTTTTTTCTTATATCTTTTTGTATCTTTTTAATTTTATATTTATTTCCAGTTCTCTCAGTTTTTCTTTCTACCTCTTGCTTCTGTCTTTTTTATAATTTTTTTTTCCTTCATTCTTTCTTACCTTTCTGCTTCCTTCCTTTTTTTTTCCCAACTCTTCCTTTGTGAACCATGGACTTCTGTTGTTGGGGTTTTTTCCCCATATTGGACATAGTTTTTTTTTTTTCCCCTCTTCTTATTTATTTTCTTCTCTTCACCCTTCCTTTCAGTGTACTTTAAGACCTTTCTTTCTTGGGTCACCCCAAAATGTTAATATACTGTTGCCATCAGTTCTGGCATTTGGTTTTGGGTTTTTTTGTTTGGTTTGGTTTTTCTAAAGGTACTTTTTATTATATGGTGAAGTGCTGATCCAAAAAGAACTTGATTATAGCTTTCTCTAGCCCAGCAATTTTCACTTGTGAAATTCCTGGTGGAGTAATGGGTCTAATGCTAGCTGTGGTAAGAGTACTTACTTAGAGGGTCCAGGTTTAAAGATGTGTAAAGAGATATCGGGATATAGAAATCCTATTTACAGTGGTTTTTACTAATGAGGTATTAATAGTATTCTGAATTGGTTGTTCAGGCCAGGTTCAGATTGTTCACTACTTTATTTATTTATTTATTTTCTTTGCAGGATACACTGGATTTGAGTAGTGTTATTTTTAGGGTAGACAACAGCCTTTTTTTGGCATTGCCAAACTATAATACTGTCTTACATTATGCTGAAGACTGAGTCGATATATCACGTTGAGAAGTCAGGGCCTAATTTCGGGAAAATGGCACGTGAACACTTAAATGTATTCAGGCTTTTCACTCCTTCTTTTATGCCAATTCTGGTCAACAAAATGCATTAGAGGTTAGTTGGTCATGTGCTGGAAACCCTTTTTTCTTATAGAGCTCATATTCTGAATGTTAATAGCTTTCTGTAATATAGCACTTTGTGTGGAGGAGGTTCAGATAAGTAACACCTAAAGCCTTGGATTTCTTCCAAAGTAGTTTATTGGGTTTCTATTTATAGTAACGTGTCTGTCCATGTGTTATATGCCTGACCTGTTGGATCAAATGTTTGTTCAGTGAGCAGTGAAACCAACAGAGCTGCTTCGCTGCGGGTGCACGCTCAGGGCACGCACCCCTCTGTATACCACCATGGCAGTGATTCCTCCCATCTCTGTCTCCATGCTGCTGAGCTGTGTGTGTGCTGGAAGGCAAAACTTTGGACCATCTTTCCCTCAGTAGAGGCACTAATTTGGGTCTTTCTCAGCCAAGTCTACCTACATACTGGATTTTGTAAAATGTCTGAGATAATTACATTTCTATACATCTTTCTTTCAAGTACAGATTCAAAAGAAACTGGGCAGACAGGGACTGCTGGGCGGACAGTGTGACTTCATATGCCTTGTTTGCTTGGAAAACATTGAAATTAAAGAATGTTGTTTGGAGAATTAACTCTTGATTCTCTTCTTTCTGTGGGTAACTATAGGACTAAATACTTATTGTTGATTTTTCTCTAAACTGTCTCCATGCAGTCTTGAAAGGTGAACAAAATATGCCAACTTGAAGTAGAGGGTAAGGATTATTTTTGCCTTGTATGCAGTACAAACATTATACCAGGATGTAGAGATGTAAGTCAACACAACAGTGTGACATGATTCGTTCCTGTTCAGGTTGTACTCTCCTATAACTCGTGGGTCCTTCTGTGGAAAAAGGAAACTAGTTAAGAGTGTAGAAAATACATTCTACAGCTCAGACCCATGGCATATCTAGTCCTGTACTGTGTGTCTAACAGTGGCAACAGCATGTGCCCCATCATCTCTATTAGAGGGCACATCCATGCTTGTTTTCTCTAGCATCTGCTCTGGACATGTTTTCGAAGGCTTTGTCTAATCTCTTTTTAAACCTGCTGCTGCTGTTTGCTTTCACAGCCTCCCATGGCAACAAATTCCAGACGCTCAATATCCACTTCATTAAAAAGTACTTTATCTTGTTGAAACTTAACTCCTACAAGTTTCAATAAACATCCCCTATTTCTGGTATTGTGGTACTTGGTGAATAATAATTTTGCCTTCGCTATACCTGGTGCTCTTGTGATGATTTTGTACCCCTTGGTAATATTTCTTCTCTTCTCCAAACTATGGACTCCTACCCTTTTTTGGTCTGTCTTCCTAAAGCATCTGTTCCAGCCTCTTAATCATTTTGATTATCCTTTTTCCTAATGGTTTCTCAGTTCCTGTATCTGTGCAACTGATTGCTCCTACCTGCTGGTAGCTTCTTCTCTTCCTTAATTGAATTTTAACTTATTTTTCTCAACATACCCCCTAAATTGTAAAGAACATTTTGAAATTTTAATCTAGTCTTCCAGCATGTTTTCAGTTTGTGCTGCTTTGGTTTTGATTGAAAATTTAATAAGCACATTTGATTTCTAGTCCATAGTTTAGATTGTTAATGAAGACATGAACAAAAACAGATACACAGCAGAATCTTCTGAATCTTTTCTAAAACGTCCTCCCATTTTTAAAATGAGCGTGATATTCCAACCAGCTTTACACCTCTCCTATAATAATCTCGACACAGTTTCTGTGGTTTGTAAGAAAGTTTTTATTAAAGATCAAAGTATATGTTATTTTCAGCTTCTCCAGCAGGATAACAGGGCTCCTGACTAGGAAAGATGGAAATCAATTGATTGATGTGACTTTTTCTTGACAAAATTTCTTATCTTCTAGGTGTTTATGTATAATAGCTTCATTACTTGTTCAAGTATTTTCTAGAGATTGAAGTTAAAATAACTAGTTTATTACTTCCCAACTTCTATTGCCTGCCCACCTTTTTTTCTTAAATACGGGTAACATTTTTTGCTTTTTCCAGTCTTCTGATACTTCACTTATGCTCATGAGTTTTCAGAGGTAAGTGCTAGAAGTTCTCTGTTAGCCTCAGCCAGTACCTTAAATATCCAAGGACGAAGCTCACTCGGCCCAGCCAATTTGAAAATATTTAACTTATCTTAGCACTCTTGGATCAGTTCCTTCCTATTTTTGCTTAATAGGAACTTAAGTGTTGATTGGTATTAATCATACCAGCTGGGAGATTTAAGGCTGCAGTGAAGATGATTACTGTCTATGGATTCCAGATTAATGGAAAACAGTCTTTATAGTAATGTTTTTCTCTAATAAACACACATAAAGATTTTAAGAACCAAGGTTAATCCAAGAATGATTGCTAATTCTTGAAGTCCAGTTCTTTGCTATCTTTGGCAAATGTACTGTAGCATGCCATAAAACCCCACCCGTAAGCAGAATTTTAAGAGCTGTTGAACAGGTTACTAGTGTTGAAGATGAGTGCTTTTGTCCTCACACTGGTGTTCAGACATGTTGCAGGAAAGAGCAGACTACTGATATGACAGAAGATGTGAAAACCTACCCCTTAGAGCCTCTGTGGTTCTGACAAGCAGATATGAACTCCATATCAGTATGCTGTATAAATATTACCTCCTTTATTCTTTAAATAGGTATAAAAATGAAGCACTAGTTCAAAGCCATGACATGTTTTGTTGTTATGTGCTCAGTTTTCTCAGTAGATGCAGCATTGCAATTTCATGGCTCCTGTTTGGGGAGAGAAGGACATTTTTGTACTGTTTTGAGGGGAAAGTAAATTCCTGATTAAATTTAGCGTGTTACAGAGATGCCTATTGTTTGTGAAGACACTGAAAGCTTTATGGGCCATTGAAGTGTTCTTAACAGCTTTTGAGCAACGGGAGTGCAGTAAAGATGGAGGCCTTTTTCTTTCTTGCTCTCATTTTCAATTCTGCTTAGGTATCACAGGCTCTGATGCAACCTTAACTGACACAGACTATCCTTTTTCTTAATAATAAAAAAAGAGAGAGGGTCCTTCTCAGATTAAAATCTAGTCTGAATAGTACTGTACTGCACTGCATACCCATTGTATGACTTTTGGTCTTTTTCTCACTGTCTGCCTAGGGGTATAACAGCATGAAAAATACCATGCTTTGTTTTAGTAAATGCAGTGTTTTGGTGGATTTGTTTTAACGTAGGTATTGTTTAAGCTAGATGAGGCAGGTGAAAGAAACACATTTTGCTCATGAAATGGAAAATAGTAGCATTTTTTATAGTCCTTATTTCCTGCAGGAGTTTCTTTCCCATTCTTCCATAAGCTCTGAAGAAATCTTTCTCTCATACAACAGAATTTCTGGGCTTACAGTAGAGACATCTCCACACTGTTAAGAGTGAAATCTCAGCCATGGTTGTCCTCTGACAGGTCCAGTCAAGCTAGTAGATGCTCCGGGCCCAGGCCTCTTGGCATCTCTAGCAGTCTTCAAATATGGAAGAGACTGCAGCAGGAAAGAATGAAATACTCTGTTCTCCGTTTTCAGCAAGTATGGGAAGGAAAAAAAAATACATGGTAGTATAAGAGACTTAAGGTAGACATCAATAAGGTACTGACACGTGGGATGGGTTGCCTGAAGAGACTGTAGGATCTCTTTCAACTGGAGATTTTTAGGGACAGGTTAGTCAACTATCTGTTAGAAGTAATATTTGTATAAATTAACCATGTATATGGACAGATGGACTACATAAGCTTTAGAGATCCCTCCCGACCCTGTATTCCGTAATTAAGTGTTGAAGACTGAAAGCTTAAACACAGAGGGTTTTTAGGTATTTACTGAATGAAGCAGAAGGATAGGTTTGATAAGCTCTGAGGGATCCCGGTTGCCAAGGGGATACGCAACAACACAGCATCAAGCAGTCTGCCCAAGACCACTGACGCAAGAGTCTGAAGAGCAAATCTAACAGATTCCTTGTAGCCTGTCTATGGCGTGAGCTCTTCTGTTTTGAATTCTTTCAAGAAGCCTGCTATTACTCACACATGCACACACACATACACACAGGCATGCATGGATGGTACAATAGAACATTGACATGGTCTGTTCTAATCTATTTTAATTAGAAAAAGCCTATTAGAAATTGCCCGCAGTACGGCGTTAATGCATGAAAATTAAGATTTATTACCATTGTCAAAAGAAAGGCGCGGAAGACTTGTTTGGTGCCAGTAGCTATTTTTTATTCTTTGTTTTCTAATATAAACATCAATTTGAATCTAAGCAATATTCAAATATTCATTCCTAATGTAATATATAGATTTAAAAGCCATCAAAATATCACCACTCAGCACATGAATTTCAAGGTGAACTGTAAAACCATTCAAAATCCTCCTTACTAACTGTATAAATTTTTTTAAATGGTGTTTGCATGATCCTTCAGACCCGTGACTAAAAATGTAGGGTTAGGAGAATCGCAAACTTGGAATTTTTGCTTTGTTTTATTTAATATTTTGTGCTATCCTTAGTTCAAAGAAAAAATACTGTTGTCACAGTTTGATAAGGTTCTTTTTTTGTGTGTGGATTTAAATGGTCCCCTACACTATGTGTAACCGTACTGTTAAGCTGGTACTTAAGAAAAAGTAAAATAACTAATCCGTTATAATTGTCAAAGACAAATGCATAATGTAAAGGATCTGTGTAAATAAGAGCAGTTCTGTCTTTATTTTAGTGCTGGTAGAATAGCAGTGGCCTTACTAGTGATACTAACTTTGTGCTGCTCGTAGTGAGAAGCAGTCAGTCAAACTGCAGAGCTTGACAAGCTGTACACATGCAGAACTGAAAGAACAAGGATTTAAACTTTATACAAATTTCAACTACAACACAAAAGTCAAGAAGCCTTGAATATGTTCCCCAAATTTATGTGGAATGTGAATTAAAACTAGATTAGGAGGATCCATTCAGAATTATTTTGGCCTCCCCTTTCTGTATTCCTTGAACATAATCACCTAGAAATTGCTACCATAAAATTTCCTGATATTGAAGGAACTTAAGGCATCTGTTGCACCTGCTTTTCTCCCCGCCCCCCCCCCCTCCTTTTTGTGATACCATATCATTTTTGATGCACTGTAGATTTTATATAGCTTTTGGCCTTTAAGTTTTAAGCTGGTTAAAAGGTTTTTAGGGCTGTTTTATGACTTCTGACATGTGTGATAGAGGTACCGTGGACTCCTTTTAATGAAACATCTCTTGCTGCCTCCATGTGTGCTGGCCCAGCCTTGAAGGCTACTGTGGTCCCTGCTGGTCCAGCGACCCTGCAACTCTCTGTAGTTGTTCTGCTGCTTGCATGGCGACACAGCAAGAAGATGGGAGTTATTCACGCCATTCACACCTATTGTGTGGTAGCTGGGATGCTTGTTGCTACAAATTTGCCCAAAATACGGACTCGGGACTGTTCCCACTGAGTAGAATGGCTGCAGTTATCGTGGTTTGGGAGGAAAAAGAAAGCTAGTGTTGCGAGCTGTGCTGGGTCACATCCCCTGCTCTTAGGGGCTAGAGAACGAGCCCTGGCTCTGTTTGGCTCGCTGGTATGGGAGTAGCTTTGCTATCTTGCTGCCATGGTGATATGCTCAGCACTTGGAAGAACCTGCATCAAACAGTTTCTGCAAATACACTTGCAGAACTGTAAAACACTGCATGAGACAATGGTCATCTTAGCAAGAGTGTGAGCCATCCTGATGAAGAAGTGGCATAAAACAGTGTCCTGGATCTGAATACCTCTTTATCTTTAGCACTTCTTAGTTTTTCTTACCAGTAGTATGAGGCAATGTTTTAACATTTTTCTCTTAAGTCCTACTGTGCGTCTGACTGCAGCCTTAGTTCTGGACACCCAAATGCAGTCATTTCTAATTCTTTTCATATGTTGCTATGATTATACCTAGCAGCAGAAAAAAAAGGTCTGAATTTTATTTATTTCAGAAGTAGGTTTTGTAAAGGGCTGAAGAAGATTTTCTTATGCTGCATTCTTGTAAGATTTTAGCTAATATATTAGAAAACACAGATTTAAACATATATTTGAAATGTATAAAAGTGTCTAATATGCATTATATTTAAAATATGCGTATAACCTAAGCAGCATATTCAGTGTTACTGTTAGGTAAAAGGATACATTTCTCACTAAGTTTCAGAACAGTTGTTCCTGTTCGTCTGAAGAAATTGTTTGCTGTGTTTTAGATTTTCACAGACTGAAATAAAATGCTTATATCCGATTTGTTCTGAAACGCAGGAGCTTGTTTCTTCTGGGATGTGCAGTAGTTTGGAAGTTTTGGAAGCTTATTTAAAAAAAAAAAAAGTCGGGCCTTTTCTTTATGCGTACAGGAAAACGTTCTTATTACTCTGAAACTTACTACCTCTTAAACAAAATGTCAGGAACAATGGAAATAGTATGAAGTTGGTTTTCAGCTGCAAGGATGACGTTGCTTCCTTTCCCTTACACTTTTCCTGCTTTCCCATATACTTTCCCATTTTCCCATTCCTATATAAAGCTTTTTTTCTTTATGTGACATTTTAATTACAGGGCAATAATGAAAATTAAGAAAATAACTATGGCAACGGAAGTTAGATTTTTGTATTTTTATATATATGTGTACTTTTGTGCAAATTTTCTTCATTAGAAAAATACACATTATATTTGTTTGAACATTTGGTTTCTGAATAAAATATACTTTACATTCATGCAGTTATGTAAATTGCATGTCAGGAGATTGTCTTTAGGAGGTTTCACATTTATCTAGGGCTATACATGGTTGTATCTGATTTAGTACTGCAGGATTTCATATTCTAGAGTAAGGTAGTGCTATGCCATGTTTTAATATTTAATCTAAGATGCGGAGGGCATTGCCCATCATACTGAGCAACAGTCTCCCATTGTTTCCTTGAATCCCATCTATCATCTGTGAATTTGTTTTCCTTATAAGTACTGTGGGGCATGGACTTGCCAAAGTGTCTGAATTGCTGTGACAATCATAGTAACAATGTCAGTTATTTTGTGTAGCAATAAAAAAATACTTTGCTCTTCAGTCTTCTTGCAATGACATGTTTTATTTCAGCCAAACACAACAAAACTCTCAAGACTTTTGAGTGCCATCCTAAGTGTGTACTTTACCTGTGAGGCGCAATCAGAAAATACGTAGTTAATGTAAGAATCATTATTTTAATGCATAATGCTTTCCTTGTGGTAGAAACAGAAAATAGTTTAAATTATGAATATTATTTGTGACATGAATTATTTAACAATGTCTGAAAGATTTAAAATACATCTCAAGGTGATACCTGAAGGACAGTTTTGAGAGTGTTTTCATCCTGAGGTGTGTTTCATGTTGACAGCTATGGCAGTAAGATCTTCAAAGAATTTTAGATCTTATGTAAAAGTTGTAGAGTCTCAGGTCATTGACTGGAATGTGCTCACGCCATTAAAACTTTTTTAATCTTAATCTCTTTCAGTCCCAGCAAAGATGCATTGTGATCTTTGCACTGGTATGCTGCTTTGCAATTCTGGTTGCACTGATATTTTCGGCAGTGGATATTATGGGAGAAGATGAGGATGGACTCTCAGAAAAGAACTGTCAAAATAACTGTCGGTAAGAGGTAACAAACAAAACTTCTCTTTTGGGGTGGACAAGAACCTATATGTGTTATATAATGGCATGGAGTAATTACCATAGTCCTGTGGTGTAGTTGGGAAGAGTAGGTAACAGAGGAAGAAATCGTTTCTTGTTTTGAATTTCTGGTTGTGGAGGTTGGTTTGACTAAATAAAGCACACTTTTTGAAGTTATTTTTGGTGGTATGTTTTGAGCAAGACCCTTGTGCTAGTTCAGTTATTTTGTAAGCCTGGGTCAAAGCCCATTAAATTTCAGTAAGTAAGTACTGAGGTGGCTCACATAGTTTCCAATTCTGTCATGTCTGTCTTTCATCAAGAGCTTTTTTTGTTTCTCCAGGAAGGTCACTGATCACTTTTGACCTAAGACTGCTGTCCCTTTTATATAGCGAGACCTTATATATATTCCTGTTTGTTGCACTCCCCTAATAGACACAGTGGCTTGCCTAGGAACTGTGAAGAAAATTAGTGATACAGCCAGAAAGACTGGACTAGTGACTATGTTGGATTAAGGTTTACCTCAGACACCTGCCACGGTTGTGTATATCTTTTAACTTTAGATTTAAGTAGGTGATTAGAGTTTTTGGGCCTTTCATTTCCAGAGTATGAATTTCATTTTGCTGCTCCTCACTGTCAGGTTCCTCCACGAATCTGTTCATCAGTGACGACCAATGCTTTTCCTGCATGGTATTGTCCAAGGTTCTCTTCTGTCCACCAGTAGAGCTGATTTAACAAACATTTGTAAACTTCATTCACAATTGTATTCTGTTTTTTTTCAAGGCTTTAACTTGTATATAGAGCACCCACTCTGATTCATTTTGTGGAAAAACAGTCATCCTTAAATAACTTCTCAGAAATCCATTCTAATCTGATCAGGGAATTGCTGGAGTGGGAAGGGGCCTCTGGGCATCCTCCAGTCCATTCCCCTGCTCAGAGCAGGGTCAGCTACAGCAGGTTGCTCAGGGACGTGCAGAGTTGGGCTTTGCATAGCTCCAA
The DNA here is from genome assembly GCF_018139145.2 of Gymnogyps californianus. Lineage (NCBI taxonomy): Eukaryota > Metazoa > Chordata > Aves > Accipitriformes > Cathartidae > Gymnogyps > Gymnogyps californianus. The sequence goes on from NC_059473.1 coordinate 41,029,750, forward strand.
GGATGGACTCCACAGCCTTCCTGGGCAACCGGTTCCACTGTTTGCACAGAATCTACCCAGCTACCAATGGCTGGGTATACAGTGAGTTGGAGATAATTGATATTTATTTTTTAGAATAATCTAATAAAAAATTAATGTTTCTTTGAGCCTTTTCTCCTTATTTCTGCTATTCTTTGTTGATTTTGTGTGAAAACTCTTTGGGGACAGTGCCTTTCTATGCTGCACCTGTCACAGTGCAGTCAGCAGCAATTCACAATCCAGCAAATTGGATTATGTTTTTGCAATTATACTGGATTTTTACAATATTTTTTACATGCTGCTTTAAAAAAAAGAAAAGGGGGGGTGGGGGGAAGGATATTCTTTAAATTTGTAGCTCCTTTCAAATAGGACATACCTGCAGCATCAGGTAGCTTTGTCCTGAAACCAACCATCCTTCTGGCACTTTATTTGCAACATTGTTTTGTTTTTGTAAAAAGGCTTGGCCCTAATCTGTTTGCTTTCTTGTACGCCTGCAGTTCTGGGCAGCCTTCTAATATCTTGTCTGAATTTTCTAGAGTTCAGGGAGCTTTCCTTTCCCCATCAGGGTATTAGGTATCCTTCACTGTGAGTTGTTGCCTTCCAAATTTTTAAAGATACTGCATGTGTCACCTCTACACCCACTATCTCCATGTGTGAATCTTTGACAGAACTAGGTCAGATGAGGGGAAGGTCTTTCTGCTTATTGGTGTCAATGTGCTGCACACAACTTCAACACATGCAACAACTACTGCACCATGTTTTCCTCTTAGTTGTATCAACTAATGGCTCCCATTCTGTTCTGGGTAACTGCATAGGCCTAGCCAAGGAAGAACTTAATCTTCTTCACTTTGTATTCTTCAAACGGAAAAAAATTCAGAGTGGGAGTGACGTACAGTGCAATGGAAAACCGGGATATTATTTTTTCCATGTGTAAAAGACTAATTGCTTTTGTCTCTTTGTATGGGTTACACCAATCTGCCTTTCCAAAGAATACTCACCTTTGCTCAGTTTTCTGTTGGTTGGCTTGTGTCACTCTTGTGTCTCCTTGACTGTGTTAGAAGAGCCTGGGAGTAAATCCAGCACATTGACTTTAAACATAAGAGTCAATGAAACTGCTCTGCATTTACAGTGATAAAAGTGATCTCAGACCCCAGCTCTACTTTAAAGTGCCTTTCACAGAGTGATTCAAGTGCGTGATCTACCTACTAATGCCTGAACTAGAAGGCACATCCATGCTGTGTGTATAAACTTCCTAAACCATTTCTAATAACAGTGTCCAAGTGCTGGCAGCTGCTACCTGCTAACATTGAATCCTTCTCTACATGATGAAACTGGGCTCCTTTATGTGTTAAATATATTGCGGACTTAACTGAAGCGCTGTAAGATCAATTGCTGCCTGTGGCATATAGTTAGTACTTGGGGTAAGCACTTTAATAAGTAAGACAAGAATTATTGAATTCTTATATTTCTGCTGTGTGAGTGCTTTCACTGAAATTCAGGAACAGGCACTTAGTTTGCAGGATGTGCTGAGACAGAATGGTAATAGATCGTCTTTTTTTTTTTTTTTAGGTGACGATTGTCAAATACATTTGTTTATACAAATACAAAGTTTACATATATGATTCTAGAATTCTTTTTTGTTTTTAATTGATCAAATTTCTGAAGAAGCTTGATGGGAAAGGATGCTATTGATTTGAGAAGAACTTCACTGATGCTTTGTTAAAGGCTTTTGTCTTCTGAAAATCAATTTCATTTCTGTCTTTATTTTAAAGGAAAATATGTCTGAAATAGAGCTGTGGTCTAGAATAGTTCTTTGGCTAGAAATTTTTGGCGCTTGTGCCAAAAAATAGCAAGTGAGAATTTTTTAAAAAGAGCGAGAGAAAGTAAAAGGAAGACATTTTTAGAAGTCTAGAGCTTTTTGTAGCCTGAGAGAGGAATCATTGAGGTATGTTGTAAGCAGTATTTTCCAGTAAAGCCTACATGGTTTTTTGTTGTTGTGACTGTATTGTTGTTCACAAATACAAATGCAGCCTTTCTGATCTGCTTGTTGTAATTCAACATGAGGTTCCTCTTCTGTTAACCGTTGCTTAAACTCTTATTACGTAAGGAATACTTACTGCATATGTTGCCAAAAAGACCTTCCTCTTTACTGATGTGTTTATTTCTCGTGGGGGCTTTGTAACAAAAACAAGTCAGGGAAGTGGAAAAGCAGGCTTTTTTTGCATGTCTTCACTGATTGCTGAAGGGATTGTTGCTACCCATCTAAAAGAGTATATAGGAAATAGCACTTTTTGAAGAAATGAAAATAGGTTTGAAACTAAAATTATGAATTATGATTTGTAATCTTTGAGCTTCTTGCTGAAAAACTCAGCCTATGGTTGAGAACTGAAATGCATCTTGCCTTGCAGGTCATTTGTGACTGCCACAGTGTAAAGTCAGATTGCTGTTGGCTGCAAACCATTTCCCATTTTGTTTGTTACACAGACAGAGGGACTTGATATTCAATAATATTGAGTGGAATATTCAAGAGGAACTTGAATATTTGAAATTTAACTATGAAATGACTGAAATTAATTTTTTTGTCTTTTGACGTTGCTTTTGACTGGGTGGGGAGAGTGAGCGAGCGGCTGCGTGGTGCTTAGTTGCTGGCTGAGGTTAAACCATGACAGTCTTGTAGATACAGAAATTTAGATTTTGTTTTGGCCTGTTTTGCATGTTGTAATCCAAAAATGCAAATAGATAATTTAAAAGAGTTTACAATTGACGACAAATACTAGGGCAAATAAATGTACTTATCAGATTAATTACCAAGCACCACTGTAAAAATTACTGTGTCTTCTACTGATACACACATTGCAATTCAAATAAAGAGCTGGGGGGAGAAGGTCTGTAAAATTTATCAGGCAGACAAATTCTGGCTTCAGAATTGAAATTAGAATCTGAACTCTACTGAGTGGAAAACTGTATTGGTTTAGATGAAATAATGCTGTTTGTACTTATTTACACTGTCCCATATAAATTTCATACTGTCAATTATATGTGGGGAGACTGGCTGACTGAAAGTAGACTTTTTATTTTTTCATAACTGGACCAGGTCTGCTAAGAGGCAGCTTTTCACTTCAGAGGGTGCTGTACACTCTTGGCTTTGTTCCACAGAATTTGATTTCAGAATGCTGGACTTAAAAAATACAAATGGCTTTTGACCCTTCCTATTAAAAGGAATGTCAACTGATTGACATTTAAGGAATAAAAAAAGTAGTAATGACTGTGAAAAGTTGAGTGTTTGCAGTTTGTGCTTGGTATGGGATACAAATAATTCTCCTGAGACATCCACATTAATGTTGTTAGGCAGCCCTGATGGATGAGACTGGTTAAGAGGATATGCTTAGCAGTCTGGGAATTTTGCCTGTGTTGCTGTGCGTCCATTAGACACTGTGTCTATAAAAGCAGATTATTGTAATTTGAAAATAGTACTTTTTAATGGCTGATCTATTGTGAATAAATCTTGGCTAGCCTCTGACGTAACGTCAGTCAAGACTTACTCGGCTTTGTTGAAACTGGCTGATAAACTCTAAAAATGGCAATCTGGGAAACAGAAGAAATTACAGCTATTAAGAGATGGTCTCTGTTATCCAAAGTGCTTGAACCAAGGTCATTTTGATTTATTACCACTAACTTCAGCTGTTCAATATGCATCTTCTCCTGCTTGTTGCTGCTGATAGACATGCTAGGGTTCCTGCAGAGCTTGCACATGCCCTTAATTATTCTCATCTCACCGGCTTTTCCAGTATGCATTGAAGCGGTAGTAGCAGCTGGCATAGCTCCTGCCTCTGGCTGTGGGTTTGGCCCTGTCTCTTGAGAAGGGGCTAAGCAACATCAAGGTGGAAAAGGAACCGATGGTAGCTACTTTCCATGGTTCCTGAGTTTAGGGTGTACTAAAACTGTTGTCATGATTTTTTTTTTTTTTTTGCAATTTTTGCCTTTCTCTGATGATAATTGGAAGATTTTCTTGGTTTGTGTGTGTTCAAGGTGGATTCTGTCTTGCATTCTGTTCCAGTGACACAATTTTGCTATTTTGATCATTTCTCTTGTCCTCAGAGTAATATATAATGAAGGCACTTGTTCTTTTGTGTTTGGATTTGTGTTGGAGGAATTTACTTTTCTGTATGACATGAGCGGCAAAGCTATTTAGTTCACTTGGTGATTGCAGGGAGGCTTTGACCAATTCTGCCCTATAGCAAGTAGGTGATGATACTTAGGCAGTGTTTATGTTTGCTTTGGAAATTGTTTGGATTGTTTTGGGTAAGGGTTTGTATCCTCTATAGTTTTGGTATCCTGGAGCGGAGCTGAATCTTCCTGTTGAAATGCTAAGCTTTAGATCTCAACAGTACCCTGCAGCACTGAGTTCCAGAGATTAAATCTAGTTGTATACAATAATTATTTATTTTGATCAGTTATTATGTGTTGCATGCGTTACTTTCAATTTCATTAGATGTTTCTTTATTCTTGCATTGCGAGAGAGGGCCCACAATTGGAGCCCACAATTGATTTTTTCTGTTGCTTTATAAATCTTCCCTTCAACTCATCTCTGCTATTTCACCAAGTAGGGTTTTGCAGCACTATTAAGTAAGCATACAGCAGCACATGCTTACGTTGGTTTACCTTGGAAGTGCTTTGCCCCAGCTGATTGTGGGGGAGATTTTCTCTGCGCTGCGTGGGTTCTGAACATAGCAAGGTTTATATTGACTGATTTCTATTTAATAAACAAACTATGACAGGCATAATAATGAAATGTCTAAACAGAACAAGATGCTCAGATTTTGAAAACAAGCCTGTTAAAGAGCAACTGAAGATTTCTATTTACAAAACACTTATGCCACTTGGCATAAAAATGCCTTCTGTCAACATGGTGGACGAGGGGATCGAGTGCACCCTCAGTAAGTTTGCAGACGACACCAAGTTGGGCGGGAGTGTTGATCTGCTTGAAGATAGAAAGGCTCTACAGAGGAATCTGGACAGGCTGGATCGATGGGCTGAGGCCAATTGTATGAGGTTCAACAAGGCTAAGTGCCGGGTCCTGCACTTGGGTCACAACAACCCCATGCAACGCTACAGGCTTGGGGAAGAGTGGCTGGAAAGCTGCCTGGCGGAAAAGGACCTGGGGGCGTTGGTCGAGAACCGGCTGAATATGAGCCAGCAGTGTACCTAGGTGGCCAAGAAGGCCAATAGCATCCTGGCTTGTATCAGAAATAGTGTGGCCAGCAGGACTAGGGAAGTGATTGTTCCCCTGTACTTGGCACTGGGGAGGCCGCACCTCGAATACTGTGTTCAGTTTTGGCCCCCTCACTGCAAGAAAGACACCGAGGTGCTGGAGGCTGTCCGAAGAAAAACAATGAAGCTGGTGAAGGGTCTAGAGCACAAGTCTTATGAGGAGTGGCTGAGGGAAGTGGGGTTGTTTAGTCTGGAGAAAAGGAGGCTGAGGGGAGACCTTATGGCTCTCTACAACTACCTGAAAGGAGGTTGTAGCAAGGTGGGTGTTGGTCTTTTCTCCCAAGTAACAAGCAATAGGACAAGAGGAAATGGCTGCAAGTTGTGCCGGGGGGGGCTTAGATTGGATGTTAGGAAAAATTTCTTCACCAAAAGGGTGGTCAAGCATTGGAACAGGCTGCCCAGGGAAGTGGTTGAGTCACCATCCCTGGAGGTATTTAAGAGACGTGTAGACGTGGTGCTTAGGGACATGGTTTAGTGGTGGACTTGGCAATGCTAGGTTAGCAGTTGGATTGATGATCTTAAAGGTCTTTTCTAACCTAAACAATTCTATGATTCTGTGATGACTGTTGTCCTCTTGTTTTGGAGTGATGGAGAAAATGAGCTATAAAACCACTTAATTTTTAAGATGATCCCTATTTGCAGTCATTTTTATTTTTGCATCAAAAGAAGGAATACCCTTACAATTGAAGTTTCCATGGCTGGACACTGCAAAGAGCTGGTGGACCTCCTGCAAAGGCATTCAACATCCTGAGCCAGGAAGGGAAATCAATAATTCAACAAACTTGCACAAGAGGAAGCTCTACCTTTTCCTACCTTTTATTTTTCATTTTTAAAAAAGTATTTCAATGGGAAAGATATCGTATTAACAGTTCCTCAGTATCTGTACAGAGTAAGATTTTTTTTCCTCTGTTCCTGCACTGATACAAAAAAAGGGTCAATTTGTTTGTTTTGCATTTACTTTCAGCTACAAAGAACATCTTCACAAATTAAAAAAGGAGTGCCAAAACTCATGATCTGTTTAGATCTTATTCTGTTTGCATTACCGCCAGTAAACAGTTCATCATTAATTACATCATATTGAATAGGTCTGGGCTTCAACTCATTTTGTCCAAATGCACAAACCATTCTTTTTGTCCTACTCTTTGTTCAGTTAAATCCAATGGTTTCCTCTGGAGTTTAGGGCAGAGTGCTTTAGAGTCTCCTTAAGGCAGCTTTTCCTGTCATGCTAAGCATTGTTTAGGATGTAATACAGAGATTGACATATTTTGTGTTCTTGGAAGCTATATATACAAGTATGTGTTTGTTTTTTCCTTTCATGACTTAGAATTTGTGAACTCACATCAGAGAAAATGTTCCAACCTTAATAGAAATCAAATTCCAATTACTTTAAGGTTCCCGAGTACTGTAGGTGGGATAAAGGAACAATTCATGCACTAGAGTAGCCTTTCTCCTGTGTAGTTTGCTGAGGTTTCTCTATGATCAAGTTATCTTTTTTTTTCTTTTCTTTTCTTTTCAACTTAATGTATTCCGAAAACTGAAATTACTTCATCCCAGCAGGACTCATAAGATTCCCAAGGTCATTTTCTTTACCAGATTGTAAGCCTGCTCTAAACAGAGTTATTAAATCTAAAATTACTGGTCATTCTTGTGATCTTCAAGACTGATTTGCGACATTTCAGAGAGGTTTTTATTCTGCCTGGTAAGAATAGCGATCCAACTTAATAAAGCTCCCTGATAAATCATTCTTCCTTTCCTCTGTGGGAAAGGCATTAAAAGTGGCTAAAATTTGTAGTAGAATGTGTCTGAATTCATGCTCCATTTCAGGGTGACTTGCTCGTTCAGCCAGGGCTGACTTTGCATCAGATCCTAGCAAGCACCTGTTCCAGTGACACCATTTATTTTTAATTGCTTCTCCATCCTCAGAGCAGTATATAAAAAAGGTACTTATTATCCTGTCAGCTTATGGTAGATGTGTTGAGTTCTGTGTCTAATCCTGCGATGGTACTGTGAGCATCCTCTCAGCTAGCGTGATTTGATACTCCTCAAGAATACAAGTGTAACATGCTCGACGCTGCCTTTGGTGACCTGCTGAGTACGTGGCTGGGTCTGCCTCCCAGAGCACCAGGGCAGTGCCACAGTTAAGAAAAAACAGTTGTGGTGCCCACTGAAGCCTAAGCATTGTGCCAGAGCTGTTGGTACTGTTTGGCTGGGTGAGCTGGAGCTGACTCTCTTTTTCAGCCACATGCAGCACACTTCTGCCAGTTGTAGCACTGAGGTCGTAGTCAAACAACAGCGGTTCTTGGTGTTAATGCCCCGCTGGGAGGCATGGAGGAGAACTGATGGTTGAGGTTTGTTAGGACTGTTTTTTTCAGATGCTCTGTACACGTTTCAGGAAGATATACTTGGGTGAAATGTTGGGGATTTTCTTTGTTATTCTGAAGATTTTCTTCCTGATTTGTTTTCCTCATATTAATACATGGGTTCTGATACAGGTGGAGCCAGAGGCTCCTCTGTATGGTCTCTCGTACGGTCTCCCTATGTCCATGCCTCTCTAGTTAGAGCATCACTGTCTGTAAGTAACGCTTTGGATACAAAGTACTGTTGTGTGGTGGGCAGCTGAACCTCTCTTTTTATGACCTTTGTTAATCAGGGAAGTATGAGTTTGCTTCCTTTATTCAACTTACCCACATCCAGTTGTCTTGACCAAGAGGAAAAAATGCATTGGAGGACTTGATAAATTTTATTACCATTACTATTTTTTCATGTTACGTTTTAGGTTTTTTCCGTAATGAATTTTCTTCCTGTCAACCTAACTGGAAACAGAAAAATAATGCACAAATACCAGCCTTGGCATCTGCCAGATGCAATTCCTTATCTGTTATTTATTCTCTATTTAATGACCAGTCCTTTCCAAATAAGACTATTGCAAAATTATCATACAGCTCAAAGGAAGTTTTCATGACTGACAGCATCATAATTTGGTACATTTATATCTGGTTTCTTCACATACTAAGTGTTGAAAAGAGCCATCAGTGATTTGCATGCCTTCTGAGGGGGAGCATTCATCTTGCCTCAGACTAAATTTCTGATGGATATTTAATGACATATTAAAAGTGTTGGCTTTGACTTTTTACTGGTTTTCTAGATCTCCTTGGAACTCTCAGCATAAGTATGTTGTACTCATACGCGTGACCATAGATGATAATGTGATATCTTTTGTCATTTTGGCAGGTATATAGCTAACTGATCTTCACTGATCTCCCAAAATATTTCTTTAAAAAACCTGTTGGGAAAACGAGTTTTTAGTTTTCTTTATTGTCATTTATGAAATACCTCCTCAAGTCAGCTGGACTTGAATCAGTCTCTAAAATAATAAATTTTAGAGCTCAGCTTCTACTGGCTGAGTATTGGAGAAAAATGCAGTTTTACCAATAGCTAGCAAAATATGAATATGCATAAGCTTCATAACTAATGACAGAACTTTAAAGACAGAATGAATGTGCCACCAGCATGAGGAGGGCAGCCACCATTTGATTTTTGTTCAAATGCTGTCAAAACTACTAGTCCTTTTTTCACCCATTTTTGGGTCACTTGTATCAGCTTGGCAGTGCATGTTTTGCAGTTCATTACAGGTGCTGGTGGAGAGTAGACAGACTTATGGTTCAGTAAAGGCACTAGAGGATGCTAGGGGTGACGTTTCTGGGCAATGGAGGCTGAAGTGCTGGACTAGTAGAAATGTCTTCTCAAGGATGCAGCCAGTGCTACTGGGATTGTGACAGTCTCCAAGAGCTGCCCCATCTGATGTGTTTTATAGATGTATGTGAGCCACCTTAAAGATATCCTAAACACCTTCCAGTTTTGGGCAAAGACAGGCTGCCACAACCTGGAGCCAGTCCATCACTGTAGCAGCTTTGGGGAATAGTATGGGAAAACAGTAGAGAAGTAACCTCTGCACAACATCAGAGAAACTATTCTTTTTCCTAGTCACTCGTCTATTTGCATGTGAAAAGAGTTGTTCAGGACTGACTAGAAAGGAGAAAACAGTGAGGTGGTCAAAGTTGCTCTTGAGAAGAGTCGCACAAATATCTGGGATGAGCAGCCAAGTGATTCTGTGTCAGAGGTACTGCTCTGGGCGTGTGCACGTGGCAGTGTTCCAGCTAGAAGCGTACTTCTAATACTTGAGGACATTTTGATGTTAACTCAGTTAATGACCTAGTTTAGTTTTTTCTACTAAAATCTGAAAGGGTGGGGGTTTTTTTGTTTTATTTTGTTCTTTTCCACCCCCCACCCCCCCCCATAAGTGCATCAGACTGAAACATTCTTTTAGTAGAAATATAAGTACTACTTTATCAAGCTGCGTAGCTTGTGTCTGTTTTGGAAAGAGGTCCCATCACTTTCTTCATCTTGGCCTGAAATTTATCCATCAGTTTTCCTTTTTTTTTTTTTTTTTTTCTCTTTTCTCCCAGGTTTTAACTTGGAGACAACAAATTTTAACAGATGCAATTTTAACCAGATGCAATTCTACATGGACTAAACTTAATTACCTTTTTAAAAAAACAAAACAAACCAACAAAACCCCAGAAATATGAATAGATACCTAAAAGCAACAGACAATAGTCAAACCTGTCTTAGTGCTCCTAAGGTGTCCTGGAACATGTCCATAGAATCTTGCCTCTAATTTCAGTTCTGGCAATGTCCTTTGGGAATGGATACTTTGAGTACTTTATTCTTTTCATCTGTGGATTTTAATTACCGTTTGTACCTTGACTATATCTGCTGAATTTGCATTGCTGATTTCAAATAGTTGCTGACTAAATGTTTTACCTTGAATTTTCCTTCATTGTTTTGCAAAGTAGTTTTGTTTGTTCTTGTTGGGCAGGAAGGGCATTAATTAAGCTTAAGGGATTGTTGGACTGTGTAAATGTCAACATCATAGAATATCCTTTTGTTCCTATTCTGGGGAAGAGCGCTCTTACTTAGAAGATTCTCATTAAATTATTAACACCATAAAATCATGTTTATTTATGAGGAAAAATAATATTTTGATTCTTGACTGGTTTCTACAACTGTGAGTGAACACATTTATCCATCCCAAGTTATACCAAGATAATCAAGACCTTTTAGAAAGACGCACAGGCCAAGCGAAAAGAAGGTAGCAATCATATTCTCCCTTATTGTGTATTGATATATGATTATCCAGTTCAAATTAATGTTGCTATTTACAGTTACAAAGTGTTCATGTAAGAAGACTGGGAGTTGTGTGAAAGGAAATAAAAAGACAACGTATATTTTGTCATTAAAAAAAAAGGTCTAAATGTCCCTGTAATATTTATTTGCGGTATTCGGGCCTTATAAAAAGGTTTTGTATGAACTTACATGGTCACAAGCCAAATGTAGAAATAAAATAAAAACATCTCACCGACTAATACATATGACAGTGGCTATTTATACAATATTTGTTGACCTTTTGAGAGGCTCAGTAAAATTGATATGTTAGGATATTTTGCTGTGTTTTACAGATGGGCGAACAATGAATGGGTTGCTGCTCAAAAGAGCTGAATAGTCATAACCCAGCTGATGAGGGGCTTGTGTGGCTGCTATGCAGCTTTGTACAGGACTCTGACTAAGTACTTCAGCTGTTAAATTTTAGATAATTTGAAAATCAAGGTAATGGTATTTACCCAAGACTTAAATATGGTGCAAACAAAGGAAAGAGGCTGAGATTCTTTTCAGTTGCTAAACAGGTACTGAGTCAGCACTTAATACTATGTTATGTTGGGAAGTCTCAGCTCCTGATTCCTGACTGATGGATATTCGGGGCCTTCCCTGCAGTATGCATAGCATAAAATATAAGAGGAAAAATTGCAGATTTAAATTTAAAAATACAGTGTTAACACCAAGAACAGCAGCTGGATTTCCTTATGCATGACAGGGGCAAGAATGGCTTCACCTAAGAAGGGCAGCATTGTCTGAGTCGTGTGCGCCTTACGGTCCTCATCTCTGTTAGAAAGGAAACTGCCTGCCACGGACTGGGGTGCAGAGCTTCTCCAGCTGCCATTTAGGTATATTGCCTGGAGTGACTGTCAGGAAACAGGCACTTGATATCAGGCACACTGTTGTGTGTTACTGTATTTGGAAGACTTTTTCTAACAACATTTATAGATAGTGAATCTTGAAAACATTAGCTCAGAATTAAGAATGTGTAAACAAATAAGCTGTTAAGAAAACAAACTCAGTAGGAAATTTTTTGTGCATAAATTGTGAGTATAGTAGTACTGTGGCATCAAACTGCAATGGAGATGTTTAGAAGAAGAGAAATAAAAACAAGCCCAACCTTTGCATCTTCCTGGTGAGGGGCAGAAATCTAATGGGCAAAAAGTGATTAAATAAAACCAAAATTGGCTGGTCCTTTCTCAAAACTAAGGAGAAAGTGGGAGGGGAAAAATAGTACTTTTGGTAACTAAAATTGGGTTTTAAAAGAAGTTTCTCTTCTGATGGCGTCCTTGTCCTTTCATGTCTAGAGATTGAGCATGAGCTTTTGAAATACGTAGACAAGGCAATTTGTGTGGGTTTTTCGATAAGCATATCCTGTAGATCTTCAATTACAGTATGATAGTGAACAGAGAAAACTAAATGATGTAGTGTCTCTTGGTTAATAGTATATATGGTATTCTAGATAATAAACAGCAATGCCAGATAAATTTCTTATTCTAAATTCAACAGAATTGGGTCACACTGTTTCTTTTTTCAGTAGGAGCCTCATATGTACTTCATCTTTCTTCATTTCAATTCACCTCAGATCCTCAGGATCCTCATTTTTTCATACTTTACCCTTCAACGTAGCGTCTAGCTGTCTACAGTATGATAATGTGAGCTACAGATCTGCTCTTTACAAGGGTGAGGTTTTAATTTTTTAAGGCACTGAGTGATGTAACACCTTGATGGCAGGAAAAGGACAGAGGCACTGTGGCTGTGTCGCATGGGCAGGACACTGGCAGGCACTAATGGGGGGAATACCATTCCTCTCATTAACTCCAAATCTGAGAAGCAAGACAGATTTCAAGAAGTTTCAGTGTGAGTGTGAATGCTTTGAATAATGAATGGTGGTGTGTTAAATTGTTAATACTTTATCTACAAACTTTGACATGAAGTAGTTGGTGTTACTGCTCATGTGGACTTAGTTTTCTCTTGGCTTACACTCTGATAAGATTTTGTCATGCAGTAAAGATGTTTCCTCATTGCTTTCTTATTTTTACAGCTTTTTTTATTTCCTTTCCTTCCCCTTGACAGACATCTGTAACTTTGTTTTCCTTCTCTCTTTCCTTACCTTGTCATTTAAGTTTGGCTTTGTGAGGTTCTGACAGTGTGCTTGCACTTCCCTTGGGCTTTTCCTTACAGGGCTTTTTGTGGTCTTCCCCTGTCCTCCAGTGGTTTAGGAAGTGGCATAAACTCCATTCCTTGGAACGTTTTCAGACTCCTTCCTACACACGTGTGTGTTCCCTGCCTAGAGGAACTATCTTGAGTCTGTATTCAGAGACAGAGTGTGTCTCGAGGATAAATCTGTGTTGGCCACAGTGCTGCAAAATATCAAACAAATCCACAGTTTTATGTATTAGTATAACTAAGAGAAGAATTTGGCTAATCAGTTAAGAAATGTTTTGGTGTAGTTATTAGAAGACTGTGTCATAAGATAGTTAATCCAGTGAATATGCTTATGTGATCTCAGTTTTATTAGACTTAAAATCAAAATACTTAAGCTGCTCTACTCCTGTGAAGGATCATTTTTTTCTGACTGCAATTAGTAGACTTTAATAAGGTGTACTGAAACAGCAAGGCAGGCTCTTCTTGGATTGGCCAAGGGATGTCTTTTCAGGGGGAAATATGTAGAGTTAGTGTTTAACCAAGAGACACTATGGAGAGGGAGTGCTATTCTGCTTTTAGCAGACAGGAAAGTGCATTTAACCCCTTACTTGGACTTGGATTCCTGGACTTAATTCACCCTTTGAAACTGGGTGTCCAAATGCTGGATGGCTCCCCTGAGGAACGGCAGCTCATGATATTGCAATCCTCTTATGCCAGCCACCTCAGCCTGAAGCTCTTACAGAGATTGCATGCGCTGGCTAGCTCCTGGCGTTACTGCTACCTCTCACCCCGCCCCTTACTTGTCCATTTAGGTAACGTCCTTTGAAGAAGCACCTTTAAGTCAGACATACTGCTGTCCCCACCTCCAAGTAGAAACCAGGGATGCCGTGGTTCTCTGATTTTGCTCTTGCTTGCTTTCTCAAGTGCATGCAGTAGTTACAGCGTAAAGATCTGTGACTTAACACCCAGATACTAGGTATAGCTTATGGGATTTGAAGTTGCAATTAGCTACACTTTTGCTCTTTAATGAGTTCTTACAGAAAGCTACTTCTTTTGTTAAGATCAACCAAAAAAATAAGGATTTTAATGTTCCTTGCTACACAGAGCCCATGGCTCACGAAGGGCCTTTGTTTTGGCATGCTCATTGGAGGTGAAATCTGCTGTTTGAATTTTCTGTGGCATGTAAAGACTGGTCAGGTCAGCTGGTTTCTCCTGCCTCAGCACCCTCAGGCACTTGGCTCCCAGCAGTCTGCCGTAAGAATCCATTGACCGTCTCTCAGTTCTCCCCACACAGCTGCAAAACCCATTAGAATGTTTTAGTGCTGACAGGCAGAAATGCTGTAAAAATGCAAATTTTCTTCTGCTGAAGGACAAGACACCAAGAAATGCTTTTTAAAACCTTTTACTGCTGAATAAGGGTTTAGGGTAGTTGATACAGCTGGAATGCAGAGTTTTAAGCAATGGGAGAGAAGCTTATACCGTCAATAAGATCACTAGTATTTTGGTTCTTTAGTCACTTCAGGACTTTGGCACAGAGTGTTTGCTTTCTGTACTTCTCTTTTTTAAACAGAAAATAATGGGCTAAGAGGTGATGTTCTGCTCTGTTGGTGCACAAAGGAAGGACTGCTTTGTAGGCTCCAAAATGACACTGTCGGTCTTCACCTGCCTAAATACTATACTTAGAAGCTCTATAGAAAAGCCCAGGATAGAAGGGTCAGCTTTCATTCAGCAGATATTTTAACCTCTTGTGCACACTGATGCTCTGTAGAGCTGTGGCCAAGTGAAATGCAGAGTTGCGCCCTTGACTCTGTCAGTGGAATACTGAGCTGGAGAGATTGTTTTGTTTTTTCTTTAAAAGCAAGAAGATTTAATGAAAATAATGGTGTTTTCTGTTGCAAAAGAAATAGATGATGAGTGCTTTGTCCAGATTTTGGAACAGTCTGTGACCTTTGATCAGAAAATGTAAAAATTATTTTTCTTTCGTCTCTCAGCTGAAATATAGTGGCTACATAACAGTTGGTATTCAAGACTGTTTCAAAGGATGTTATTTTCTTCCCTTAATCAGGGGCTGAAAAAAAGGGAGGAGTTGATTATATTTCTACTTTTTCCTGCTGTAATAATGTACTTCCTATATCAACAATGCAATAATTTCATCTTCTGTTAGTCCTCCTTTGCCCCATATGGGCTGTTCAGGCGTAATGTGCATGATACATTCTCTGAAGTGTGGTCACCTATATTGAACTACTGTATTTGTGTTGCTGTATTTCATCTTAGCTTTCAGTTTTACATCAGATGATACATAACAAGGACAGGTAGGATTAGCCCTTTGCAATTCAGCAAGTTGCTTTCTCTGAGGATTGTCACTACCATCTTCAGAATGCTTTACACAAGTATAAATAATAAGCCAAAATAATGTCTTTTCCAGGTACTTTCTCATAACACTACTGAAGTGTATACTGAGTATTTCATGAGCATTGCTTGATTCAGCAGTATCAAGAAACAGTAGCTCTTTACTATAAAGTTTCTGTAGTGATCTCAACAGTACACAAATGTGGAATTAATACATGTACTTCAATATTGCCTAATTTTAGTCTGAGCCAGGAAAAGGGCATACAAATGTATTTGAAGATTCTCACAACTTATTCTGAGAAAAATCTGGGTCACACAGAGCTGCCTACAGTGTTCAATGCAATGTGTGAAAGCCCCATTAATAGGAGCAAAATATAAAGAAGGCAGCAGACATTGTACCCTGCCACAGGGGAATGAAGCCTTAAAATTTCAGTGGGACATTTAACACTGTTCGAGAGGCTCAGCGGCATTGGCACAAATGTACCCTGAAGGTGTGTGCAAATTACGAAAGAGTAGGTTCGCATTTTGAGATCTCAGCAACCACAGACTCTGCTTTTTTGTAATCCTGTGGTAATCAAAGGCCTATCAGCTGGATAATCTGTCGCTGTACCAAACTTGTTCATCCTCAAGCTATATCTGAGAAACGATACTGCAAGATAAAGGGGTTATCAGTGGAGATGATTGAAGATTAGTTAGCTGTATTACAATATTAAAGTTGTATGTATTATCTTAATCATTGCCCTGATATATTTGTGGCATATTTGTGTGTTATAATCAGAAATACATGTCTCTAAGTTTTCCACTTGCCCTAATTATATTAACCTAGTATGCTATTAGATAACTAACCCATGTGTAGCAATTCTAAGAAAGAGTTAGTTGCAGATTCTTTACTGAAAACTTAGATTTTAGTTGCTTCTATTGTATCTTTCATCTGGAAATAAACTGGAGCTGTCATGTCTAGAGCCTTAACTCTCAAATTCTGACTTTGTTGTTTCTAGTTATAACCAAGATGAGTTTATTTGCAAAATCCACTAAAGATAATAAAAGCTTTGAATCAAGCTCATAAATTTATCCACAAACAATAAAAGGTTTGCTTTTAATTTCTTTGGGAGGTACATAGATGCGGTGTTTAATCAGTAACAAAGATCAAAGAGTAAACACCCATTTTCTAAATGCTACCTTTTATATAAAGGTATTTTTATAAAGGTATTTATATAAAGGTATATTTATATAAAAACTCGCTTATTTCATATTGGAAGTAGGTGGTCTTCATAACAATCAGTTCTCTGTTATATCTTTTCTCTCCCTCTCCTTTGCTCTCCAGCTGCAGCAATCCATCATGATGATGGTATGTAACTTTTTTCCCCTCTTCCAAGTTTCAGGTAATACGAATTCATTGAACTCATACTGTTACTAATAATGTGGCAATTAAGAGGGACATTTGTTTGACACATTGTTTCAAGCTTAATGGGCTCCCTATGCCTCTTGCCATCTAGCAAGGCAAGAATGCTGATTGGCCTTTTATTGGTAATGACTATAGTGTGGGACACTTCCTAGACATTAGTGACAGGTTAGGAGTAAAAGATAGCTGGAGGTATAGTGGAAAAACATCTAACCTTTGGTTATTGTTCCTCAGTCCCTAGGAAATATTCTGTGTTTGTCTTTGTTCAAGGTCAAAAGTAGTAGCAAAACTTTGAGCTCCCCTATCCATGACTTTTTTTTTTTCTTATGAGTGCTTGTTGTATATATTGTCCTATTGTTCAGTGCCAATGTTTTAGAAAGCTAATGCGTGCTAGAAGGTCATCACATTGCATGCACAGTGGCCAGCCTTGAAATTGTTTGTGCAGAATACCTGATTGCATGAGATGTAGCATAAATGAAAATTGCCCATCTCTACATCAGAAAGAGGAAAAGATAAAGAAAGGATCTTTGCTTATTTTCTGAGGAGCATATTTCCAGCAGGGTTTTTTTTATTATTATTTTTTAAAAATCAATGAAGGCTCTTTTCTGTTGGTTAAGTAGCTGCAAGTTAACAGTTTTAAAGGCAAAGCACTGCTCACCCCACTCTGGCTTGGTGTGATGTTGGCCCCATATTGGTATTGGATGTAAGTGGAAAGAATAGGAATCAACAAGAGCAGAGCATGGAGATAGAGTAACTGAATTTTCTATCACATTACTAAGTGAAACAATCGTCATTGTTTATTTAATTTTACTGTCAGGCATTTTGCTTATTTGTAAAACTGTTGTCATCTCTTTCTTAAAGTGCTTCTCAAAGCTCCCCTCTGTAGCGTGCCATATGCAGGAGGGGAGCGCAGCTGTAGCCGGGCAAATGAGCTGTGATCGCTGTTTGGACTAGCAAAGAGTTGGGGCACCCTGTCTCCATCTGCACCCTCTGGGTGCTTATTTCTTGTCTCTAAGTCTCTCTGTTGGAGTATTGCTACCTCTCTGAAGCAGGAATTACCATGTTTGAATGAGATTTAGTGCAGTAACTACTGAGTTCAAAGTTGAAAATACCGCTGCAAGACTATACTGGAACACAGTTTTTGCTTGGTCACCTGGTGACTGCTTGGTCTCTCTCATTTGGAGAGAGAGTCTACCTCACAAATTACTTCCAAATTAGTGTAAGACCCCTGCGTAACCAAGTGTTTTGATTGTTTGAGGAGTTAACATGTTAAATTTACTACTTTTTTTTTCCAAATTTACCTCATTTTAAATACTTAGCTGCTTTTTTCTTTTATAATATGACAGTGAAAAGAAGATTTTTAATAAAAACATTTATCTCATTAAGAACAAAGTTCAGTTTAATCTAAAATGTATTTCGTATGCAAAGCGTTTGTAACAAATTAAAGACTACTTGGAAGTTTGTATTTTGGCATGGTGCTAAAGGAGTGCGACAGTAACACAAATGATCCCATTTCATTAACCATTCACTGTGTTTTTAAAAAACATGTCCCATTTCCAGTGAAAAAGAACCAATTTGAGGCAATAGAAAGCATTTTCAAGCTGGTGAAATCTTACTATGAATTTGAAGACAACATTGGAAAAAATTATTTTCATTACAAATGCCATTATTTTGTGTATGGCTGCTAACTAGAAGCAAAATATTTCTGCTAATGCTTAGCAATATTTTGCTGAAAACTTACAGTAATTTTCTTTTCTTTGGGTTCATTCATGTTCTTCTTGCTCCTTGTAGCACAATAGAAAGCCGAAATTTCAAGTAGTGAGTAACTCAACTAGTCAGTTCTTGGGGTTTGTACAAGAAGGTGCTTTGTGTATGTGGTTTCTGGGTTTGGGGCCTTGATGGTTTTTGACAGAATAGTTGAAGTCTTCTACCTACAACAATTTGTTTATTTTTTAAAAAAATTATTTTCTTCTGGAATGCTTGGAAGGGAAGGCACTGAAAAAACCTAGGTCAGTCAGTCAACCATGCGCAGCCCAATACAGTCTTGACATCTCACCAACTACAGAATTAAACTGTGTGAAAACTGAAAAAAATCCCTATTCCTTAACTTGCACAGAGCTTGTTGTCTCGGGGAGGGGGGGGCGGCAGGTAGGGGAGTGTTCAGTATACAGTGATTATTATGTCACCAAAGCTTCTTAGTGTTTTTTAAAAATTATTTAAAAATTGAATATGTTATGATTTTTTTTTTACAGCAAGTGACTTTATTGTTCTAATCTTCATTTTAGCTGTTTGTTGTCTTTTAGTTATTTGACTTATAACAGAAAGCTTTCAATCACAGAAAGAGCTTGATTTTCATAAACTGTCCCACGCTTGTCAGGCAGTCTGTTTATGTGCTGAGGAGAAGACAGCAGTGCATTTTTTCAGCTTTCGTGTGCTTTAAAGCAGAAGTAATTTCTTTTTCATGAGATCATATTGTTATGGCTCACTGATGTATTTTATAACTATGCTATAATTATAAGTTACGTGGCTATTGCTTCTTGTTTTCAGTAACCGAAATGACAGAATATAATAATGGGTAAATTTTTCATGTTCCCGTATCTTAACAGAGATGGATTTACACTAGCAATGTGATTCTCTTGTATTCCAGTATTCCAGTTCACAGACTCTAGGGCTGGAAACTCGGCTAGAACTTACCTCTAAATTATAAGACGTGAAAGATACATTGTTATTTTAAATAAAAAATGTATGACTTCTTCCACCAAAGCTCTCAAAATTATAATTGCAATGTAATTATTAAATACTGAATTAAAATTCAGCAATAGTGAAGGAGATAAGGAAGAAGGACTCTCTAGAAGAATACATAAAGTGCATAAATGTAAAATAGTATTATGAACTTGCAGCTGATACTGAAAACGACTATTTTATATTGGGAACGGGGAAGAATTCATTAAAATGTAAAAACAAAATAAATGAAAAAAACCAATCCAAAACACTTTTTTTTTTTTTCCCTTCATTTTAATTGGCCACCAATGCTGCACCTCACTTCTGTTACTTAATTTCTTCTTGGTTGAGTGTCATGTATTTAAAAAAAAAAAAAAATCAAATAATACCCTAAACAATATTTGGAATTAATTTGATTAAATGATAAAAAATCCTGCTTTAGCTTTGTGCATGAGGCCTACAGAAAATCTTGCTAAGTGTACTACATTTTCTTTGCATCAAAGGGTAAAATTATTAGTATTTCTTTTAATATTGGCAAACTAGTAATGAATTATGTACATAGCAAAATTCATTTTAAATTCTCTAAACTGTTTTATTCTATTTATTCTGGGGTTGTGTAGTATTATGTTATGCTCTTAAGTTTTATGTTTGCTACAACAGAGATGTGCTGTTCCATTTTGGGGTGTCACTACGGGTTTACTTATTGAGAATTTGAGCAAGTTTAGGGATGTTCAGTGTCTGTGTGCCAGGCTGTTATGGTCCTGTCCTGTGATTGTCAGGCAGTTGTGTCTAGAAGACGCAAGATGACTTTCATGTTACTTAAGACCATCTCTATTTTTTTTTTTCCTGGAGTCTATTGGCCATTGAAAGACTGCTATTTATTTTTAAAAGCAGTTTTCAGACAAAATGTGCCCCACTGTATCAAGCTGTTCACAGTACATCTTGAGTCTGCATCTCATATTTCTCTGCTTTCAGCTTGTTTACATTGACGCTGCAGAGAACAGAATAGCAAGAATAAGCCAAATCCATACCCAAGTATGAGTACCTAAAAGGTCCATCCTAAACTTAAAAGCTTGAATGTACTATGGCAATTGGGAATGCACCTCTGGCTTCTTATGCTTTGCTTACATACCTTCTGCCTGTTTGGGTTGTGGGGTTTTTTGGGGGGGATGGAAGAGTGGTGATGTTGTTGGTCTTAGGTCTATCCTGCTTGCCCTGCTTTTTATTTTGGTAACCTCCATCAGAATTTATCATTCTGTAGTTTTGTTTTCATTGATGCTCTTGAATAGACATACTACTTGGTGAACCCTTTTGAATTTCATATTTACTTTCAGTTTGTTCTTCCAGGGATGAAACTAGTTTCCCAAAGATTTAGTTATTTTCCAGACATACAATTTGTAGATTGATATTTATTTTATTGTGTATGTTTGTAGGGTATAAAAAACCCCTTGCTGTTATAAATAGGCTTGTTTTAAAAATTGCATTTTTCTGATTGTATTTGAGCTAGTGGCAAATAAAATAGTGATTTTATTCATCTAGTTAGTATTTGAAAATGGACAGTAGGAAAAGAATATAGAGAGTATAAAATAAGAATGATTTAAATTGTTTACTTCTGTGTGCTCTAAATCACAGTAACGGCTGTGTTGTTATCCAAGTAAAGTGCATTTTTTGTCCAGGATAGATTTCCACAATGAACTTCCCAAAACCTGGATAATCAAATACAGCAGTGAGGATGTGCAAGCATAAACTCCTGAAGTTGGATCAGTGGCTTAATGTATATTTGGAGGACTGTCAGCCAAGACCTGAAGGATTAAGGCAAACTAGGAAAGGAAGTTATGTTGCAACATATTTGGGGAGGAAAGGCAAATCCATTAATTGGCAAAGAGATGCTAACTTCATATTGGAAGACTTCTTTTAGGAATGCATTGTAAGGTAAATAAGGTATTGACAAGTACTCATCAAAAAATTGTGATGAATTGGGTCAGAAAACAGCTTAATAAGGAGAGGGCTAATAGAATGGAAACTATCCAGTCAAGAGAGTATTGTAAATGATTTATTTCTCATCTGTGCAGTACTCAGAAGAACAGGGAAAACCCTACGTACCAAAGACTTGATCTTGATCCTTTAAAAGAAGTTAGTGGACTATTGTTATAAATTTCCTCAGACACAAGAGTAAGCCCTGTCCTAAACAACTATTTTAGCTAAACTAGAAGAAATTCTTTCAGTCTTGGTTTTGCACTTGGTTACTCCTGTGGCCAAGAAGTTCTTCACCATGTAATTATGCTAGAATTAGAACAGACCAGACAATATGCCTATGTTGTCATATTAGCATCATGTTGTTTTTAAAATTATTTTGAGAACTCTAAATTGCTTGTGATAGTTCTGTCCTCTCGCTTTGTCTTATTGTAACTTTTACTGGAAATGGCCTCCTTTGAAAAAATCATGTAGATAACCCAAACCACACCTTGTGTTCTGAAATGCAAATTAGGCAGAAATTGGGAGCTGAAGTGCAGAAAATAATCCATTAAAATGATTTTTTTTAAAAAAATATTAAAAATGAAAATTAAAAAAATCACCCAAATAAAAAAATCCACCCCAACCAGGCAAGGTTTCTGCTACTCTGCATTTCTAACACTGCTACCTATTTATCAGAGTTCCCCATCACATCCTTCAGCAAACGGGATTCACAATTAAAATGTTCCTTTGGGTAATTACAGATCTGGGAGATATGCTCAGACCGAACCAAGCAGAGCTCACACCACTGAGCTCATAACCATGACAGGTGAGGATGCTGGTGCCTGCCTTTATAGAGTGAGCAGTAGATGGAAAGCAGAAGAGCTGAGCTGTAAGCTTTTCTTTGCATTTTTCCTTTCAGAAGAGTATCTTAATCACCATATCAGGGACATGGCCAGGTACGTGTTTTGTGGTGTGTTTTGTGCTGTCTGTGAAAACTATGGGTAGGAAATAATACAAAGTTCATAGGGCCCATAGAACAAGCAACTGTGTAAAGAGAAAGCATGTGATTTTTTAAATTGTATGTGTGTGTGCGCCCACTGATGAGGGTACTCCCAGTGCATCCTGGCCCTTACAGCAGATATTAAACAGCCTTGAATGGCTTTTTTCTGCAATACTTTTGATCATGAATAACCATTTAAACTTGACTGTTAAAAACGTTCACTTGCAATTTTCATTTCTTGCAAATTAAAACATTTGTGATACTTCTACATACTAATTATTTATTCTTTTTTAATATGCATAAACTCATGAGGCACAAAAAATTGCTGGGCCAGAATTAACTAAAGTTGAGTATTAATGAGGTCAAACAGACTGTTAATGGGTTTGAGAAGTGAACTACTGTAGAATCCCTTATGTATAGGCTTTCTTTGGAGGTTATTTAAAATGATTAAATTAGAGCTAAGTTCTGTTCCAACTGAACTGTTAGGAATTTTGCTATTCACTTTAGGGAGGCCAGTTTTTAATTTGTTTTGCTTCACCACAATCCACCATCTGCCTCCTCAGGTGAGGGACACATGGGGATCCGTGGAAGTGTACAGTTTCCATAAACAGTTGGCTTGCACCTGGGAGGGCAAGAGGAAACCCATCAATTTTGTGAGAAGCCTTTGCTTGCCAGTGGACAAATAGGAGAGACAGAGAGTTGATATTTTGTTACTGCCTTTCCCTCTCCCATCACCATTAATATAAATCTTTTTAGTCTCTTGTTTTCTGTAGCTTTGTCCCCATTTCTGTCTTTGGAGCATCAGTAATGAGGGCTTTGTTTTGAAGATGCTGTGCAGCTCATCAGTTACTTGTGTTATTTATTGGGAATCACTGGGGCCAAGGGACAGAGACATACTTGAAGACTTTTGTTCTGCCATAGCATCTCCATTGATATGCATAGTTTGATTAAAGAGAAATAGGTCATAGGAATTCTTCTTTCAGGAGAGATTTTTTGAAAAAATTTATAATCAGTTATAACTAAAGTACTAGTTCACAGAAACAAACTCCACTCCTTCCCATCCCTGAGGTTTCTCTGGTGTTGGGAACAGAGGAGATGTGAAATCTTCAGATCAATATCCTCTTTTCAAAACATCTTCCTCCTCCTGTAATAGTAGACCAGAGGAGGGGTTTTGAAAGGTTGTGTGATAAGGTGGGAGGAATCTACTCTGAATTGTAGGTTATTTGTTGAGGGTCCAGGTGTTTCTGCTAGTAAGGGTTAGGAACAATAAATTAATCCAGTTGTAGCCTGTTGGTTTTATCTGTCCTTGCGTCTATCTTTACATAGTCCTGATATGGTCTGTAATATATTATTGTTCAGGATAAGTTAGATGTTGCACAAAACCATGAGATGACACAATCTGTACCCTAAAGAACTTAGTCTTGAACTTGTAAGAAAGTTAGATGTAATAACTTTTCATTATATCTCTAAAATAGCCACCAGAGGAATTATGCTAGAGTGGGTGGAACTCCTGAGAAGATTGGCATGGAGCAAAGCAATTCCTATCTCAAAATATTGCTGAGTTTTCATCAGATGTTTCTGTCCTGCAGTGGCAAAATAAAATTTCAGCAATGTAGACCTGTCAATCCTTATTCTTTTAGTAAGCCTGGGTAAATTATTTACCATAAGATGCTATAGGACATAGTTTATGATAAGTGTTAGAAACAGAATAAGAAAAGAATGAGTGGTAGTTTAGCCTATATGGGTACTGCAGGCAACGCCAATGAACTTGCCTTTAGTTATGTTAACTGAGAAAGTATAGGTCCAGAAAATACTGGAGATGGCAAAATGAAATATTTTTTAGGTTTTTCATAGGGAAAAGGAATAGCCTGAGTAATGAGTAACCAATAAACTATTTTTTTCCTTTTTTGGATGAAGATAAGATGGCTTCATATCCAATCACTTTGTATAAATCAAGATAATAGAACATTTTGTGTTTCTCTGTCCTTGAACCTATTTTTATGTAGAGATTTCTAGCCGCAGATGTTCAAACCCTTTTATAAGCACAGCTGCTGAACTGGAGCACATTAGGGAATATTTTTGCTTTACTAGTTAGTGTTCCTATTGAAGTTTCCTTGAAATAAGCTTTACTTTTGCTTTTATGTATCTACCTTTCTTGTCTTACAGTTGTTTTTGTTCTATAATAATTTAATTAATCATTTCCATATATCTCATTCACTATAGCAAGTCATTTTTCCACATCCCATCTGTATTGCTTTTTTTTTTTAATTTACTCATTATAATGTATGATTAAGTCAAGTAAAATTCTTTTCATCTGTTGTGATGAAAGCTTGGTCTCTTTGGGATAGGTTACTTGAAGTTTTATGCTTTCCCAGGTCGTGTTTGTAAGTTAACAGATCCTCTAAAAAAAAAAAAAATTATCCCAGCCTGTAAATTTGACTTCAGTGTTATACAGTGTTTTAGCACAGAGATGTTGGAAAGAGGGATAAAAATTTCCCTTGATTTTGTAAAAGATAGGTTGTATCAGACTAATATATTTCTGGTGATAGGTCATATTAGACTAATACGTTTCCAGTGATAAGGTAACTGACTACTTTAACAAGGTAAGGCAGTGGATCTGCTCTGTATCAGTCTGAGCAAACCATTTGGTGGATGAGAAATTGCCACAAGGGAAGGCAACAGTGGGTACTGTAAAATCATGAACAGGGAGGGTACAGCAGTGTTTTTCAAGAATCAGTGATCCTCAAGATCAATACCATTTAACATTTTAACTAGTGTATTTTGTGCTCAAAAACTAGTTTGAGAAATATTGTCAATGTTAGGAAGAACCTGGTAATTCTGCAAAAGAATTGGGTAATATCATAGAAGACAAGAGGTAAGCTTATGGTCTGGAGTTACAGAAAAGTTACTTAATACTGCAAAGCACAAAAATAATTCATTTGCAGATGAAAAGCAAGAATGAGTGCTACAAATGAAGAACTGGAGGAGACTGGGTACTAGGGTACACTTTATTATTAACATATGCTATTTGACTTTTAGTAGACTAGGATTAAATGAAAAGCTTTATCAGATTTCTCAGGTTGCTGTTCATTTGAAGTCGCTGTAAAATATCACTAACCTTTATTATAGAATCTTTATTCCTAAATTTATTTTTTTTTCCTTTACAACAGTGTTCTCGTTGCCTTTAAAGAACTTTCATGTTGTGTAGTAGTGACTTAAGGAAATGGCACTGTGCTTTTGTCACCTATTCAGAGTGTGCAACCAGCAAATCTCTTCAAGGATTGTACTTTGCAAATCCTACTGTTGTAAATGGCAAAATAATCTTGAAAAGTTGTTGGGATGGACCATGTTTGATGTTAAGTAGCAACAAGTAATCAGACAATGCTGATGTCCGTTATATAAAGACATGAAACCTTTTGCATTTGTAACTTACTGAGAAGTTGTTTCTTTGGTTTGCTTCAGCTCATGCTTTTGTTAGTGTCGTCGTTATTTCGTCAGGGAAGAGAATGAACTGGGTGGAATACCAGCTGTTCTGTTGGGCTGAGAGTTGTGATCATCAATACCAATTCAATGTGGGCAAATGTGAAGTCTCGCACCTGGGTTGGAATAACCCTGCGCAAGTGGTTAGAAGGGAGCTTTGCAGAAAAGGATCTGGGGTTCATGGCAGACAATGAACTTGAATATGACCAGAGGAGGGCAACTGCATGCTGGCTTTATCAGCAAGAGTGTAGCCAGCACGGCGAGAGAATTTATTCTTCCCATCTGTTCAGCACCTATGAGACTACATTTGGAGTAGTGTCTCCAGTTTTGGGTCCTCCAATACCAGAAAGATACTGACACACTAGAGCAGATCTAGTGAACGGTCACTAGAATGGTTAGGGGACTCGAGTGCACAAAGTACAGGCAGAGGCTGAGAGAACTGTTTAGCCTGGAGAAAAGAAGGAGAGATCTTAGTGCTGTCTACAACTACCTTATGGGTGGTTATAGAGACAACAGAACCTGGGTCTTCTTGAGGGTGCACAGTGATAGGAGAAGAGGCAACAGATACAAATTGCAGCACAGGAAATTCCAATAAAGTACATGGGTCAAGGGGTTTTTTTCTCCATTGTGAGAGTGGCCAAATATCAAAACAGGCACCCAGAGAGGATTGTGTAATCTCCATCCTTGGAGATATTCAGCACTTTACCAGACAAAGTGCTGAGCAACCTGATCTAAGTGGACCTGTTTGGAGCAGGAGTTTAGAATAGATGACCTCCAGGTGTATTTTCCAACCTGATGTTGTGTTTTAACCCCAGCCAGCAACTAAGCATCACATGGCCGCTCGCTCACTCCTCCCCTGCCCAGCCCTGTGGGATGGGGAGGAGAATGAAAAACAAGTAAAACTCATGGGTTGAGATAAGAACACTTTAATAATTGAAATGAAAAGTAAAAAATAATAATAATAGTAATAATAATAATAGTAATGAAAAGGAAGATAACAAAAAGAGAGTGAAATATAACCCAAGACAAGTGATGCACAAGGAAGAGAAAATAATAATGATGATAAAAGAATATACAAAACCAGTGATGCACAATGCAATTGCTCACCACCCGCTGACTGACGCTCAGCCAGTCCCCGAGCAGCGATCCACGCCTCCCGGCCAACTCCCCCCAGTTTATATAGTGGCCATGATGTCATATGGTATGGAATAGCTCTTTGGCCAGTTTTGGTCAGCTGTCCTGGCTGTGTCCCCTCCCAGCTTCTTGTGCCCCTCCAGCCTTCTTGCTGGCTGGGCATGAGAAGCTGAAAAGTCCTTGACTTAGTATAAACGCTACTTAGCAACAACTAAAAACATCAGTGTGTTATCAACATTATTCTCATACTAAATCCTAAACACAGCACTATACCAGCTACTAGGAAGAAAATTAACTCTATCCCAGCTGAAACCAGGACACCTGAATTATTTGATGATACTGTCTGCTGTTTTGTTTGCTGGAATGCTAATTGGAGCTCCTTATTCCCTTCTGCAGTAGTATTCTTCCTTACAGTTATGTGAGCTTTTTATGTCCATTTCTCAGAGGGGTGTCTGCCTTCCCTAGGATTCAGTATGACATATTAGAGATTGCCAGAATCACCTATCTTTGCTAAGAGTTAATTCTGTGTTTTTCAGTAGAATTTCTTCAAGTTTTTTTGCTGCAGATCCCAATCATTATACAATTTCTTATCAGGGACTGGGTTAACACTTCAAAATTGCTCTTTGCAGACTTTCTGTATTTTCGCCTTTTTTTTTTGTCCTCTCTGCTTCACAACATTTCTCGTGTTTCATATTTCATGGATTTTATCAATTCTCGGGTTCTGTGGTTAGTCTATTCTTGGATTAGTTGAAAATAATAATAAAACATCCTCAGAAGCAGCTCTGAGAGAAATAAAGCTACCTCAACTGTTGGCTGTTTTGTTGGAACCTGTCGCTTACAGTTTCAGAAAAGGGTTGTAAAAAGATTTTTTCTTATGTCTGTTACACAGTTCAGCAGTCATCTGGCTTTTAATTGGTCTGTTTCTTTAGTCTTGGTATCTTTTTACTTTGTGAAGTTCAAAGAGTAAAACAAATTACAACAGTCATGCAGAAGCAGGGAATGACAGAGGTCTGGTTTAGTAAGTTTTCTGACTTAAATATATGACTAAAGTAACAGCTGACTGTAGAGCCTCCTAAAGATACATTTCCCCACAGACATCATTACAATTAATTTTGAACAAGAAAATACATGATCTGAAGGCAGAAAATAAATGTAAGTGATCCAAAAATGCCCTTTCCTCAGACTGAGAATGGGAAAACCCTTTTTCAAATTTGTGAGGTTATAATAGATCTTAAATATGTCTTTTGGTTTCTCATGGGGATATATGTACCATTTTAGTTAACAGTTTGATTTTAGTCACTCCTAGGCAGTAGTCCAACTGTAATTTAACTAGATTTTCCATCTTTATACTGTTTGAGGGAAGCAATTCCTTAGGGAAACTGTAATAAAAGACAGAATTACTTAGAGATAAATGCAATACTATTTACATCAGGCAAGATGTGACCAGAAGTGCAAAGAAAGTATTAATGACATTTTGAAAGGCATTGATAAGTTTTAATCTGGAGTACTATGTGTAACTGACCATCAATAATCAAGAAGGTTGAATTCATGCTGAGTAGGAGGAGGTTCTAGGAATGAAGAGTCTATTTAATAAAAAAGACACTAAAGGCACTTAGCTGTGCATGGTGAAAGCTAAGAAGGGAGATGATTGTCATCCATAAAAATATCACAGGAGAGAGAAATTCCAGGGTGGGATCTAGGTTACTGAGGATAAAGGATAGAGCAGGTAAAAGGATATCAAGTGAAGCAGGTTTCTGCCTACAAAAGCAGCAAGATAAAAAATATTCCAGTATGACAAGTGGTGGTGAAAACCCTTCCTTGTTTTATTATCTTTTCCTCATCTGGATAATTTAAGAATGAAAGCATATGAAACATTGCCTGAAGTAGCAAGGACAGGGACTTGGTCACCCAGGAACCTTTTCCATTTGAGTTTGGAACTTCTACGTAAGTTCCTACACACTGTCCGTGTTTTACTGTGTTACCATGTAAGCTGCTTGTAGGTAGGGTAACCACGTATTTAAATCAATATATCTGTTTTTCTATTTACTGCAGCTAAAGGTAAGCTGCAGCAGACTTTCAAAGGATTATCATTGGAAATAGTGATTAGAAGTCTTAGTTGTTACTGCTGTGCTTCTTGTTATTGGGAAGCTGCCACAAAACCCATAAGCCCCCTTAAAACCAAAACAAAAAACCACACCAAAAAAAACCCAAAACAAAAAACTCCACCCAAAACAGTAAGCCAAATTAGACTTGCTTCGTGCCTCTGATGTAAAGAGTTTGAATGATGACAATTTAGGCAGTAGTACTTAAAAGTCTGTCCCTGAATATTGTATACTGTCAGTGGAGATTTTCAGAGGCCCATGCTGCTACTTCCTAATGCAGTAATTCCTAGGAATTTACTGAATATGGATCCCACTGTGTTTGTCACTACTGTTAGAGTAACAAGGAGTCCCACTAATGAAGAGCTTTCAGTCTACCTAGATAAACCAGATATGGTGGAGGAACAGGACAGAACACACAGAACTGTGTCTTGCAGATTTAATAACAATACTATGTCCTCTGCCAATGAAGTCATTTGGAAGAGATTTAATGAGTAGAAGGCTAACTAGAAGGAGCAAAACAAAAGCAAAAGAGGTCATCTAGGATGTAATACACAGAAGAGGGAGGCAAGGGGAGGAGGAGCCAGGGGAATGGAAGAGTTCAAATTAGAGAATAACTAGAGCAAATGATGGTGGAAAAAAAAAAAAAAAGATGGCACATGGTTGGAGCAAGCTGTTCTGCTGCAGAGAATGCCCAGGAAAAAATACAGGAGTCAGCCTATTGTCTTTAGAAAGCCTAATGATCCCCACAAAAGGACTGTGCTGACTCCACTGCCTGGCTTCTTCGTAGCATTTCTTTTCTCAAGAGCAAGGAGAAAGAAAATCTCCCAAGAATGAACAGTTCATTCAAAATGATGCATTTTGAGCACTTACCAGCAAAGTTTAAGTTTCATTGTATAAAACATCATCAAAATGAAGGGTAACTGTGAGAGAAATTATCTATCTTCCCTGTCACAAAGTGCTCAACAAGGAGCTGGAATGAATGTCTGAGCATCTGGGAAAAAAATGAGGGAGGGAAATGATGAGAAATAAGGGAAATAAAGGATGAAGTTGTGGTATTCATAGAGAAGCTTTGATGGGAGAAACTTGTTATGCTACCTGAAGTTTGGCAGAGCAGATGTGAGCTCTTGAAGTGCTGTTGTGACCCCAAATAAATTTCAGCCGTATGCAAACGTTGATATGGCATCCTTCTTCGTTGGTGTATTTTTTTTAAAAAAGATCACAATGCAATCTGTTTTGCCTCCGTTGTCTTTAAACACTATTGTGAAATCACAGTCTAAAAGGAAGTTATTCTGGCACGTGATAAGGTGCTGAAAAGTTCTGTAGTATGTTTTAGACATGACGAGGACAGAGGCATGTTACAGCCAAATTTTAGAGCTTCTTGTCATGGCTCGTCATACCCTAACAATAGCCTAATGGAAGTGTCTTAAAGAAAGCCCAAATATATACAAGGAACAGATGGCAATTTCCATTCTTAGTCTGTGTCCGTTAAATAGATTTCACACATATCCCCAAGGCTTATATCTGTTGTGCATAAAGAGAGACATGAGCAGAACACTGCAACGTTTGACCTCTGTATTCTTGTGCCGCCTTCTATGTGAAATTCAGATACAGTGTACTCTGAAGTGAATGATGATTAGTGTCTAGAGATACTGTTGCCTTCTTTGACATAAAAGTGCCTCAGTGTTTCATTTGAGAACAATTTTTGAGTATTGCAAACAAGTGATTGTTCAGTGAAATAAGATTTACTTGAACCTCAAGAAATTTGTTTCTGATCAAAATATAGGAATTATCCCATTAAAAAAGGGTGCAAATCAAAGTTCTGACAGCAAGCAAAGAATTGCAAGAATCTAGAAATGTGGAGTATGATGCTTTTTCTATTGATTATGAATTTTGAAATGTCAGCTCCCATCAGAACATGGGGAGAGTCAGATGACTGCTGTGCCGATTTGGTTCAAATAATGTCTTTTTGACATCTCTAGTGGCCTTATTAAACAATCCAGGCACATTTTTTAATTACGTTGAATAGTAAATGTATTTATCTGAGTGCTGAACTTTTAGGTTAGTATGAAAGTTGTGGTATGTTTCAGTTCTGATTACTATTTAGACAACATAGGGGGACTTCAAGAGCTGCTGACACAGGCTGGATTTAGATATTGATGATCCGGTGCTCATAAATTCTTGCAAGATTTCACCTGAAGTGAAATGATTAAATAAGACACTTGAATGTTTCCTAAAAAGAAACTTTGTTCTGTCTGTTGGAAACTCAGATGTAGATGTCACCATTGCAGCCCTTCCCTCTAGCAAATAATTCTTTCCTCATGGAATAAGGCAGTAGTTGTCATGGATGAAGATGGGAAAGCTGGGACCATAAAGCATAGGATTTTCATTGGGATAGCGTATTGGTTTTCTGGTCAAACCAGCCTTAATTAAGTCTGTAGTTAATCTACTGTTAATTTCTGGTATTAAGTTGGGTTCTTTTCTCTTCATGGGCCAAATTCATATACAAAATTGAAATTAGGAGTAGCACAAGGCCTCTATCATATAGATTTTAATTTTGTTACGTTTTTACACTTGCCTTTATTAAATGTAGGTATGCTCATTTCTGGTTTGATGGCTTGGTTGCTCAGCTTGATATTGTATTTTTCCTTAGCTGGTGTTGATATATTTCTTGTCCCAATCAGACACCATGAGATATTTATAATTATGCCTACAATTATTCAATAAAACATGTATTGTTCTGACATACTAGGTTTTTATCTGTTTGGTCTGTAGGTATATGAATGGTTGCAGAAGGTATAAAAAAGAGAAGAAATTGTTCTGAGAAATTAGGAATTGTGACTATACCGGGCTTTATCATAGGATTGTGAAAAGTTACAGTAAAATGTTTTCATTTTGTTTATGCTCAATGTTTACATTTAATTCTGGAAGAATTAGGTTTGTGTGTTCAGGACCTGTGAAATATCTTCTTTGCTGAATTGCTGAGAAATGCCAGATTGAAGTCTAGTGGACCAAACTCCACATCCTATCTATTCAGTAAATTAACAGTCAATTAAAGTCACTTCAGTACATTAAAGATTTCTTTGGTCCACTGCATTCTTATGATGTTAGTTCTACCTGGTAAAGAGAGATTTCAGGGTCTCAGCTGATGATACCTGTTAGCAATTGCTAGTTCTCAGCTTTATTTTGCTTACTTATGACTGGACTTTAATAATCAGTTATATTAATTTGCTTTTGAAATAATCTAAAAATATCTAAGTTATCTAGGTATTTTTTGACAGGTATGCTAATGTTGTGGTTCAGGCTTAAAATAACAGAGCTAGAAACCTAAAGCAAAGCACCTGAAGCAAAACCACATTATCTTTATTCCAGAAGGGTCTTTACACATATTTTGTCTGTCCCCTTCAATTGCATTCTAAATTTTTTTTTCTTCTTTTATGAGGGATTTGTTATTGAGTCTTAATGATGCTAAATGTTTTTATACAATGGAATCAACAACGTTCATTTCAGCATCCTATTTACGGAGCAAGGAGCAGTTGATAAAGATTATTTTGGTGTGAGCCTGGATGTGTAATAGTGGAGGGAAGAGGTCAGTATTGAGCTGGACTGACCTGCGTAATTCAAGAAAATGCCGAAGTCTGCATCAAACATATGAAAATCCTAAGAAAATCAATAAGGCTACTTAAAGGCTCAATGCGAAGTTGCACTTTATTTGTATGTTTTTTTGAACTGAGGCAAATGAGTCATGTCAGTACAAACAAATGAAGATCTTTAATGTTTGCTATTTATTCTTTCTTGTGTTTTTCTTTCCTCCCCATGTCTGCGCTCCTTTTTCATTTGATACTTTATGTGACTGCTATCTTAGTTCCAGTATTAAAATGGTCCTGGCAGGCTGGATTGAATTTCTGACTAAGGTTCAGACTTGCTTTGGTACAGGGGAAATACTGTCCCCAGTGACATTGTAAAACATCTGGTCAATTCTTTCCCTCTTTTGGATGCACTTTTGCCTTTAAGAACGGAAGGTTGCATCTGAAATACAACTGTGTATATTTCATTTTATCACCTAAAATATGTTTAATTAGAAATCATTCACAAGGTTTAAACCCTAGAGGACTTGTGTTTTTGTATAGCGGGTCCTTCTTTTGAAACTTATGTGTCTGTGGTGTGTTACAACACAAATATTGTGTTGCTCATCACTTGAGGGAAGTTGAAACAGTAGGGTTTTATTGTTGGTACGTTGTTTCTGAAGATGATGGTATGAGAGGGAGGGAATCATCTTTTTCTTACGTAACAATCCATTGGGCAGTCCAAAGAGAAGAGGTTTTCCTGGAGTGCTTCTAGTTATTTATTCTATAGGCCCAGAGAATTGAGTCTAATCTTCAACTGGTAAAACCCAATATTGTTCCACTGACATAGCTGCTGACTGAAATTCTTATTTTTTATATTGTACCAACCAAGAATGTGGCACGTAAAATCTGCCAAGCTTGATGGATGCATTGTGCATATCTGCACACTATATTTGGCTTATAGACATCGTGATGAGTGGGCACAAAAACAATTATGTGGGAATAGCAATAACAAAGTGATCTCCAAGTTGATCATGGAAAATATAAAAATGCCTAAGTGTTGAGGAGTTAAAATATGTGTTGGTATATGGTTAGCATACTTCAATCGCTTCTGTGGACTGATAAGAAAAATTGAAAGGAGACTAAGTGCAAAGAAGGGGCAGCCATAGAAGGGGAAAGCTGAAAGGCAACTTCTAATTTTAGGCGTTAACTGAAGTGCTTAAGGCTCGAGTTCAGTGAGCACTTGAAGTTGGCAGGGCTGTTTATTCCTACTCTTGTGCCACAGCCACCTCCTGCAGCTGCATGTGAAATAGGATCAGGCCACTCACTTGGCTGAAGGGGCCTGTGTCTTCTGAGTCTGGTCACTGATGGTACTCACAGAATTTAGGCCACTGGTTAGACGATCTGTCAAACTGTTGGCAGTAGGGGCAGGACGGCTTAACCGGCTCTAGCTACATGTTACTTAGCAAACTATCTGCATGTCTTGCATTTGTAATGTAAAATGCTGTGGCCCTTTCTTGTGTTAGGGTGCTCTGATGGCATCAACACTGGCCCAGGTGAGTAGCATGACTGAGGAGTCACTGACTGACTGCTGTGATGAAGAGCAGAAGCCCAGGACCAGTAAGTGCCTCCTTGGCTTAAGGCAGCATGGCTAGAAGGAATGTTGCTTTGCTGCACCCTGTAGCCATAGCTCTGTTTCATTATATGCTCCAATACAACAGTCTAGTAGTCCCATTTACATGCACACTATCCACCTTATTAAACCACTCCCCTTTTATCCCACTAGGTTGCAATTCACATGTCCAGGGACAGGGAAGTTAGGAAATCTAGTTTAGACCATCTAGTTGGACTTCCTATACAACAGGTTTTTACCTTTTTACCCTCATATCTCATGACTGGTTACCAGATTCTGAATATAAAGACAATCAAGAGATGAAGAATCTTCCTTCAAAACAGAGACTGGCGCTACGTGTCTCTCAAATTCCAGCACAGTTTGATTTTTTAATAAGTGTTAATACGCTCATTGCAGTGTTGTATCATTGAGTGCATGGAATCATGTTGAAAATAAATATTCATCAGGCAGGCACTGAGAGCAGCTTTTCAGTTTAAACATCACACTAGTCTGCTCTATCACATACTCAGAAATGTTCAGATAAAGCTCTGTACCTGGAGCCCAACACTTCATGTCCGCAGAAAAATATATTTAATAGCATAAATCTGAACTTATCTGCATTCACTGCAGATCTAATTCAAAGCATAGTCTTGAACCAAGCATTCAGCATCCCAAGATTTTGTCTCTGGACATCAAAGTCTTTGTGACTAAAATTCAAAAAGTAGACAAGTAAATGTCAGCAAAGAGCTTTTGCAGTGTACATATACTCAGGCGCATGCATCTGTACAAACACACATACATGTGCCTCACCAGTTGAGATTGTCAGCATTAGAGGACTGTTATAGAGCTTGTGATATTCTCAGTTAGATGCTAATAATCTTGGTGCTTTTGAGTACTTAGTTTGAGTTCACAGTCCATTTTAAATTCAGTCTTATCTGCTCTCCATTTCACTTTTAACTGGTGTGTTCTGTCATGAATTTACTTCAATGGGTCAAACAGATTTTATTTAAAATTGAAATCAACAGCATAAGTATCTGATAGCTAGCAGATTTTGTAACTTCTTATACTGGAAGAATTAGATGTAATTAATTACAGAGTAAATATTACATATAATGCACAGTTTAATTTTTCTTTACTGGATATACCATTTAATAATCCAAATACACCGCATACTTGTATGCTCTGGAGTCTGATCTCAAGTAGAATTGTAGCACTTTGTCGTGGTTTAACCCCAGCCGGCAGCCAAGCACCACGCAGCTGCTCGCTCACTCCCCCCCACCCCTGGGATGGGGGAGAGAATCAGGAAAAAAAACCTCGTGAGTTGAGATAAAGACAGTTTAACAGGACAGAAAGGAATGAAAAACAATGATAATGATAATAATAATATGGCAGTAGTAATACTAAAAGAATTAAACTATACAAAGCAAGTGGTGCACAATGCAATTGCTCACCACTCATTGACCGATGCCCAGTTAGTTCCCGAGCCACGATCCGCCCCTCCC
Source organism: Gymnogyps californianus (assembly GCF_018139145.2). Lineage (NCBI taxonomy): Eukaryota > Metazoa > Chordata > Aves > Accipitriformes > Cathartidae > Gymnogyps > Gymnogyps californianus. Next base: position 41,065,222 of record NC_059473.1, read on the forward strand.
AGCCAGCTCCCCCAGTTTATATACTGGGCATGATGTCATATGGTATGGAATAGCTCTTTGGCCAGTTTGGGTCAGCTGTCCTGGCTGTGTCCCCCTCCCAGCTTCTTGTGCCCCTCCAGCCTTCTTGCTGGCTGGGCATGAGAAGCTGAAAAGTCCTTGACTTACTATAAACACTACTTAGCTACAACTAAAAACATCAGTGTGTTACCAACATTATTTTCCTACTAAATCCAAAACACAGCACTATACCAGCTACTAGGAAGAAAATTAACTGTATCCCAGTTGAAACCAGGACAGGATCTTCCAAATCCTTACCACTGACTGTAAGGGGGATATCCAAGTATATTGATAAGTTGTGCTGTACTTTCTCTTTCTTTAGGACACTTCTTCTCTGAACTCAGAAAAGAGAGTTTGTTCTGCATGTTTTTGGAATAGTACTGATACCCTGTCTAGAAGGATATTTCTTAATCCCTTTCAGAAACAAGAGCTGGAGCTGTGGTTCTGTTGAGGAGCTAAAGAGAAGATGGTCTTGGCCAGCATGACAGCTAATGAGTAGATCTGAGGGAGAAGAGTGGTAGGAGTGATATGGTGTAGAAGGAAGTGGAGGGCTTGAAGGTGATATGGTGAAAGCCTCAATTGAAAGCACTGGTCTGAGAAAGATGGTAGGTTTTGAATGGATATTAAGACTCTGAGGTTATAACAAAGGAGGAGCTGGAACTCTGTGAGGAGCTGCGGTCCTTCAGGGCAGGGGCTGGTGGTTCCAGGGCTTCTGGATTAAGAAAGAGAGAGGGGTCACAAGAGGGTATCTTTAACTAGGACCCTGGTGTAGGGGCAGGACTCATGCACCTTTCCTATTCCTCTTTTTTTTTTTTTTTCTCTTTTTCTTTTTTTCTCTCCCTTGTCTGAAATATAGCAGCCTTATGACAAAGATAGCCTTTGCTCATCTTTCATTTCTTTATTGTCTCATACAAATCATTGCAGTGTTTTCTTATCATGTTTCTTCCCTTTAATGGTGAGTAAATTCAGATGTTGTAGAGACACTCAAGTGCATCTGACCTGGATTTTCTTTAGTGTATGACTGAATTGAGACAAACTGGAGTGAATAATGTTCTACAGTTTATCATTTTGATATGGTGTGAAGTTTGAACTATCAAAAGAACTTTCCTTTTATACTTGTGCAATTGTTGCAGTTAAACTTTTCAACAGAGCGAGCTATAAATTTTTGCCAATAACCTCAAGTTTATTGAAGAGACAGACATTATAGCCTCTGCCTATTTTCACTGCCCTAGCCCTCTTTCTACTCTAATTAACCCAGATACTAAATTACAAGTATCTCTGTTGCCTTCAGAGGAAAAAATTGGTGTGAGATCAGAAACAAAACTTCTCGCTTTCTGACCAAAGAACTGTCAAAGATGAAGAAGAATCCTTAGCTGGGGACAGAATTCACTTGGAATTGCTAAATGCAAGTCATATAGCTGAGCTCAGAAAAGTCTTATTATTGAGGTCAAGGTCTATTCTTTGGTAGGCATTAAATACCATTACACTGCTTACCACATTTCTGTTAGCGTAGAGGAGCTTGAATCTCAGCTCTGACCCTTGTCTCTCTCTCTAACTTCACAGAAATCATGTAACATTACTTTCAGGTTTCTCAGTCTGTGTGAAATAGGTTTGAGAATATTCAGCTATATAACTGAAGAGGCTAGCCTATGGTGGCATTAATCACATAAAATACTTAGAGCGCCAGGAGATTGGGGAAGGGAAGGACATCTCATCCAACAGGTATAAGGTTATCTGCTAATGATTTTGAGCATAGGAAAAATCTGTTTTAATCGCCATGCTACATTTGTTCTGTTTTGCTTTGTTAATATGACATTTTTGCAGAATAAATTATGTCACCATGTCTGATCTTTCTCAAGGTCTGTGAATGACCTTCTCTCCTGGAAGTTTGTGTTATACCATATTTTAAAAACCTCTTTGTGGGTCATATTGGAACAAAAATGAGAGCTAAGTTTAGGTTTTATTGATGGAATTGGGGCTTGCAAACTCAAACTTTTGCACAGAAGGTTTAACAAAACTCTTCTGACTAACCACTGGAACTTTGCTACTGTGCCACAGGAAAAGGGAAGATTATGAAGGCAAAATCACTTAGTTTAGACACTTGGTGATTGACTTTTTTTTAACTTCTGAGCTTCGTGTTGAGTTTTTGAGTGGGTAGGGGAATATATTAGGGGTTTTTGGCAGAATCAGCTCATTATTAAAGGGAAGTCTAAACTCTGAAAACAACATTTTAACTAGTGCCCTAGCTAGATGAAATGTCTTTGTCTGCTAAAGAACACGAAGTACTTACTATTTGGTTAAACAAAAGACTAGGAAATATATTAACAGATAATATCTGTTCTGAATAACAGTTTCGCTAACTGGAATGCATTTGGCTTCTATTACATAATCAAACCCAAATTATAAAATGGCAGGAGCTGTGTAGTCACATTCCTTATTTAGTGCTAGTGCTGTAGCCTGCTGAATGGTATGCAGATTGAAAAGATCTCCTAGTGAAAAGCAAGTTCAGCCCAACAGTCAGGACAAACTTCCTTACCAAGAGGCACCTTGTCCCTGACAAGGGCCCTTTTAAGAGGGAGATGAATTTCCTTTTGCCCAGCAAATTTGCCTTGCTACTTTCTTTGAATAAGTAAATGGTTTTAAGCTGTGAAACAGGAGGAAGAGCCCAACTTTTTTGCATATCTTGATGGTATCTGTACCCAAATGTATCTATAGAGCAATGACCTACATCCGCAGCTCTTCCTGCATTACTCTTTAAGGTATAGCTTCCAGTGATCTCTGAAATCTGGGTTTATGATATATAGATATAATATTTTCCCCTACTTTGGACCTAAACAACGTGAAGTGAATGCATCAGAAATAAGCTGTTTGGCTGAATCAGGGCCCTAGTTTCAAATATATGTTAAGCTTCTTGGACTTGGAGATGTTGAAGATATTCAAAACCTGACTGGACAATGTCCTGAGCAACCTGCTGTCATTGACCCTGCTTTGACAAGGGGGGTTGAGCTACATGATCTCCAGATCATCTCAGCTCTTCTGTGACTCTGTGACAGTGTTACCTTTTTGGCAGCTTTCAACTTGCCAAAGACAGAGATAGGAAGAATGGAAGTTAGCTAATGCTTTCCAGTGAGACAGCAGTTCAGTACAGCCCATGGGACACACCACTACAAGCCACTGGAAGTGACCGTGACAGATTCAATCCTGTCAGTTATTTTGTGGGCTCCTGCATATTCATTTACACAGGTTCAACCAGAAAACACTGTGTATGTCAGGCAATATTCTAATGTTGAGAAATTTTGGTCACATCTTGTGTTAAGGGAGTGATATGCACTTTTAAATTCTAGGTAAATCAGAACCACATTTGATAGATTTTTTTTTTTTTTGAATAATCATTTGATATGAACAAAGTCTTTGGAGAATATTCAGAATAACACTCTCCTGTATCTATGTGTGATTGAGTAGTGGATGGAAGAGGCCAGAAAGACACGGATTCATTTCTCGTCTTTGCCACTGAATTGTTGGGGGGTTTTTTTATGTCCTTGTAGAGATCACTTTATCTTCTGTGCTTTGATGTCTTGCTCTTTGAAGGTGGCCATCCTACAGCTCTCCATAAACCAGCTCTGGGAACATGGACATTGCTAAGAGCCGCAATATGATTAGTAACGTTAACTATTGAATAAGAACTAACCAGGCTTTCAAGGGATCTAACAAAAGTTTTATTAAGTTCTGTAACAGGATTAGGTGCAGCAGAAATAAGTCTAAAACCTTGAGTGTTAGAGTAAAATAGTTTATTTTAAAAAGTATGGCATTGCTAATAGACTAATAAGGGCACTAGTTATTTTGAAAAGTTTGTAAACAAGGTAGGTAGAATGGTTTAGAATAAAGTATACTTTGAAGACATTAAAAAAATCAAGTTGTGTTTTTAACCTTTTACAGTTAATTTACTGGTGTTACAATTCTGTTACTGTAATGCAGTTAAGTTTAATGTTAATCAATAGAATAGTGTGTTCAAAGTATGTTGCGGAGAACGTCATCGGTAATTGTAGCTTAGTGATATGTATGTTGTTTGACAGATTTTAGGGAATAAGAGAACATACTTGAATGTTTAATGAAAGGAGGAGCTGTGCCTGTTCTGGTTTGGGGGGGGATTTTTTGCCAGGCCAGGAGAGTAAGAATGTGATAATTACCACAGGTTTACTTTATCACAATTCTTGCTGGGTTTTCTTTACACTGTTAAAGAGTACTAATCTTCAGTCTTTTAATGGGTTAACTTCACAAACATGCTCGATATTCTGAAATAGCTGTAAAAGTTTCCATGTGACGCTGCAGGATAAACTGAATTAATAGAAGATACTGCGCTAATCTGTTTTTCTAACAGTCAAAAAGTGTACAGTTCTCATTTACACTAGAGGTTTGTATTAATGATTTACTTTTAAAAAGTTTACAAATTATATTCATATTGCTGCAGTTGATAATTAATGCTATTAATAAGTACAGAAACAGTCTGGAAATACTTGATGTACTTGGATACAATGAAAAGGAGTATTCTCCAAGTCCCTGCTACAGCTTTCCTAAATCTGGTTTGTATGATTCACAGTAAAAGTGGCAGATGTTGGGGGCACTTATAGAAGTGCTACTTGGATAAGTTGAAAATTTTGTCTGTTTACCTAAAGATAGAATTGGGAAACTTGTTTGATTTGCGTTTATTTTTAAGATTCCTCTATTGAGCGTAGAGAGGAGCTTTACCTGCTGCAATTTAAGGAAATCTAGCAGTGAGGCAGTATGCTGAATGAAACATATCATTTCCCTGAAGCAGAGGAGCATATTTTGAACTGTCAGTTTACTACAATGTTTGTTTAGCTTCTTGGATCCATGTGAATGTATGTAATGTAATTTGCAAGTGTTTTGAATAATGTAGACAGTAAGATCAAGGAGCCTTCCAAAAAGAACAGGAAATTAAAAGGGCATAATTCTTCTTTTCTTAACCACTGGATCCCAGATAGAGCCTTACACAGGTAAACAAAAGCAGAAAAATTAGGTAGCTTAGAGCAGTTGGAAAGGGAGAATTCATATATAGAGACTGCAATATAATAGAATGTCAGCCATAAAAGCAGACCTAAGAGAATGCCAGGGAGTATACGTCTTACCACATTGCTCAGAGAGAAGAAGAAATTAAATGCAAAGATGAGAGTGGCAAAGCAAGAAGAGATTGTTTCATTCTTCCCATCCTCACCTTAAGGACTGATTCCCACTTACTGTGTTATAAGAAGTAAGCTTTTCCATGTCTGAGCTAATTTTGCAGAGCTTCAAAAGCTTAATTGGCTTTGCTACATTAACAGTAGGTCATTTCCACATTTTATTGTTTTGGGAAGTGTGGAGCATGACAGTCAGCAACTTCAGAGTGAGTTGCGGGGTGGCACGCTGCTGAGAGCCTCTGGGAGCAGATGTTGAACCACAGGCCCAAAATCTGACATTCTTTACAATTTGGAACTTTTTAATAAAGAAAAGTGCTTTTGTTAAGTGGTTATTTTTTCCTTATCTATTCTCAGGGTTGCTCTTGTGGAAAATATTCCTGAAGGGATCAACTATTCAGACAGTGCACCATCCCATTTGTCTCTTTTCCAAGGCTGGATGAATTTGCTTAATATGGCTGAAAAGTCTGTTGACATAGTATCTTCCCAGTGGGACCTCAATCACAGTCATCCATCAGCATGCCAGGTATGTTCTAGCCTAACAAAAGGGTGGGACTTTAACAATCTGTTCTTGTTGCTTCACTATTAATTTTTTAGAACTATAGCCCTTTCCTGTAGCAGACCTATTTCTTTGGGTAGTTTAAAAAAAAATTCTCTTATGGGGATTTTCCTGCCAATACAATAGTTTTCTGAGAGTGGAGGCACGCTTGGACTAGATAATACATCCAACACATATTCATATCACTTCCATCTTAGGAAAGGATGTCGTTGTGTAATCTTAAGAAACTTACAAAATTGTACCTATATAAACACATCCATAATTTGGGAATATCCATAAATCTATACACTTATTTTCTGTTTGGTGCAACTGATGAAGTAAAACAGCAAGCATGTGGATTAATTCTGCAGCCAAATAGGTGGACAGAATTCCACTTGTAAAGAACAATGTAGTATCAGATGATTTCTCATACCTTTTCAAAATGAATCTTGGGAGGGAGCAGTGTTCAAGACTTCTCCAATTAAGAGCAATAGGAAAAATCATAAATCATAGTGAATGAGACAGACGTGCATTACAATGATGCTATGCCAACAAACACTTTATTCTTGAGAGCAATCCTCTTAGAAATATGGTAAGGGCAGGTTTCCACTCTAATATCACTTGTGAAACTAAGATATCAAAGAATTGATAGGCTGAGAGTATCTTCTCTTTTCCACCAAATGGATTCTTTGCTGAAAGAAGCCACTCAGCTGACATGAAATGGGGTTAAAATGACAGCCAGGCAACTGTAGGGAATCAACTATATTATACTATGTCATAAACTCTTCACTTTCCTGTCTAGTTCTGCTGATGCTGTGCATTAAAAAAATGCCTTTTGGTAGATGATAGACAAAGACTGGTATTCCAAGCAACTAAAGATAGTACTGGAAATAGCTTGTGTTTCCAAGTCATGAACTGGATTCTACTTCTTTTGAAAGAGGCTGTAGCCTAGTTGAACCGCATACATTAACTTTTCTTCAGAATAAATCTGCTGTGTGTCCATTTAAAAGAGTGAAAATCTGAGATGAGCAGCCAAATGGAAAATGTAGTGCAAACCCTTCCTTTTAGAATGCTTTATAAATATTGGAATATGTGGATAAATTTATTGAATATCAAAATATTGAGATTTTTCACAATGTAATTATGCAGCTAAGCTTTATTTAAATTTATTGCCTAAGAAACTTCAAACCCATGTACTGTCATTCAAGCAGATGAATTCAAAGAGATAGTGCCTTAGATGTTTTTAGGATGTGCATGAATTGGTATGTGCATGAATCTTTTACAAATGTTTTGTCTGAAAAAAATTCAACATGTCATTTGCTTCAAAACCAGCAGAGCCTAACAAATCCCAAACAGAGAACAAAAATAGCTAACTGGAAATTGGTATTTCAGTAGTTAAGCATCAAACCTGTTCACTGTTCCACATTCTCATGCAAAGTAAAAATTGTAAGATATTGCCGAATGTCAGAGTAGGGAAAGGAAGAAGAGACGTGTAAGAAGTGGATTTGCTCTTTCATCCTCAAATGTACTGTTAAAGCCAGAAAAATGAAACATTTTTCATACTATTCTATTCTAATTATGTATTTCTGCCTGCTAGTAGTCTTACAAAAGTGAGTAATTACTTCTGTTTAAAGGCAATTAATATTCCAGTCATTTCCTCATTTGTACAGCATTGTGGGCTGAACAGCTGATAGATCTTTCTGTCAAGCTTGTCTATTCATGCTAAAACACTATACTGTTATTGGCTAGTCTAATTGCTAAAGAAATTGCCAAGAGGCAGTGTTTCTTAGCAAATCGCTGCCCCAGAGAATGTACACAAAGCTTAGTGTGTGAAAGGGAAGGGAGAAAACTCGTATCATTACATCTGCTTTCTCCACTTGTAAAATGGAAGTGAAATTTCAGAGAGGCTTCAATAATTGTAATCTAGTAATTTTCTGAAGTATAAGTCAAATGTCCTCAAGTCTTTACAATTTGAGTTCAGGGAAATTTGCCCCAAAATAGCAGAAGCATTATGAAAGATAAGGGGGTGAGACGCAAAACTTCCAGGTAGTATGGTGCTTAGTGAGTAAGTTCTAGTCATTCCTTGAATTATTCTTGTTTTATCAGAAACTAAGGACATAACCATTTTCCATATGGACCCACATCCTGCTGTATAACTAGCAATTTCCATTTTATGAATATTCAAGGCATATTGCAAAGCAAGATTCTCTACAAGAGCACTTCAACAGATGTGGATTTTTGAAGGAGAAAAGCTGAGTAGGCTAGATTGCTTTTTCTTAATTAGTTAAATTAGTTACAAGGTTTAGCTACATTCTCTGTATGTGTTTGTGTAGTTACTTGCATGCATATATATACACACGTATGTCCAATACACATACTGAAGAAAAATACAGCAGGAAATTCTGCAATTTTATATACACACATACATATATATATGCCCAATATACATATCATCCATATGTATACGTAGTGTCCATTTTGTCCAAATGTGTATTGGACATACATATATATGTACACATGTGCATATATAAAATTGCAGAACTTCCTGCTGTATTTTTCTTCATTTTTGTTTGTGGGTATGTTGCCTAGTGTCCTTGACAGTTGCCTGTCCATGTTTTGTTGTTATAAATCTAAATAAACAGTCATTGCTGACTGAGCTGTCCAGGTCACAACTGCTGTGCTCAGCCATCTGAGTTCATGAGTCTTGCTAAATTGGAGTCTCCAAATGCAAACACATGATGCTCCAGTGTTTTGTGTGCTTCTACAGCTTAAGCAGTCAATAAACAAATATTTGTTTGGCAAAATACTGACTAGGCTTTCTACACCTGCTTTTCTCATTCAGAAGAAAACCCTGTGTTTTGGTGACTTTGTGTTGTCATCTGTGCATTTTCAAGATAGCAGGGTAGTTGGCATGTAGAGGCTTTGAGATTTTTGCAGAATGTGAACATGTGACTCCTCCTGTGGCAATGTGATGTTTATAGATATCAGAGAACAACGGAAACACAATTTTTGAGGATAACTTTTAATTCATTTGCAGTGAAGACAGCATAAGATCATGCCAATTTCATGATTTTCACAATTCATTTCCTCTGGCTCATGTCATGTTTAGAAACTTTAATTTAGAGTGACCTTTTATAGTTCCAGCAAGTCCTTCCTCACAAATTTCATTTTATGTTTCACAAATAAAAACTAATGCTATCATGGCTTATTGGTATTGCTGTGAGTATGGCACAGTTCTCCCTGGATGGCTATTTGGATGACAATAAGATGATCGAAGGGTAGATCCACGTCTGATTTTTACAATGATCACATAAAAAATAGATGGTTCTAGCTTTATCTCTATTTACCTACCTACTGTGCAGCTCCCAAATGGCTTGATGGGAGAAGTCTCCCACTCCATCTGATAATATGTCTCATATAAGCCAGCTGTCCAGCTTTGTAATGAATCTCTGATGATGAGTTGTGTGTCACTCAGACATGCATTGCCCAAGGATCTTAAGTGATTTGTTTGGTAGAACAAATGTTAGTGCCAGAGCTTAAGTACCCGTCCTTGACAATTATTAAAAAACGCAAATAAGTACAAAGAAGAGCACATCTCCAAACCGAACAGCTACCAGCAGAAATCGGCTACAATCAGCTATAGAGGTTGCAGCGTATTTTCTTTTCTGCAAGCTCATCTTTACACAAACATCTCTTCTCTTCAGGTGGTGGCATTTCCCCGATGCCGCTGGTACAGATGAGGCATAGAAAAGAAATTTAAAAAGGAGAGGTTTTAAAATGAAAGCACATTCCCTCCCTTTTCATTAGCTGTTTTGCTAGAAGAATTTGAGGAGAGCATTTGAGTTTCTCTGTTCTGTATTAAAAAGCAGAAGTTAAAGTTAGAATTTCTTGATTTATTTGCTCTGTTCATTTCTGCCAGTAAGCTGTGATTTTTAGTGATGTTTTATAGATATACCCAGAGGCTTGATCATAGGACAACTTTTAAAAATATTATTAGAATTATATAGCGTAAATCCAGAAGAAAATTCTGGAAGTAACCAGTTTTATTTCTGTGGAAAGAAAAAGCTAAGCATTGTCTAAACTGTAGGAATCTAAGTTACTGAAGAGCACAATAATTCAATTTTAGAGTAGTTCAATAAATACAGCATTTTTATGTTCATATCTCCCCTATTTTATTTTTAATGAGGAATGCATGCTGATAAAGACATGGAGGCAAGGGAAATCAAGCAGGCTAGAATCAGTCTGCCTAGTGACTGCTAAGAAATTGCTTTGGGAGCAATTTCAGCACCTTTTGGTAATGATAACTTTCTTTTTAAGTTCACCAGGTGACTGTGGCAGGTACAGTTGGGATTGATGTTTCAGATGTACGGTAGTTTAAAGCTACCATGAGAATGTCAGTTTGTTCATGCGATAAATACTTTTTACATCCTATTTTGTCACTTTCAGTGGGTTTTTTGAAACAGCCCAGTGAAAAGTGTAAGAGAATATTTTGTCAGGATAGGCAGATTTCTGGTGGTATTGTTTGTTAAAATGCAGATACGGTGTAAGGTAGCATGTTGCAGTTTCATAGCACTTGGCTGCTACTGTTTCTCAGTCCTCATAAGCTGGGTGTATAGAAATGATTCTGATCGCTGTCACGTAGTCACGCAGCAGCCTGGTATTGTCTCACAAAGGGAATGTGGTCTGAATGACAGCATGAGGGTTTGTATTCAACAGAAGCATTTCAAATGTGCTGACAGCAGTGACAAAACTCTTCAGACCTTCTATCCTGTCTTTTTTCCTTTTCATAGAACAAAACAGTAAAATTGCAAGTAAACATGTCAGAAAGTATAGAAACTAAGTTTCAGATTAATATTAATGGGGAAGAAGGCCAGGTTCTTCAACAATGAAGGAAGAATTTCTAGTACCCTACTTTACTATAATACATACAGATTTTTAAAAGCAAGTTGTGAATTTTTCATAGTTGTTTAGAGCATCTAGACTAAGCCTTGGTGAGCGTATGAATGCCTGCTGAGGGATGATGCAGCGAGAGATGAGACTGAAGGAATTATTTCCAGTTCTGGCACCGGGTGGTGTTTTTTGTATACCTGTATAAACACACATATTTGTGGTGAGTGCACTCCTAGTCTTAACCACCACTACTTAGATGCTTTAAGTGTTTTATCAATTTGAGGTTTTACCATTTATGAACATAATTGGACAAAAAAGGATATTATAAATGCATAGCCATAGCTTGTGGTGTCCCTGATGGGAAAAGAGATGCATTTTCAGAGAAGATGTCTTCATTGGAATGCAGGGCTGCACTCCAAGTGATCTGTTCACCCATAGGATGGGCCGTTCAGCTGGCAGAATGGCCTGTAAGAGACAGCCAGGTGGTCCATCAAGGATTCTGTGTTGGTCACATCAGGGCATACTAAGATCAGGTAAAACTCGGGAAACACTGCCATGTTCTTTTTTGTCCAAATTAAAATTAATACAGAAAGTCAAGGCTTGTTTATCAAAGCTTTTGTAAATCACATGTAAATAAAATCTTGTGCAGGTAGAAGTGGTAGTAGTGTCCAAAAATAATTACTGTGGGGAAAAAAAACGTAAAGAACCATCCCCTGAAACAATTAATTTTATCAGCTTTAGACATTAAGTTTCTAAGCGTTTCTTTAGCAGAACAGTTAATGCATTAATTCGTATTGATAATGCAAATCACTTTCCATCAAATTTATGAATGCTTTTTCCATGCTTATTTTTGTATACTAGAGCTTTCTACTATGCTTCTAGTCAAAATCAGTTTTTACTAGTCAAAATCAGTTTTTACAGATAACCCAAACAAAAACAGTGTGTCTCTGTCTTTCTACCTAGTAAATTAAATCCACACACAGAACCTTTCTGAGTAGCTGTTTCTACACATATAAATATATTTAATTAATTTACGTCATGCAAGCCTTTTAGTCTTTAATTTTCCCTGCTCACTTTTTGCAAAGTTATAACTAATGAAAGTCAAAACTGCTGGTGTCTCCAGCTGGTGGACCTGGAAGAAGTGGGTTCAAAGGCTGCCTGAGCTCTGGCATGTCAGGAGCCTGTCGCCCTGGAGGAGCTGGGGGACGGGGCAAGGCATGGGAACTCGGCAGGCAACAGCGCAGTGATTGCTGTTCCCAGATTCAGTTAGAGTCTAGCAGTGCCAGTCTGCAGCAATTGCAGGAGAGACCCTCCTGGGGGGAGCAGGGCACCCAGGACTACTGGTCAGTGCCCCTCTGCTCCCCCAGGATCACAGTGGAGCTGCTGCATAACTCTGTATGCAGCATCCATCCCCTCCACGCTATTATCTCATTGATTCTTACATCTGGTAACATCTGCCCCTCTTCTCCTTAAAACAACCCAACATAATCACTGATGTGAGACTTAAGGATCCTTTTAGCTTCATGAGGAATGTGAGGGAAAGCCACTCTTTGACTTGCACAGCAACTCAGTAAGGGCTTTTGGGTGTGTGAGTTAAATCATGGGTGTTATTTCTTACATATGGGACCACCCAGTCACCTCAAGAAATGCTGAATCTGAGTACAAGAAGCATTTGGAGCTTCATGCAAAACACGTTTTTGTTTTCCTGTTCCATTAGCTATTGTCTAATGCTTTCGTTATGGCAGTATCTTGTTGACTACTAGGTTCCTGTGAGCCCTGGGATGAGCAGGGAGCTATGCTGTGGATTTGAGCCAGCAAGCAGGCATATATTACAAAATTAAAACGTAAACAGTAGTTCTGTGTTTCCATTGCAGCCTCTGGCTGCTCTGTAATTTTGAGGAAGCTAGTTTTTAGGAGGCTGGGTATTCTTACTTTGCCATATATATTCAAAATAAGCAAATATTAAAAAATAGGTCTGTACTGTAGACAGGTGAAGAGCTACTTTCTTTGACTGCTTAATGCTTCAGGCCCAGCAAGGCTCAACATGTCAATCTGTGCAGGCAATTTACAGGGCAAAGGGTGGCTTTCCACTGTCAGCTGCTTCTGGGTTTGATGTAGGAGAAGGGCTTCTGTCTGAGGTTTTGCTAGTCCATGCTACGTCAGATTGCATCATCCCAAACTGCTTTTGCTTTGGCCATCTTTGTTGAATAGAAAGATCCTTTCAAGATTTTGAGAGTAACAGTTTGTACAGAGAATTATCTAACATGGTTCTGTGGAAAGTTTTATCTTCTACCTGCTTGTTTGAAAGTTGATATGACTGTTGCTTTTTTGTTTTAGCTTTAGCTTGGGGCCAGCATTATAGTGAATCTAAAGCGAACAGTGTAGGTACAGCAGGCACTTTGTCAGCTGCTTAAACCCAAAGCTTTTGTGTATTCAACTGCTAACTGTAACTGGTGTCTGCTGTAGTAAGCTAGAATGGCAGCAAGGAAATGGGCTCTAACTGTGGTTGTAGTAATACAGCACTGTAGTGATACACTGGATATTTTATTCTTGACATTGTGTAGTTAGATGCTTCAAACTAAGCATTCTTGTTTAAGTTAAAATATTGAAGCTAAAAATTAAACAATTACTATGCAATCAGAACGTCTGCTTTTTCTTTGTTTCTTGGATATGGAAAAATGTGGCAATATAAAATTTTATTTTTCATGTGAAACAAATGTCTTGATTTCAAATGCTTAGTATGAGATTCCCTTTTTTGTTCCTGTGTTAGAAATAGGGCTTAAATAGTAAAGTTATAACAGTGTAAAAACGAAAAGCATATGAAATACATGTAGATCATTGTTTTCGTTCCTGGTATAGGTCATCTAAAGATGAGCACACAACCACTTGAAAATCTATTGTACTATGGTTAGAACCGCTTACAAAAAAATCATTCAATACAGAACAAATGTAATAAACTCTTTTCCTTGCACTTTTTATCCTGATTTAACAGAACGTAATTATTTAGAAGAACGTTAATGTAAAAATATGTTTATGCAGCACAAAAAACCCGGACACTTCATTCTCTGCATGTCACCTGTCCTCAATAGTATTGCACAATCTGGGAAAAGGAAGAAGCAAGTTTGGCCTTCAAAACAGTATTTCTCCAAGAAAAAGTTGTTTGAGTTGCTAACCTTTAGGGTAGATTTAACCATATCTAGGAACATATTTACTCAGCTGCTGTACAATATGGGTTTTTTTTAACATGTATCTTTAATTTGTTGATATGCTGTTTGAACAATTCTATGTCTTACAACTTCTGCTTTCCTTTAATGTTCTTCCCAGGGTCAGCGTCTTTTTGAAAAATTGCTTGAACTGGCGTCCCGAAATATTGAGATAAAACTAGTGAGCGATATACTGCCTGTAGAATCAAAGGTATTAAACGACTTGAAAACAAAGGGTAAGACCAAGGTCTTTATGTTGTTATGCCATTGACTGCTACATAATGTTCCTTTTACTTAAAATGCAGACTCAGATGATGTATAAAATGCACACTATTGGTTTAGCACTGTTACTCTATAATCCTTCAGCTTTCTCTGGTTCATAGTTATCAAAAATCTGAAACTCTGTTACTGTAGTTGATGTTTGCAGTTTGTAAGTGGTTAAAAAGGCGGTGCAGTGATTACATAGGTGTTTGAACTCACTATAGCCATTCTAATGGTAGGCAACATAACCTGAGAGACTGCTGTCATACCTTGTGGGACAAGATAGTTTCCTCTTTTGAGCAATAGCAAAATAAATTAATAAAACAACATGTCTATGGTACTGATGATTCTGAAGCACTGGAAAATAGACCGTCTGTCAGATTTAGCCAACTGACAGGGTTTTCTGTGCTACGTGTATTTCTTAGGTGCCTGCTTTCCTAATCATTGTTTTGAGGCTTAAAATTCCTATCCAAAGAGGGATTACACACTGGAACTACATGTCTAAACTTGCTTTATATAAAACTGTGTGGAAAAATAGCAAAGAGAGTTTAAGAAATGCTGAAAGAAATTAAAATCTCTTTGGAGTTTTAGCAATCTCATACACACTTCTCCGAATAATAATACGTTAATTATCTATATAATATGATAAAAGTATTATTTTAAGGTAGGATACATTTTTCAAAGGAAAAAAGAACCTATATATGTTGATGGTGATAATTTTTGACACAGATTACTATACGGTTCACAAAGGGAATTCTAAAAAATTAATTAAGCAAAGCAGTTGCTATGTGTAGCGGCACCCTAACATAACATGTCTGTTTATGGTAAAGAATAAAGAACACCCTTTCCCAACAAAAAAAATCAATATTTGTTTAAATTCCTTGTAATCTCCTCACTGGGCAAGTAAAAGAACATTACTAATGCAAGTCCTGGTCCCTTAAAGAGATCATCTTTTGATCAAGACTGATGTGTTATTTAAATGTAATAAATAGAGAGACTTGTCATTTCACGACACTGCCTATTCCAGAGCTTTGATTATTTCTGTTACGTAACCAAAAGTAGTATCGATCCTTTGATAACCAGTAAGAATACATCAGCTTTGTCAGACATCTGTGAAGTAAGGAATTATCTTTTTCTGATGTGTTGAAAAAGAAGTAGGTATTTGTTGTGGTTTAACCCCAGAGAGTTAACTCTGTCCCAGCCGAAACCAGGACAGTATTTTAATATCAATGTCAGTGAAACTGTCTTTGAAAAAGTGGTTTCTTTTCCATGTGATTCTAATGTCCCCAGTTCCGATGAGTCAGAGGAGATGAGAGGTAGGGCCTGTACATTTATATTGATGTACCTGGCAATAGGTATTTTAGCTATCATTTATGGAGAATACCAAATATCAAAAACTATCCTCTTTCAAAAAAAGATGAGCAAAAATTTTAGCTAGAAAAGGGAGCGATGTTTGTCATTAACACTTCCTTCAGTTTATGTGGGAATTAATCAGACCTGTGAGCTTTTTGAACAAACAAACAGAACATAGGCTTTTACAATTTTACTAGCTTCAGTTTCCCTTATACCTTGTTCAGATTTCTAAGACAGGAAATTTTAGAGTATTCAAATGAAGCGATCAATATATTTGAGTCCTCTGAGCTACAAAGAATCGGAGAAAGTTGCTTTTATATAGTAATTCTTGTGAGTTTTGCTGTCATCGTCTTTGAACCCTGTAATTGTAGATATCATTGTGTACTGTTGACCTTTTTCAAAGATCAATATTATAACTTCTTGATTTTCTCACTATGAATGGTTTTTTTTCCTCATTCCATGTTTTGCTTTGCTCATTTCTACAAATTCTGATATTTTTGTTAGAATGTCTTGATTATGATATTGTGATTGCCAGCTCTGTTTCAAGTCTTTCACCTGCATTTAGGTTTGTTGTTTGGTTTTCATCTCCAGGATAGCTAGGTAAATCTTTATTTGGTTCTGCATTCCTGAAAAGAAATAAGTTAGTTTTAACATTCAATCAGATTTTGTCGTCTTAATTTTATGTTGAAATGAGCAGACCTTGTATGAACAGCAGATTCATGGTAAGTCCTGCTTGTGTCAAATAGAAGCTAACTGGTAGGCTGGCTTAAAAAAAAAAAAAAAAAAAAAAAAAAAGACTACCCCAATTTCCATTAGTTCAATAATATTAATAACACAGTAAATGGAAAACGTATCTATATTAGCCTTTTTCATGTCTGCTGGAGAAAAAAAATTACTGTTAGCTACTACCGTTGTCTTAGCTGAGGACAAACATATCATTAAGCTTTGCTATGCTATCCTGGAAGATATGTCTGCTAAAATTATTAATTTCTTTGCTCATGAGGCACTGGCCACCTGCATCCTCAGAAATCAGTCAGAATTGATACTTGAAAGGGAACTGTGCATCATCATTTGGACACGTATATTCATGAAGATAACTAATCCTTTTTTTCCCCTGCAACTGGTCAGATTTGTCTTAGAAAGTGTGCCATGCACCTTTTTTAATAGAAATGTTCCTCTTGTGGGAAAGAAAGCCGTAGATATATCAATAGCTCAGCCAAGTTTTGAAGCTCCTCAAGATGGAGAACCAGAATACGTTTGGCTGAACAGACGCAAACTCCCACTTGCGGTGACTGTCTGAATTAGGCATAGGAGGGTCCAAGCACTACTCTGTGGTTCACTAGCTAATAAACTGAGCTGATTGTTCCTAAACAGCAAATATGCTTGGAGCCTGAGCCATGGGCAGTAGCATGGAGAGAAAGCACACACATAGCCTGTGGGGCTCTGGGAGTTTCATGTGTTCCTGAGCCTGCCTTCACCTTGCTATGTAAGCATAGGCTGGCCTCTTCTTTCCAAGGCAGATTGTATGCGAGGGTCAGACTGTCTCCAGGTAGTGGGCTGTCCTACTGAACGTGAGAGACAGTTGCTATTGCACAGAGAAGGTGGAAGAGCCTTGCCTTTCTTTTCAGCAGACTGGGTGATCAGAACCACTGAGCTGTGCCCCCATGCTGTGTGGGCTCATTCCTGGGGTCAGGATGAGGGATGATTTGGGTGTCAGCCCCAGGATGTACCTGTTGATATACTGCCCAGGAACCTTTAAGGATGCTGCAGGTCCTCAGCTCATGGTTATCTACCTCACGCTGCATCTTCAGGTTGTGCGCCCTTTCTGACTTAAGTAGCCCAGGTGAAAGTCTTAGTCTCAACACGGTGGCATGGGTTTATATGTGGTTGCTTGAAGAACTATACTTGGTCATCCATATTGTCTCATGCGGTGGGGGTTTTTTGTACTAGGAACTATGATATGTTACAGCACTGCTGCATCTCAGCACAGGTGTTGAGACTATTTCTGCCAGCCAGATTATTCTAGCACATTTCTCATTTTTCTAGACAGGCATGCATGGAGCCCCCTTGCCTCTTCTCCCCATTTCTGAAGTACTGTAGAAAGCAGCTTTGATAGACCTTTTCCAACCCAGGGGTGCATCCTAGAGTCCTCCCTACACATCCTTCCTCTCCAGCAGCCGTCCCTACTGATTAACAGAGGAGAAAGTTGAAATCTGACTTCAGATTTGAGCTGATGGGGTAAGATAAAGCATAACTTGTGTGGACGGGAGAGCAGAACTGAACTGATGTAGAGTAAAATAAAACTAGTAATTTACAGTTGCAATGTTAGTACAGATTTCTGAGCTAGCTGTGAACCTGCAGGTTTGTCGCCACTGGTAAGCCTTTTTTTGTCATGTCTTTGCTATCCTGACTCACTTGAGCTAGCTGTAAAACAGGGTGCTTGATTACAGAAGCAGTCTAGCAGCTGCAGTGTGAAACATGGATTGATTTACTGTGCTAACGCATAACACACCTAGAACTGTGGTGACAGGAGCCTCTGAGTGCTGAGATAATGTACATTTGCTAGTAATTGCTGCACTGTGGGAGTGTTATTTAGTTGCAAAATTAAGCATTCAGAAATGAGGAAATACTAGTCCCAGAACATATATTTATGATAGACTTTAATTACATTATCAGATTCTATATTTTGCATAGAATACCTGGCTGGTACTTGCTATAATCTTACCACATTAATCAGAAGTTTTTCCCTTGTATTGAATGAGAATACATCAAACATTTAATGCCTAAGGCAAATGATGCTCATTCAGGGGATATTATTTCTGCTGGTAATGGCTAGAATCTTTTTTTATCTTCATATTTAATGTATGTCTCCAGGCTTTCTTTATTGCACGTCTGCCAGATCCTACACTGAATGCAAAATGATTAATTTCCTCATAGGCTTTTCCATGCTGCTTCTCACTGTGGTATCTGAGTGCTCCGCAAATACAGTATTAATGAATTTCTTTTTACAACATCACTGTTAGGTGAGGTGGCTTGCTGTTTCTGTCTCTCAGGGACAACTAGCAATTATTAATGGCAGCACAGGCACCAGAAGCCAGATCTGAGCATTTGTTTTCTATAGTCGTAATTAAAAAAAAATGTGTATTAGTAATTTAAAAAAATCAACCACATGTAAATTCTCCCAGCTCATGTTGTCAAAATTATTACTAAACAGGCTATAAACTATGATGTTATTTTTATAGGACCTTTTGTAACATGCAGTCCTAGGGTGTGAAGTCTTGCTTCTCTACAGTTAATGTTTAAAGCTATATTTCACTTTCACATATGTATACAAATACTATGCATATATCTATATGAGTTTCTTGTGAAAGGTGGGTCAGTCTGTAGGCAAAATTTGGCTCTCTGTGTAAACAAACATGTTCTTCTTTATCGTCCTTGTGCTGTGACAGTATCTTATTAATGCTTGTTCTCAAGGTTATTGTTTTAGCCTTTTCTCAGCTGTGGTTCAGTCTACTAGATTGAAACATTTCTTTAACCCTCCCACTCCTTGCACATAATTACGTACCAGTCTTTGTTCCTCAGTAACATTTGAATAGTATTGTCTCCAATTAGCAGGTTGTTGTATCATTTCTTACGTGTACAGAATCTAAATCCCTTACTAATTATGATCTTATTTTAGCTGACAGTGTTAATGCTTTTTAAGACATGCCAATGGATTTCCTTTCTTCAATTTGCATTGCTTTGTTCCTTTTCTATTTGTTTTTTTCCCAATACTCCCTTTTCATGAAACACTTTTCATATATTTGCAAGGAATGTTTTTTGTTTTGTCAGTGCTGGCTGAGGCAGATACAAAAAGAGGAGTCTGTCCGTGTCACAATGTGATTTAAAAAAAAAAAAATCAGCTAACTCAACTAATAGCTATTGAATGTTAGCAATGAAACTGGGGAATAATATAAAGTCATTGTGCTGGGGCAGGATCTAATCACTAGATCACATGTGCAGCTGTTACTTACTGAGCAGTTTGTGCACATTTGCCCAGGATTACACTCTCTCTTAACCAGATAAAACCAAAACAGAGAAACTAAAAAGTTCTATTATTGCAGGGAGACAAAGAAATGAGTAGAAAGTGGAGCTCTAGAAGCTTTTTGTGCTTTTATCTGTGTGCTTTAGATTGCAAACACTAACAAATACCATTTCATGACAAATTAAATCAGTTTATATCTGGGCAGCTGCATGATCCCAGCCTCTTCTTTGCCCTCCCACCATATGTTGTCCCTGCCTTCTTCCTTGCACCAGTGATCATGTGGTAAGACAGTTTAGGGGGTCTGATTTGGCTACAGACTGGGTTTTTTTGGCTGGCTTAATTGTCATTTGCATTAGATTTCTGCATTACTCAGTGTATGATCTCACAGGCATAAATGCTGGGTACATCACAGAGATAGGAAACACATAACTGGGGTTGGCAAGGGAGGTAGGACCACTGGAACCTGGTTAGATAGGCTTAATCTGCCATGGCACCAGAACGCTCAGAGTTCATGTAATGCCTAGGGACTTTCAGTGGTTTTGGTTTTTCCTGTACTCCTGTTTTAATGAAATTGTTGCACGATGGACAGCAATAGTGAATATGATTTATATATCAGATAAAATATGTTTAGTCCCATATTCTGTCTGCTTCTGTTGACACACTTAAGGTACTGCATAGTTTTAGAGCTGTGATGCTTGTGGGACATGAGTTCTTCTTACCTTTGGCCACAATCATGTTCCCTTTCCCTGTCTAGTTGTGGGGGAATGGGAAGGTAATGTCATATTTTTAACATATTATAGAAGAGCTGAAAAACTTGTGTTATGTCATAGAAAAGATGCAGATCACGTGGGAACATCAGTCCAGTTTCTCTTTATGAAACAAGCTGTGAGTTAAGCACTTTTTTTAACCTAGAGCCTTTGTGTACTGCAAACCCTAGGAATGTGGAGTTCACCATTTGGGAGCAAATGCCATTTTCTCTGGAAAAGTTGAAGCTATAGGAGTAAGAGAGGGCATTTTCTGATAAGTTTCTCTGGGCCTAAAAGATGTTTGGGTTGTGGGCGACTTGGGTTTTTGTGAAAGCCATTGGTAGGGTAAACCATGATGACATTGATTTACATTCAACCCAGAGTATTTGGTTTCAGTATTAGAGAAAATGTTCCAAATATGGGGACAGTGGACTGTGAGCAGATTATGAAAGAGCTATCACTGGCAATTTTAAGAAGGAAGTAGACAAGCCCCTATGAGGAGTGTCTTCATGATTATTTGGCTCTGGTGCATGGGAAAGGTCTAGGTTGGTTTCAAAGCTGGTTTTAATAGTTCTATAATGATTTGGAAGGAAAACATAAACTTATGTGTTTAAGTACATTCATCTCAACATAAGAAAGAAAGAATTTTTTTACAGTAAGAACAATCATTCACTGGAACAACCTACCCAGGGACATTGTAGAGTCCCCGTTGCTGGAGGTCTTCAAGATGTGACTGTACAGGGTGCTAGATAATCTCATATAGGCTCCCTTTCCCACAAAAGATTGGGCCAGATGATCTTCTGAGGACCCTTCTAACCTGGGCTTTTCTATGATTCTAAGTAAGCCTTTAATTCCTCTTCATGTGAAGATAATATTGAGAATCAATGTAAAAACACTGCAAAGACTAAAACGAAAATACACTCCATTCATACAATGGGAAGCTGGAATCCTAAAGCTGGGTCCTGAAGAGATTTCTGGCTGTCCAGATGGCCAGTTTTTGCACAATGTACCATAAAAATAATATTATCTGATGCATGCTCCATAGGAGTGTAAAGAGTGCTCTTGAGAGCTGAAGTTCAGTTGATGGTTTTATGTAAGGCATTGAACAGAGTTGTAGCTCCATTGCTTTCTTCATCAGTCTTTCCTAGGCTGGATTCTCCAAGACTGTGTGAGAGGGAAGGGTGTTGAAGATGGGATAAGCTCCTGCTCTTTTAAAATTCAACAGTACCAAAAATAGACTAGTTTTTCCCTATGATTTTTCAGGAACAAGTAAGCAGGATCCTGTGAGAGGACCAGTAGACTGGGGGTGAGTCCTCCTGAAGGAAGCAAGTAATTTGGATCTGAGTTTCATAAACAAAGGTGGATGTGAACAGAGGGGGAGAAATCCATTCTTCCATTCCTTTCAGATTTTAAATGTTGACATTTTCCTAAAACTCTGCCTAAGTCATACCTTAAAATATGAGAGTATTCAAAAGGCAGCTAATGAAAATTCTACTGGCAAGGCCTTTGACATCTGGTTTTAAATTCATTTTTATATTTTGATTTATTATGCATCAGGCCTTGTTCCTTTTTTATTATTATTTTATATTCCTTGGGTACCCACAACAGAGTAGATGCATGCTTTGATTTAGATTTTATTAGTTGCTTCTGGAGAGTGTTTCCTGATATTTTTCTCAACAACTTTCAGCCTGTGACAAGCAATCTTAAAGCCAATTCCAAGATGAAAGGTCTCATTATGTTCTTTACCTCTTAGAACTGCATAATAACTTTGACAGAGTTCTGCATAATGAGAAATACCGATCAGAATTTCCAAATCTAGTCACATCCCATCTTAAAAGAAAGAAGCAGGTACCAGTTTTGCATCAGAGATTCAAGCATTCAAGTGTCTACCTAACATCTAGGTAAGACTAACATGCAGAAACTCCTGCTTGGTTGGGTTTTGGGTAAACATTTTTCTGTTTAGACACCTAAACTCTCTTACCTCGGTTTATGTAGCTAAGTGTGCACACATCCACTAATGTCTTGATAGCAAGGAAGTGTTCAGCATTGGTTTGATGCCTAAATCCCACGAGAACTCGTATGCAATATTTCTCACTTGTTTCAGTTGGGGAGCTAGATCCTGCAATGTAAGGTAAGCCATGTCCAACCTTATGAAACGTGGCTGAAAAGAGCAGGTGGGTAGCATTTTTGTTACATCTTAGACACGCGTATAGATACACAGAAAGTCTGTGACACAGAACATCTGCCTGAGTCGCAGAAGATTAGGTTAAAAATATTGCTATGTCTGAAGGTTTCTAAATTGTCAACTTGAAGAAGAGCTGTCTACCTTACCAGGCACCTGACAGAAAGCAAATTGTTTAAGCTAGTATTGAAAATCTTAAACTTTGTAAAACAGAGTTTGCAATCACAAAGGCTTGGGAAGTGCAGAGGGTATTCTGTAGTGGCGCTCCCTTGGTGGCTCGTATTCGAGCTCTAACAGTTTGCAGAAAATCTTCTAATCTCTCTCTGCATTTAAAGATGACTGTAGTAGTCACACATTCATTTGGGATGGATGAAACCTGGCTTCCAGTCCCTGCTCTGCTTCTGCTCCTTCTACTGTCACCAGATATATTTTGAAAGAAATGTCTTGCCCTTATTTGTGAAAGAATTACTTTAAGCTTCTGATTGTAGGACAGGATTTTGAAACTTCATTGGAGAATCGATCCTTCTGTGCAATTCCAAATGAGGGGCTGGGGTAAACAACATACCTTCCATTGGCATTGCCTGCTACCTAGTTTAGATGTCTTTTAGCTCGAAAAAAATAAGCTGCTGATAGTTCAGTTTTTATTATAGGTTCTGTAGGAAACTAGATGCCTAATCTGGGAATAAAACTTCCACTGGACACACAAATATCCCCAAATTAGGCACCATAATAGATCACAATGTGAAAGAGCTTATTTTCTCTTATGAGTCTGAAGCGCACCAACTTTAAGAAGATTTAGGCATGGCCTGCCTTACAGAGCTCTCTAGCATGAGAGAATTAGCAGTATGAGGCTGTCACATCCACAACCAAGAGAGAAGGCAGGGGAGGGAAACCACCTCACTATAATTTAAATTCTGAAGGCAACCAGGGCCTTGGGTTGTACTGGCTTGTTTTGCAAAGAGGCAGAGGGGAAAAAGGTTCACTTAAGCCAAAAACTCTGTGCCCATCAGAGCCAGATATGCAAGCCATAAATTCTAATTCTAAGCTCTACAGAGTATATATCTGTAGACTTTACTTAGAAATGAATACCTTCACTGAGAGGAATGGCTGTGTTCCCAGGGACAGTACTCTCCCATTGGTAATGTGTACTTTTGCATTATAAAATATCAGTCACATGCTTTCCAATATCTGTAGTCATTGTTTCAAAGACCCATAGGTAAATAGTATTACATTTTTTCTTGATGAATTAAGGCTAGATGTACTGTAAGGCACTTTTAAGATGCTAGGTGTTTAGTAGAAACAATATCATAGTTCTGCTTTGAAATTTGTAATTGGAGAAAGTCTTTCACAGTAGATTGATCAGTATTTTAGTACATAATTTCAGTTTGCAAATGTCCTTGCACTTGAGTCTGTTACTAATGCGTGTGTATTCATGGATTTGGCAGAAATAGGCACTTTTGTGTTTCATAAGCTTCAGCACAACTATGAATGTCGGTAATCCAGCCATCTTGTGAACAGCCAAATTGCTTTTGCCTGGTAGTAACTAGTCAGGTCCAACATAGCAGGTTCATACCACAGGGATCATCTCCAAATCTTGCTTGATAGTTTACATGCTGGAATGGATTCTTCCTGTATGGCAGTAGTTGGTTTGAGTCACTGACACTTTTTAGTACAGAGGAACCAATAACGGATAGCATTAGCAGAAATTAGTTGTGACATTTTTAAAACATATGGATAGCATGCAAGTTCCTACCTACAGTTACTGGAAGAGCTGGTAAGATCTGCCAGGGCCATCTCAGCTCAGAAAACATTTGTTAGGTAGCTGTGCTCCCTTTGCAGCAATTTTGACACCCCATGCTTTCTCTTGTATGCGAAAGTACTAACGCTATCTCATCCTGAAAAGAGATGAAGGCTAATGGTCCTACAGAGGGGCCCAAAGAAAGCAGGTTAATTTCTTTTTGGTGAATTTTGTCTTGTTCAGTCATGTGGTTCCCACATGTTTCATATCCACTTGAAGCCTGACTGTCTTCCTAGAACTGTGCCTTGGTCAGTCACAGCAGTCTTGCTGGGATGACTTGGTATATTTTTGATGGCTACTGTTTGCGAGCAGGCTTCAGCCTTCCCAGTGATGGTGAGTCTTTGGTCTCTCACCTTGTTCAAGTTTTTTTTATGTCATCTAGACTGAAATGCAACTACAAACCTGGGCAGCTCTGAGAAGACCATCATCTGAAGTGACATGACACAGACACTTGGATCTCTAAAGTTGTGTACGTGTTTTTACATTCTTCTAGCTTCTTTGCCGCTTAGGTCCATCACTTCTGCTTCAACTCTACAATTAAAGTATTGTGTGCTCAAAGTTATGTAAGAAGTTGTCAAAAGCATCTAAGAGCATTAATAAATGTCCAAACCAAGCTGACACTGTTTGACTGACACCATTTGGTTTTCATTTGATGAACACTTTGGAAAGGCTACTCAACTGTGCCTACCCTTGGGTTGTTGCATACAGCATGGTTGTACCATAAGGTAAACCCATGTGACCAAATCTTGCGGGTTTATACAGCATTAGTTACCAAGCTTTATCTTTGTAACAAGGAGTTGCCGCTATCATGCTAATACTGATCTTTCTGGTAATCTCCTATATCAATTTTCAAATTAACCTTAGGCTTCTACAGCACTTTGGTGTGTTATGAATTTTTACACAGCCTAACAGTTGGAAAGTGAATTACATTAATCTTGTTCTAAAGTAATTCAACTGGAAGAAAAGTTCCCAGAATGATATCTCTACGTTCCTCTCCATCATTTCCATCTCTTATTGCACAAGAGTGATTGTCTCTAATGCTTACACTTGAGAACAGAGTGCATTCAGCATCTTTTCCTTCCTTCGGGCAGAATATTAACTATATATAGTGTGCAAATATTAGTAATTATGTAGTGCAGAAATTGACAGTCACTTCAGTGACTCAAAACAAAACAGATCCCTGCTCTTGATGCTTTTAATCTCAGTAGTCATGTTTGCATAAAGTGATGGGAAAAATACCAGCAGAGTTATAGGACTACATAATATCTATACTAAGCTTCAAAATCATGTCAAAAGAACATTATGATGGTTGCAATGTCAAGCTTTCAAAAATAACAGTTCCTAAGCAAAGGGTCACAGCAACTGTTCTCAGCTATAGGACAATGGAAACAGACTGAAGGTCGATCTTCTGCACTGCTGGGGTCAGCAGAACCGCACGCTTACGGAAGGAGTATAACAACTGAAATAAGTGGAGGATGATATTCCCCTTACTCTGTATATCCTTTTAGCAGTTGTAGGTCAGGAACTGCCTTGTCATGGAGTTCAGCAATTTGTTGTGGTGTTTGGATATTTTTTTCCTTTAATTTGTGCAATCACTTTTGAATCTATTTGTATTTTTGTCATCCACAAAACGCTATGCACAGTAGCAATGTGTTCTGCAACTTCAGTATCCATATTTCCTCAAAATCTTTTTTATTTGCTTTATAGAGTTCTACATTTAGCTTGCCTGAGTTTAATATTACTTTTCTCTCTTTCCTTTCCTCTCTTTCCTTTTCTCACTTGGACTCAAATCTACTTATTGAAGGATACCATTTTTATCTCTAACATTCTTCTTTAGCTTCTTGTTTAACTGTCCTTGCATCATCATCTTGGGAGAGGGGCATTTGGTTTTGCTAATCATATACATTTATGCTGAGTCTCTATTAAAATGTTTTCAAGTATTGCCAGGAAACCAGTAAAGATTTTTCTCTTTGGCCTTTGATTTTCTCTTAGCGTACATCCTTATGTTATGAAGGTCTTCTTTCTGAAATTAAATGTTACCAGAATGGGCTTGTGCGATGCAGATGATGATGTTACAAAGATGGTGAGCTGGAGTACAGTGTGGTCATCCTTACAGCGGCTTTTTGATAGTTGCAGCTTGAATCAGTACTATGCATTGCTCAAAATAAATCAAGAGTAGCTTCTCAGCTTGTGCGTTCTCTAATTGGTCCATGAAGCTATCATTTATGGTATGTAAAAATATATTCTCTGTATCATGTCTTTTTGTACCATCAAGCTGTTTGCAGTTATGATACAGGCTGTAGTTGAATATGACAATCTTCTTCCCACTGGACCCTATCAAATTCAATGCACAGGGATTCTTATGCTCATGTAAGCATGTGTAGAATATTTTATTTCACAATCATTTTCATTGTATTGTCTCTTCTTTCGCTTACTGAACACTGGTCAAGACCTCATCTGGGGACAAACTTGTTTCCTTTTTTTTTTTCCTGTGGTATTAACACTGAAATAAGAGTGCTCATGAATATTCAAGAATAAATGTTCATGATGCTCACAGGAAATGGAGGAATAGCTTGGTTTCCATTTTATAGATGAAGAAATAAGAGCCACAGGTAAGAGCCAAGATATCCACTTATTTTGATGTCAGTTTGTGGTACACATAATCTGTTGCTTGTTTTGGTTGTTTTTTTTAAAGACTATTTATCACTGTGTAGTACTTAATATGTATCAGTGACATTGTGAACAAGATCAGACCCCAAGGGCTCAAACGAAGTCCTCAGAAAATGAGATGTGCGCCAGCCCTGCCCTGCCCTCTCATGCAGAGCGACTTCATCAGCTGTGGGATCCAAATATTCTGGGTAGTTTCAAGCAACTTACAATATGAGACTATCCTTTTTCTCTTGAATCCTAGCCTTATTTGCTCCTTTCATTTTATCTTTTGTAATACACAAGAGAGAGGTCCTGCAGCAGCAGTCTTTATTCCAAGGACCTGATTCTCCCACCGCAGCAGAACTTCCTCCTGTGCTTCATATGATGTTGTTAATGTCTAGTACTGCTTTCAGTTTGATCTTTCATTGTTTTCATGCAGGAGTTGCCTGCTTGCCTGTGCATTCACTATACTTCATACCAATATTCAGCCATGTTCACCATCAAATCTTTATCATTTCCAGTTTACCTGTGTTTTGTTTTATAGTGCAAATCTAATTGATTTCCCTTTCTGTCTCTTGTCTTGCTGCCCCACACTCATCCCTCAGGCTTTCCTGGGTGTGCATCCAGCTAGCTACTTCAGATGGGCTTCTGAAGTAATGGCAGCACTTTCTCCTGAAGCTTAGAGTGAGTGCCTTGAAGGGATTGGCATCAAGTCCACGATGTGATTATTGGGACTAGAAGTGCACATGCTGCCTTCTGGCCTCACTTTTGTAGGGATCCCAGTGTGCAGCTGCAAGCAGTCCAGTTACGCAGCCCCTGTCCTGTACCCTGCTGCCATCCCAGATGGCTCTGAACTGGTCTGTCTCTTTCTCTTAGTGTCCTCGAGCTAATTCTGCCTGTCCTGTGTGATTTGGAGAAGAAAGAGAAGTCCTACAGATGTGGTTCTCCACCAGTTCAAAATGTCACAGGGGAGTAAAATAGCTATATTCTTGTCCTTCACAGACAGTTGCTGATATTTACACTGGAGAAATGAGATGATACTTGTGGTCTAGTCCCTCTGGGACACTAAAATCCTCCGTGATTTCAGTGTGCTGTCACTTTTATTGACTGTATATCATGTGTGTCCTTCACCCAGCTAATAACATAGAATCTGTGGAGTTGTGGCTTCCTTTTATTTTGCTTTCTACATTTCAAATAGGCTGTTTGGATGAAAGTCAATCTGTGTTAAAAAGCTGCTAACTGACAAGCTATTGATTTGTATCTCCTATGTATTTCCTCAAAGACAAAGCATTTTTTCCTCACGTGCTTTTTATTTTTCCTCAGCGCACTGTGTGGATTTTTCTGTTTTTGACATTGGGGCATGTCCATTTGTCTCTTTAAAATGTCTCCATTTTAATGTATGAAGTATCTGGGTGACCAAACCAGAATGCTGAAGCCCTCAAAAATGCATCTGACAGGCTGGTCAGAACAATAGTAAATCAAGCGTGAGACTCTTCAGTCTGCTATAGCAGAGCTTCAGTGTCTATTCTACATGCTTAATTTTATAAAAGAAGAGACTGTAAAAGTGCCTTGTTCTTTTAAGAACCTTAGACCCATGGTAAGAAACAAAAGCTCAGCTTCAGTTGTTGTTTGGACTAAGAAGGCAAGAAGAAATTCCCAGAGTCCCAATCTGCAACAACCATCAGGAATCTCTGTCTACCTTTGGCTTGTATATCATGTATATCCATGCAGGTTGTACAACTTGCAGGAGTTCTAGCACATGCTAAATAAAATAAAATTAGGACCAAAATGGGCACCCCAAAACTGTGGTTAGCCTTAAAACTCCTAAGAAAAAATATTTTTTCCTTTCCACAAATTTATTTGTAAAGGCTTGGAGAATATATCATGCTGCTTATGTAGGTAGAGAATAAAATATATTCCTTAAGTAACTGGAGAGTGGGGGAGTGAATGAATAACTGAATGAATATATGTGATAAATGAAACAATGAATGAGTGGGCAAGGGCAAGAGTGAAATGATGAACTGAGGATGAAGTGGAAGAGAGTGAAGGAGAGGGAGGAAAAATGACGTGGGGGGAAAGTAGTGGGGGAAAATGAAATAAAAGGGAGGAATGAATCAGATGAAAGAGAAGGGCAGAAACAGAAAACTGAGTAATTCATTTAGGAAAAGATCAGAAAAGAATGCTGGCAAAAGGAGAAGCACGTTCTTGGTGGGCTTGTGACAACATAGATGAAAGGAGAGAAAAATAATTGGAATTCAGATAGGAAAGATCGGAAAAAGAAATAGAAAAGTCAAAGGCTAACTTGGCAGGATAATAGGACAGGGTCAAAGGAAAGATGTAGGGAAAGATGCTGAGAGACAAGCGAGAAGTAGCAGTAAAAGGAAATGGCTGCGCTGCTGGCAGACCCAAGTTAGTTCTGGCTGTGCCTCTGCTTTCCTTGTGTGGCCGTGGCCAGGTCAGCTAGCCCTCTTGGCTTTGGTAGCCTGGAGATAATACTCTAGGGCTGCTCAGAGAATCAGTTAATGAAAGTGCAGGAAAAAAAATCGATTCTATTATGAAGTTATTGTAAAAATAAAAAGCAGTAGCTTAGAACCAAATAATACTGCCCTCTGAGGAGGCACACTCCGTCGTCAGCTCTTTGCCTGTCCTGCAGTATGCTTTCTCACCTTTCAGAATTGAGATTTCTCCTTCACGGGAAGGAAACAGACAGAACCCAAAGCAGAGCTACGAATGTCTGAGGACCACATTTTGGGAACGGTTGCACAAGTGTTGTTATTGCTAGTCAGCACATTTAGAAGTGACTGTTGCCAATATTGATGGTTTTAGAATATATAAATACCAGAATGAAATCATGTTGATAAGTTGAAAACAGAGATAGGGATAAATAATCCCTGCATTTTTTGGTAGGGATTTAGCCTTGTTCATTCATAGAAGGTTGTGATTCTAATTCCTCATGTGTTAAGATGAAAAAATGTCCCTGAATTCTTGGATGTTTGATCTAGGAAGTATATAAACAAATCTAGTGCTTCATAATGCTAATCCAAGTAAAGTCTTTGAAGGGGGGTAGGGTAAGCAGTGTGTGAGTTTACTAATCTCTCTATTATGTTTAAAATAGCTTTCTTTTATAGTAAAAAAGTATGCAATTATAATTAGGCAAAGAAAGAACGCCACAATCCAACTTTAGTAATGCTTTTACTGATAGTATTATAGTCTTCCTTTAAGCGGTAATATGCTTTGATGCCTGAATCAACTAAGAAAGAAAATTACTTTTCCCAATCTCTAAAGCAATCACTTTTATAGCTTCATCTAGTAAATGAGCAGCCTACTCTCCAATAATGAAGGGCAAAAAAAATGTGGAAATTTTTTTAAAATATTCTATCAAACTTTGTTGTACACTAGTTATCTTACAGACTCTACTGAATCATCAGACTCACAAAACAGATTTATACTCGGAAGATGCTATTTAGAGGAATGCTGAGTTCTGCTAAGGGGAAAGAATTGAAAGTGCTCTCATTATTCAAAGTTTTATTCAAAATAATCTATGACTATTGATATGCAATACCTTAAATAGCTCAAACAGAAGTAAAAATTTGATTGAAAAATACTGATGTCAGAGTCAAGTCAGTGCAAAATGAGGATTTCTCTCATGTTTGCTGCATCAGGCAGCAAAACCTGTTAAAAGAGGCATGAAATGTTTGCTACTGTCGATAAAATTATTAGAGGGAAAGGAAAAGCTGTTTGGATCTTTTTAAGTCACACTAAATTCTTGTGCACAGACTCAATTTAATTTTTTCATTTTTAAAGATAGTGTAAAATGGGAGTCCTAAGATTTATCCCAAACAGTAAGGCTTTCTATAGCAAATGTAGTACAGAAATCACTGACTTCAGAGGCCAAATCCAGGTGGGAAAGTGTGGAGTGAACTGTAGTGTTGGCTGCTTGCTTTTGTGGGGTACTTGCTTATCAAATATCTACTGGGTGGCAGTATGTGCCTCCCAAGGACGTGGTGACTGGATGTGTCTTTGTTAAACATAGAATAGACGTTTTCCGGTGGAAAATGTAGAATGTCAAATGCTAGAGTAACAATTAAAAATCTTAAATAAAAAGTCAAGTACACACCATAGGGTTTAAGAAAAAGAAGTGGGAAGAAAGGAAAGAACTATTATAGTGCAAATAATAAAAACCCATGGGGTTAACGAAGTTAATTTACTTTTAAAAATCATGTTGTTATATATTCTGCATTAGAGAAAGAGGTATCAGGCTTCAAATCCTGTTTCTTAAATACTGGGTTTTTTTAACATGGGCTGCACTGCATTTTGTGGTTTTACCTATGGAATCTCAGTGCTTTATGGATTTATGGAAGCCCGCTGTCTTGTGGATGAAAATGAGAAAGCCATGAGTTTGCTCTGGAAACTGGATTTCCATCTTTGGAAGGACCAGACGTCTGTAGTCATATGAGTTTCTTCCTTGTTTGCAGCCTAAAATTCTGTGCATAGGTTAATTAAACATGCCCACACGTGACTGATTAACTGAGCTACCTGCTATTCGCAGGGAAGCTCAAGTAGAGTGTGTCTGTGCTCTATCTATTCTGTGGGTAAAGAGGAGACCTTTTATCTCTATGTTGTCTTATTTGATGTGGTTTGCCCACCCTGCAATTAAGATGGACCATTGGCTTTTTGTCAGTGAATCAGAAATTATGTGTAGCTGAGTGGCTAAGTATTACAAAGAAATATTGTCAGGCCTCTCTTTCGTCTCTCCTGTGACGTGGGGTGGGAAGCATTTTGGTTATATGTTCGTTTTTTCTACTGAGTAAATCAAAAGGGCCCACCAGGCAGCGCACAATGCATTCATGTAGGTGAGAGCTGTAACACTCCTACACAGAACTCTGTCTACAGCAGGGTCCTTAGCTGAGAAAACGGTTTTTTGATTACGTGGACTAGCAACAAAGGCCAACATTTGACATCTTCAAAGCCACTGTAAGGGCATATTTAGATAAATGTTACCTTGGGAACTAACAAGCTCCCAAGATGTCATTGAAGTTAAACAAGCAATTGAAAGAAATTAATTCTGACCTTTTCTTTGTTCTCAAGAATCTGCCATCCTGCATCTAGTGAGCAAACTCTGCACACACGAGGGTCCCCTGATGGGTCTTTTCTGGATCTTCTGTGTCACTGTGGACCCCTGTGTAAGCACGTGGGAAATGTCATCCCAAGCAAATGCCGACATTGTCCTCCTATCTGCTTTGTTTGCACAAGGCAAATGGTTATGCAAGATAAAAGGCAAACAAATACTGGGTCTTGCCACCTGGAATTTCTGAGAGGCCTGATTTCAAGAGGAACAGAGGCTGCGATTACGTGGGCGTACCTTTAAATGGCAGCACTGGCATAAGCAGGTCCTGCATCTTGTTGCACCCAGCCACAAGCCACTCGTTCCCACACTTGGGCTGTGCCTTCAGCTGTGTCGGAAAAATTGTTTACTGCCAAGTGGTGAGCTGGACTAGTGAATTGCTCTACATTTGAAACAACCATTTTATTTTTATTTATTTTTAACCTGGATCCATTTCCTGATCCAGTTCATTCCTTGGACCCCGAAAAAGCTACTAGGGCACAGCTGAGGAGGTGGTGGAGGGAAGGAGAAGGGTTGCTGAAAATGAGATCTGTTCATGCCACAATTACTGGGGTTTTTTTTGTTGTTTTTTTCTAACCATGGAGTTGTAATTCCGTAATACTTTGTTTTCAGTCAGAGAGCTGGGTTCTGTAATACTCATTTTTCACTGTTGCTTTTTCTTCCTGCTCTCTTCTGTCCCCACACGCAGCTCTTGGCTTCCTCAGCTGTGTGGATAGAGCAGTTTCTGGGGCTGTGCTGGCTCACAGAAATTATTTTAATCCCCTGAATGGGTGAAAAACAAAGCAAAAATACAATGGTGAGTGTAGACAATATTGTTCTCCCTGATCGTGCAGGACAGAGCCCGACAGTGTGTTACAGTCTACTGAGGAGGGAAGGGAACCGGGTGAGAAGCTGGCTCAGTGCTGGAGAAGGGGGCTGGGAAGTCAGCGGGAAGTGAGGAGACCTCTCTCTTCTCACACCCGCAACTCCGCAGGGAGATCCTTGACTGCAGCCCGTCTGCTCAGGGAAGCTCTCTTGTTAGCAGCTTTTCTTCCAAGCTCCAGCCGGGCATGGACACGTGAGCCGGGTGGGGAGTGTGCCAGTGGAGATGAGCGGTGGCAGCATGCAGGGGGCAGAGAGTGTTTTCTGCGTTTTCCCTGAACCACCCATGCCACAGCCCCAAGCGTGTGAGTCCGTCCATTGCAATTCCGGTGGCTGCTGCAGGCACCTGTGTCTCTCCAGAGACAGAGCAGAGGGCCCTACGGAGCTACAGTCAGAGATTCCTCTCCTGTGCCCTGATTCCTCAAAATTATCTTTGTAGCAGTGACCTCAGATGGTGTAAAATAGAGCAATAAGCATTACAGTAATTTTTCATGAAAATATCTCCATCAGAAACAGCCTCATTTTACTACAGGAAGCATTAACTTTGGGGGCTGGTGTTGTTTTGAGAAGCTGCGTGTGCACATAGTTTATGGCTGATTGTACATTGGGAGTGAGCGGGAATTTCATTCAGAAAGAAGGTATGTTTGTCATGCAGATAGTTCGAGTGCTACAGTTTAAGGCAGGCCAAGGTGGTGTGAACAGAAGTTGTATTGAGAAGGCTTTCTGGGGATTGCTTGGGCTTGTACTAGAACATTTCTTTCTATGATTTCATTTTTTGTGTGGCAGTTGTATATGGAGCTGCTACAGAAAAGGCAGGAAGGTTTTTATTGTATGCTTTTGTTTTTTAAATTACTATGGGCTTGGACTGATGAATAGCACGTAATCCCAGAGGGGATCCCATTCAGTCCTGGTAGTTTTTAAAAAGTAGGGGGGAGGGGTGTGAGGAGCAGAGGGCAATGTAAACAAAAGAGCTGATTCAAAGTTAAGGTATTACCATCAGAGATTTCCCTAAAAGTCCTTGAGTGTTCTCTCTCTAAAATAAGTCTGAATCATTAATCCTTCTGGGGCCAGGCAGACTTTTAAATTGCATTTCAAATCCAATATTCCATAAAGAGCACAGAAATAGTAAATAGTCTAGTTTGTCTTTTAATCATTCAGAGACGTAGTAAAAATAACTTTGTTGTCAAGTTGTGCATTCCTCTGCTTTTGTACTTGTTCCCCTCTGAGTGCTGACAGGTCACGCTAATGAGGCTTCTGGAACAACTCCAGACTTTTTGCAATCAGTTGAGAAAAAAGCATCAAAATTCCTGGGGAGATGATCCTCTGCCTGGGTCACTTGTGTCTGCCCGATATGAGACAGCTACCTACTACTTGTGAGTAGGGTATGGAAAACTCTGGATTTTTGTCTCAGTGGAATAAAAATTACTTTTATTCATGGGGGTACTTTGTGCTAAGGCTTGTAATTGAAAGCAAATAAACAAAATGAAAGTGTCTATTGCAAAATGTAGGGAAGGAGACATTCACTTTATATATCTATATGTGTGCACATCCATATCCTAGTGAGCAAATTGTATTTTAAAAAATAAGTTTGGGACCTAGGGGTAATAAAGGATCTTTTGTTGATCTTTCTGAGTTAGCACATGATGATTAACTGCATCTATACTGATCTGAAAACTCAGTTTAGCTGAAAGAATGCAGCAGGTCTATGGCACCATGGCAAGTGCCGCGCGTGCTGCCTCCCACCTGTGTGGTAGCCCCCCAGAGAGGCCGTGCAAGGTGCTGCGCAGGCTGCTGGAGCACCAGCTGTGCTCAAGTGTGCATGCACTTGCAAGCTCTAGGGTTCATGGTGTGGACTAGTTGAGTCTGCTCTTGACTCTGGCTTGAGGCCACCCTCCAAAAGGTATAGATCAAAACGTGTATCTTTGTGTGCCAAGTGACTGTCAGCAGTGGGGTGAAACAAAGAGGCCACAGCTCACGTTCTCAGGCTCCTTTTTAAAGGTCTCATTGCTTGGAGTATTTGCTTGGGAATACACAGAATTAGGAGAGGGAAAAAGTGCTGTGAGCAAAGCATATGGACATGGTGATGAGGAGAGTGAAGGGACGACAAGAATGGGGTAAGCAGAGGAGGGCCGCTGTTCTTACTGTGGCCAGCTTGGTTGTGATGTGGGGAATGGTGGCTGGAAGATGCGCAGTGGACTGGATGTGGTGCAGGAGCATTTGTCGGGTTCAAACTGCAAATATACAGGAGAGCTGTGAGCAGTGTTGCTTTCACTGGCCAAACTTTTTGCATATACTAGCGCTTCCTTGTATCCTGTTGTCCCTTCTCCTTTGCAATCCCTCTACAGGCTCCCCATTCCCTCATCCTACCAACAGCCCTGTGTAGCTCCCCCTGCCCCAATATGCTCCCCCTTTCATCACCTGCTGTACCTCTGCAGCCTGCACTTGACAAGCTCTGTTTTCCCAGAATGGGGAAGGAGAGGCATTCATAAGCCCCTGTTCATCTCCTCCAGCTTTACAACTCTCCCGTTCCTAGCAGGGGGTAGCAGAGTCCAGCCTGGCTCCACGACCCTTTCTCCCAGGGCTCTGCACAATGCACAGTCCCAACACGTGCCATCAGATCATGTATGTCCATTTTTCTCCATCCTCTTTTCTGCTGCAGCACTGTTTCCTACTGTCAGGGCTAATGAGGTCAGGGCTTTTGGTGCTTTTCTCATCCTTGCTCTGCCTGTTGGGAATCACCCGTCACTGTTGCTGCAACTTCCCAGATACCTCTGTCTGGCTCTCCTCTCAATCCTTAAGTTCTTCGCCTTTCCCATTTTTCTTTCCTTCTGGTTTTAAAAACACTATAGTGAAAGTAAGAAAGTTGTGAAGACAGAAGGCCAATTTTAGCCGTGGTACAAGCAAATGCAGCTTCTGTTTCTTGGGCGTTATGTTTGCTAACTCCAGAGTGAGTTTAGCCTGTAACTGGCGCTGTTGAAAACTGTTGCACGCAGAATTTGCATGTTTGCTTTCAAGGCAGCTGTGATAATAGCAGCCTAAACAGTTGCTCTTTCTGAGTCTTCTTTATAAAAATGATTTACCGTATCCACCAGAGAGGTGATTTGGGTCAGTGACGTTGCCTCTGTACCAGGACAACCTGATAATATCCTAGACTGCTTGCAGGCGTTGGATCCAAAGCCTCCTGGTGCCCCTTCTCCAGACTGTTGCATAAACCTGGACCTGCAGGCTGAGTGGCAGCCCTGTGAGCCCCGGCCTCTTGCTATCTCCCATGAAGAAGAGTCTCCCAGTTTGTGTAGCTGCCTGGTGACCTTGCTTGAGCAGCAGTAAAATCCACAGCTAGCATATGCTGCAACGCAGGTGCACCAAGATGCGCTTCTCGATGACATACAGTTTTTCATGATAGAGCGTATATGTGATGAGCTCTTGATTCAAGTCTCCTGCCAACAGCTTAGTGTTTTGGCTCAAAATATATAGAAAAGGTGCTAGCCTTAAGCTCCTGTTCTTGAAGTCAAGCTTGCCCTGTAGCCTTCATGATGTTGTTAGTGGAGTATCTGAGAGCAGGCAGCTAGACCGAACAGGATGTGGCAAGGCTAGAAATGGTAAATGACACTTGCTTGTGCCATCCTTCTTCTTTGGGATTACTTTGGGAATTGGATTTCTTTTGGAAATGGATGAAAAGTCAGTCCTTTTGCAATATTACTTACGTCTTGTGTTTTCTTCCTCCATTATGAGACAAAGCAAGAGGCTAAGTGGCAGCCTGGCACCTCCCAGGGGCTGTGTTCCCATCATATGGAGAAGGTCCAGGCTCTCAACAACAGGGTCCCCTCTGTGCATCCCAGACTGCGTCAGTCATCTCCCTTATACAGAGTGCAAAACCTCCCCACCTAGAAGAAAAAGTACTCAGAGAAACGTCTGTTACTTAAAGCATGCTTTGAACCCTACAGTGGTCTTTTTTTCCTGCAGAAAGAGGGCAATCTGGCCCAACCTTTAGAATGCACAGTTTTATGGGACAGGCAAATCCACGTGAGTTTTAAGTGACAGTGCTGGTTTTCTCTAAGATCTCACCCTGCAGTTTAATCTTCAGTGAAACAAAACTGTTAGATTTATTTTTTAAGAATCTGGCATCTATATTAGCAATCAAGCCTACAAATTGTGCCTTCTGGTTGAACTCAGTAGACCCACAGCTTTGTGTAATTGAGACTGCAGCATGATAAAGAGTTCTGTTATGGCTTCACATATTGATCAGTCCAATTTAATTTCCTCATGGGACCTGGACCACGCTAGGGGTGATGGATTGTGTTGGAGGCCTGATAAGCCTATTTTAACAAAACATCTCAAGGGCTTCTGGAACAGAGGCAATTATCAATACTGATGCATGTTTCCTTTCATCAAATTTAAGGGCTTGTTAATAGGCTGCACAGCAGCTGCTGTTTGCAACCCATGACTTTTTTTTAATTAACTTGGAGATACTGTTTCCTCAGCCTTATGAGTTGGCTGTTTCCAGAAGGAAAAGAAATTGGGTTCCAGGTTTTTATTTTAATGATATGTGTGATAGCAGTATCTCCTGCACTGCTATATTCACTATTTTGGTAATTGAAGCCTAGATTATATTTTAGAGTAATCCCATCCCACTGCTTATGCCCATGTCTAAACTGCCCACGACCACAAATCCTGGTGTTTTACAACTTTTGAATTTTGTGTCAGGTTACTGACGATGTCTGCTATTTATAACATTAGTATTACTGGTTAAATAGTCTCCTGTTGTAACTTTGGCAATCATCATTTTTGTTCGGCATTGGGTATTTAAAAAATGTTTTTAAACTGTGTTTATTTTAGGCTTTCAGTTATGAGAAGGAAGCTTGTTGTTGCTTCCAACTGTTCTACCTTTCCTATACAAAAATCCTAACATTTCATTTATAACCTATTTGATTGTCATGATTTAACCCCAGCTGGCAACTAAGCACCATGCAGCCGCTCGCTCACTCCCCCCACCCAGTGGGATGGGGGAGAGAATAAAAAAAAAAAAAACCAACCCCAAACCCCGTGAGCTGAGATAAAGACAGTTTAATAGGACAGAAAGGAAGGAAAAATAATGATGATGATGATAATAATAAAATGACAATAATAATACTAAAAGAATTAGAATATGCAAAACAAGTGATGCACAATGCAATTGCTCACCACTCACCAACCCATGCCCAGTTAGTTCCCGAGCAGCGATCTGCCCCTCCCACCCAACTCCCCCCTGTTTATATACTGGGCATGATGTCATATGGTATGGAATATTCCTTTGGCCAGTTGGGGTCAGCTGTCCTGGCGGTGTCCCCTCCCAGCTTCTTGTGCCCCCTCCAGCCTTCTTGCTGGCTGGGCATGAGAAGCTGAAAAATCCTTGACTTAGCATAAACACTACTTAGCAACAACTAAAACATCAGTGTGTTATCAACATTATTCTGGTACTAAGTCCAAAACACAGCACTATACCAGCTACTAGGAAGAAAATTAACTCTATCCCAGCCGAAACCAGGACATTGATGTAGGTGTGTTGTGGGTGTTAAATTCATACTGCTATTTAATGCTGCAAATTGGATGTATGGAAAGAAAATATGAACAAGGCAAACTGCTGTTAAACTTGATTTTAAACACAGTTTTCAGATAAGCAGCTAGAAGTTTAGCACCTTATAGAATTGTTTTCCTTAGCTAGTAGTAATTGCTTTTGTTTTGTTTATTCATCAGAAAACAATTTAAACCATTTAACACCTGCTATAGCATTTTCTGATTTCTTTTCCATTTCAGACGCATTATCTCATTAGTTAGCACAGTTCTGCTCATTAATGCATGAGTTGAAAGTCAGCAGCAACACGTTCCAAGGAAAATACCTTTGTTTCTAAGCATAGATGAATGTGGATGAGTGATACCTAAAAAAAATCGGAAAGGTAACTGGGTTGCAGCAAATGTGATTGTATAACAAACCAAATTCTGTAACTTGCTCAAAATCCTATGTTGCATGTTTAGTGCTTCATGAAAAGTGGCACCTTACCTGATTTTTCTTATTTTCCTGATGTCTGAAATTCTAGAACAATTTGTTCAAGTGAGAATTACAGTTTTCGTAATAAAAAAGAAATATTTAGCACTGGTAACTGTCGCTTAAAATTGCGAGTCAAGTGTTTCTTAGGAAGTCAGAAATAGGAAGTTAGATGAAAAGAAATATATTTTAGTTCTCTA
The DNA here is from genome assembly GCF_018139145.2 of Gymnogyps californianus. NCBI lineage: Eukaryota > Metazoa > Chordata > Aves > Accipitriformes > Cathartidae > Gymnogyps > Gymnogyps californianus. The sequence continues at coordinate 41,104,323 of NC_059473.1, forward strand.
GGCATCCTGGAATTCTTTTGAAGTTGTGACTCATATCCAACCATTACTGGAATTCATGGTACTGAAGATCCCATGAATGTTTAATGGGAGATGGCTGGTACCATTACTGCCCTCCAGGCTGCTGTTTACTGTCACTTCTCTTCACCAGTTACTGTCATGACTAAAATGTGAAGATGAGTGGGTTACTTTAAATTACCTTCAGCAATGATTAATTCAGATTAATCACCTAATTTTACAAACACTGGAGCACTGAAAGAACAATAATGATGTGACAAATCCCCTAAACTCACCTAATATTAAGTATATCCTGGATTTAGTCCTGCAAACATACTGATGGGGCCAATTCAGACATTCCTACTGATGTGATGGAGCCAACGTGCTTCTACTCAACAAGTAGCTCCTTTGATTTCAGTGGCCTATAATTCATATTAAAACTGTGCAGTTCAAAGTGGCAGGCTGAATGTCACAGATTAGCAGGATTAAGAGCATACTGTAGGCTTTTGCTTACTTCCGCACTCCTTAATTCTCCACCCGTGTTCCTCTTGTCAGGGTCTGTTCCATGCGGCAGCCCATCGTAGGCTACCTGCTTGAACCATTGCACAGGGCAAAGGGGCAGAGTCTGCTTTTCAGGAAGGGGCTGTAATTCCGTTCATATTTTAAAGGTCACTATTATAATATGTAGCAGGTTTGAGTTACAGAATAAACCTGTAAAAATAAACTATTTTTAGGAACATACAGTGCTGGAAAAATATAGGAATTATTAAGTTAGCAGTATAATGCATGGGAATGTTCCCTATACCTGCTTTTCTGGAGTATATGTTAGTTAAGGTCTTAAATAGTGGGACAGTAACACTGTTTATCATTGATTTTAAACCTTAATGGTATGTTTAATTACATCCCTCACTAGTTTTGGAAGCTGAGGCCCTGAAACGTGAAGTTGTTTCTTTTTTTAATAATGTAAATTATGTTATTTTAAACAACACTATTTATTATTTTATCCTTAAATCTCTAGGTGCTGAAGTGTTGTATATGAACATGTCAGCATATAATGAAGGTCGGCTTCAATCATCTTTCTGGATTGTTGATAAACAGCACGTGTACATTGGAAGTGCCAGCCTAGACTGGAGGTCGTTGGGACAGGTAATTCAACTGAAAAATTGATCTTATACCCTTTGAGGATATAATGAGGAAAAAAAGTAATGTTTTGAGGCCAGCAAGTGGAGATGGATAGCTTTCTTCTTCTGTGCTGCCACAGTTTTGATGACTCTTCTGTGTTGGCAAAAGTATATTACTATAAATTTTACTTCTTTTCATTGGAATAGCTATCCTCAACAGTTATGCTTTGGATTAAATTTTAAAAATTGATTGCCTTTATTGATTTCCGTGATGATTTTGTTGTTTGAAGATTGTAAGTTCTAGTTTACTTATTTAAAAAAAAGTGAGCAAACCTGTTGGAAAACAAACCACTATGGAAACTCCATGGTAGTGTCATGAGCATGACCTAGTCCCTCTCATCTGCCACCTAAATAAGGAAAAGCAAAAATTGGAAAGACTTCCAAATGGATAGTGGGTATTACTTGAAATACCCACCACCTTTGGGGAGGGAGAGATTTACAGAAAGTCAAATAGCATAACGTTTTTGAAGGTTGTGCATATTAGAAAGAATTCTGTATTTTGATTCCTCATAAACATGAGAGTTGAAGGATGTACACTAAGGCCTCTGCCAACAACCAGTGCTGAGGACTCTTTACAGTCTATGACCATTTTGAAGAAGTAATTCATTAGTAATGCAGCTTATTTGCCTTCTTGTAGGTATCTGTAGCTTTTTTCTTTCTGCAACAGTCTCAGGATTATTAATGGATGTCATGTTCATTTTTGCTACATGCCACTGTGTGAGGCTGCTGTTGGTCATATTTAGGGAGTGGAACCTGTGCTTTTAGATCTCAGTAACTGAAATGCACAACAAAGGGGAAAAAGAAGCAGTCCTAGGTAGTTATTAGTTGCAGTAAAAAAGCTTACTTTCTAAATGTGAGCAGAATCTCAGAAACACATAATTTTGAATATAGGTTCTAATGATTTTGTAAAGAAGAAGGTGTGTCTTGCTTGTGTTGAAGTTTTTAAGGTTTGCTTTGAGCTAAGAGACTGAAGGTCCAAAGAAAAACAAATCAACTGTTTTAGTAAAGAAAGAGTGAATATATACATTTTTGCTGTTCCTATGTGTATTCATGTACTTAAAAGGTAACTTTTTGGATGTTTACAAAGGAATCTGGAAAACTGGTAGAAAAGAGGATTTTAGCAAACCAGAGAAAGTCTTGGCCAAGAGGATGTTGTATTTTTAGTCAATGTAAGAACATATAGTTCGGGCTTTTGGACAGTTTAGAAATTAAATATTTATACATTGTCTGTGCCTCATGAGCTAAACTGTTCATATGTCATAACAAAACAGCTCTTCACAGAACTATTTAGCTTATAAATAGTTTAGCTTTGAAGCCTCTTCTAATTGGGGTTTTGAGTGCCGGTGAAAATAATACATGTGGAGAAAAGAAGCACATTTACCACACAGATTATTATATTATTGTATTTAATGATTGTGTTTATGATCTTCATCACAGATGCTACAATTCCTTATAGGCTTGGTCTTCTCATACTGAAGTAAATCTTAACTCTTGTAACATACCTATGTTAAAATTCGATGCCAGTTTTTTGTGGGCTAGTGTTTCAAATGTGATTCCTCACTGTTAATTTTATCACTCTCTTTTCTGCATGCATTTGGACATTTTTTTTCATCTTATTGTCATGTAACAGTGCATTTTTGTATGTAGTGATAAGATGAAGCTCAGAAGAATATTTGTACAGAGCAAAAAGTAATCTCTCTGAATTGCAGTTAAAGAGAATCTGCTTTCAATTAGTTGAGAAATGTAGGCTGGGGTTTCAGAAGAGCCTGAGGAAATTAGATGCTTGGCTCCTGTTGACATCAGAATCTGAGTATCCAATTCCCTTACCCCAGAGTTACAGGTTAATAAATCAGGGCAACTGTCAAAGAGATCTGATACGCAGTCCTAAAATAATAATCTGTCTTGAACTTTTCACATAAGAGGCAAAATAAGCACAGAAATCTGTCATTTTATTCCGAGTGCTTTCCTCAAGGAAAATGTTTTGCACATACATGAGACCTAATCTTAAAACCCATGGTGAGCGGAGCCCTCACTGGGAAAGACATCTCCCATGGGTTCTCATTATCAGAGTCCCAGTGTAGCTGCAAATGAGGGATCAGGTCCTTCTTCTCTTCTCTCAAAGCAGCCTAAATGAGTAAGGACTGAGTTTAACTGGGAAATAGTGGAGTAGATAGTGCCAGGCGTGTCCAGACCCGTGCCCTTGCACTTGCGCTGCCTGCAGTAGCGGGGTAGGGCTTCTGCAGTTCTGCAGCGGGAGGCAGGGAACTCGCTGCAGATGCCACTGTGCGTTTCCTGTGACATCCTGGTTTACCTGCAGGGAAAGGACCGTGAAAAAGCAGACTGGGCTGTTGATTAGTCACATATGGTCTCTTTAAAAGCTCATCCGACTTTTAGTGTAACAGAACTTGTGGTTATTGAATCAGCAAACCACTTTGGCCAGTATTACTAGATCTTGACAGCAAATCACAGAATAAAGTAGGTCTCTGCTATTCTAGAAACATATGGTACTTTGGCCTATCAAGCACAGCAGTTGTCTTCTCACTCAAACAAACATCCAGTATGAGTCAGTCACCTTGTAGCTAACAATGTCTCATTATTCAGCAGCACAGTTCCAGTGTAAATTATGTGAGTGCATCCAGTTTCACATCTAATAGTATCTAAAATGCAATGAAAAGCTTAAGATTTTAACTGTGCGTCGTTGTCATATCTTTTCACCTGCCTTCCACTGTATTTTCTATGTGCCTGTTTATTGCTTCCTCTGTACTGAACCTTTGCATACATTCAGTATGCATATATTCAGTGCACTGCATAATTCATAAAGCAGCACCTACCTGCTTCGCTTATGTGACAGTTGCACTAGAAATGCAGCAGGTCTCTACAGTATTTCACCTGGGCTATAGTCCCACAACCTTCCTACCTCTTGCTTGCTATGGGCCTAAAGATGTAGAAACGCTTCTGTGACATAGCAGTATAGAGCATTTAATATATAGCAGCTCAGCATACTAGAGAATATTTATGCAAGGTTACTGTGGTAGATATAACTGGGTTTTATTGCTATTTTCTCCCTTTGCAGGGGGATTAAAAAAAAAAGTCTGTTAGCATCATTCTTCTCTTGGGAGCCTGAGTCTAAAGCTGAAATAGTAATTTAACTTTTAACGGCTCCTTGGAAAACAACATCAGGACTTATGTGTCCAAAGGTGTCAGCTTTGTTTTTACAATCTTTGTGGAGAATTCTTCTCTACTTTTATAAGCTGGACACTAGAAATCAATCTCATATGAGGCTTACTGAGTTTTGTTGACATTTTCTTGACTTGCCAGCACTGACAAGAAGCAATACTAGTATTTTCTTTAAAAGTAAATTTTCTGCATCAAGGAGAGATTTTCATATGCTGCATATATTACTTAGGGAATAACCTTTAAAGTTGTATATATCCTTGTGCCTTCACTGTCAAAGTTTTAATACTTGCCAGAGTTTCAGATTTGAAATTATGGGCAAGGCTGACAGCACATCGTTACTTTTCAAGTAAAACTATGTTTCAGTTAGGTTGCAAGTTTGCCAAAACTCTAATAATTTTGGCTGAAATCATCCATGCCAGCTATCTTCTTTAGTCTGAAATCAAACCCCACAGGAAAATGAAAAATACTGTTTAGAGTTCTAAAAACAGGATTTTACAAAAATTAGATGTTTTTTCATTCATAGTGAAATATTTTTGTATTTTCTTCGAACAGGTCTAGATTTTGTGTCAGGGACGCATCTTTTTCTGTTGTTATCGATATATGGCAAATATTGCCTAATTACATAACCCGTTGAAAATTCCGGGTTATGAACAGCCAGAGTTTTTACCACTTTCTTAGACAGATACCACTTTCTTAGATATAGTAAGCTGTGTAAGATTTTATCAGTGAAATAATCTTTCTACAGATCTAGTTTGAACTAATAACAATCAGGGTGGCCATGGTGCTGTATTCTAGTTTCTAGTTCCTTGACCAGGTAGCTTATCAATGTACTTAAATAAAAGAAATCGGTTTTATAAAAATTGTTATAATTCATAATATTAATGCAGAGCAAGAGCTAACAGTGTCATATATTTATTTTGTTCCATGACTCCCTCCAATAGTTCCAGCAAAGCTTGAAAATGCATTTAGCTCCTTAATTCTGTTAAGAAGCGTGAGGTTTGTAGTACAGACAGAACCTTTAATCAGCTCCAGAAACACTTCTGGAGCTCTTCATACTAACAACATTTTTGGAAAAGTTTTATTCACACATGAATAACTGAATCCAGTGGGCAAACAACTGTAATGGATTAGTTGAACCACTTCAGAAAAATACATTTATGTGCAACGAACAATCAGCCCTTGGAAAATTCTATTACTGAAAATTATTGAAACAAGTAAAATTAATCCGATTGTCTTCACTGGAAGCAGAATCAGGCTAATATTAAATACTCTTGTACACAAAAGAATAGTTTAAATCATGAATACTAACAGGTAGCAGGGTGTATGTGTGGGGATTAGTGTCCAAATTTGAACGTTCAAGGTCTCAAGCAGAAGCCTGCTGCTTGCTCCCTGTAATTGGTGGAGTCTGACTGTAAACACCTGGACTAAATGGAAGTGGCACATCTGGAGTCCTCCAGTTACTGAAGAGACATGAGACAGGACCACCAGTTAGGAGGCTGCTCACGCCTTGTGCTTATGGACAGAAACTGTTTAGATTGAGGGAAAAGTGAGTCTTGGCGTGCCAGAAAATAAGGGGTGCCAGAAAGAAGTGGTCTTGGAAAAAAGAAGGGGACCCAAACAGAAGAAGGTGACGTTCCTGGCTAGAGGAAAGATCCTGGAAGTGGGGGAGATCCTGGAGATCAGGGAGCTGTGAGGAGATGGAAGCCAGGGGATGCACCAAGGGCACTGGCTGATGATGCCTGAGACAGGTAACGGTGAGCAGCCACGCAGCAGGGACGGACCTGACTTTCTGCCCAAGCATCCCGGGCCAGCAGCCACCTCCCTGCAGGGATGGAAAGTATGGGTGGAAGGTGTGAAAGATAATCAAGTAGTTGCAAAGACTCTCATCTTGTCGGTTCTTCAACAAAGCCCAATATCCAGATCCACTGCAGGTGGTCATTTACTCTATCTTGCCTGTGACATCTTAAAAGCATTATCTCAAAAAGTCCTACTTAAATTTTGGCTCAGCTGATGTCAAGGAAAAGTTCCTAAGCAGACCCATGATTTTCTGTCTTAGTTAGCTGTGTAAAAACTGCTAGCAGAGGATTTTTTTTTTTTTTTTTTTTAAGATGCCTCTTAAGTCCGTATATTTTCTGGATTGTTCATTCTTCTGTGGTTTTGAATTCAGACCAGTTTAAGCTGAATGGCTGAAACATGTAATTTCTTAAGGACAAAAAAAACCAGCCAGGCTGTAAAACATAATTTTTTTTAAGGAGAAAAAACCAACCATGTGAACTTGCTCTTACTTTCCCATTTATTTTATATGTCTGTTGGATTCTTTGTGTGATTTGTTTCACCAATACAAAGTAAGACTTCAGAAAGGCATTTGATTTCTCTTCATCTTAAAAATCCATCAGGAGGAGGACTGGAAAAGTAATACTTGATGTCTTCATCTGTATTTATTTATGAAGACATATTAATTCTTGGTAAATTAGGCTTGGTATTACGAGTAGAATTTTTTGACGTTGCTTTTTTCATGAAATGAGTTTGGGCAGTGTTTTGAATAGCAGAAGTTTATCTAATCATCTCTTTTGCAAAGGATCAATGATTTGTTCTTGCTGACTCTCAGCAGTGCCTTGGAACACTTTCTGAAGTGTCCTGTGTGACAGCTGGGTATCTGACAGGACTACTAAACAACAGTATTTCCTTTTCAGGCAGTTTCCTTTCCATCCTCCTCTTGCTCTCTTGTTGTTGTAAATTAGAAACTGCTGATTGTATCCACATAATTTAAGGTAATTAGAAAATTAGATAAACTGTCCCAACACTGTTTATCAGGTTGGAAACAGTGACCTGCTTTATCTGAGGAGTTAGGTTTTTACTTGATGCACCTAAGATGATAAATAAATATACAAGAGGGCCAAAATACTGTAGAAGGTGAGACGTGACAGTGCATGAATGAGAAACTCTATGGACTACTTTTTCGTTATGATTATTATTATGTAAACCATACTTGTCTCTTTAGGATTGACTCCTACAGTACATGAAAGTTGTAGTAATTATGAATTATCAATTACATTTGAAGAATGAGAAATAAGTTGCTCAATTCATTTATTCTGTTAATAATTCAGTTGAATCAACAGTCAAATTAGCTATGTGAGATGTTGAGAGCTATGAGTATTAATTCAGAAAAGGTTTCTTAAGCATCTGTACATACAGTAGATAAAGTTATGCTTTTTATGATAAATATGAATAATCTGGTGCATACTTACAGTGAAAGTATATTGGGTTTTGAATTTTCTGAAATTAAGAACCTATAGTTATTAGAAAAAAAAGGAAAAAAGAAACCCCTCAACCAAAAAACCCAGTCGGTCAAAAGATATACTTTTTGTGTGTGTCAATTTTAAGTAAAAACTGATGAGCCAATATTTTGTTTGTTTTAGTATAAATTAGTTTTTTGGACTTAGCCTTAGGAAGGCTTGCAGCAGGACGGCTCCAGGAGTGCTTGGAATGTTGCTGCATGTCCTGCCTGTTTTCACCAGACAGGACAGAACTGGATTGAGAGATACTGGGCGTTTCAATTTAGTTGTTCAGGCTCTCCTCCTTATAACACAGAAAAAAGGAGACAAAAGCAGCAGCTAGAATTCTTCTCTACCACTTTCTCCTCCTCTTGTCTTCTGTGACAAAAAGACTGATAAAACCTAACCTCTTTTTCTTCCTACTCTGAGATGACAAAAGTTGGGAAATGAACACGGTATCTCAGGTATTGAGCTGCATCTAAAAGGGCAGTTTTGGAGCAATTTGGGATTGTAAGAATATTGGAGGAGCAACCCTTTGATTGCTTGGAGGGGGTAAAATCAATTGGAAGCAATCCATGTGGTTCTTTACTCAAAAGTCTCATCCCAATTATATTGAGGAGACTCATGCGGAGAAGTCACGGCTTGAAGGCCGCGCTTAGAGAGTGACAAAACTCATCCTGGGATTATTCCTTCTTCTCTTGGTCTCCATTTCTGGGGATAAAGAGCCAAATCAAAACTTTCCCAAAATTCAGGAAGCTCTGGAATGCTGCCAGGAGCAAATGCAACCCATGCTTCTTTTATGTATGTCTCTCAGGGAAAGGGGAATGATCATTTCCTCAAAGTATATCCTTGAACACTGTAATTTCTGTTTATTTGTGTGATCAAAATTGTCCTCCCATAAAAAAAATATGTAATAAATACTGGACTTCTATATACCACAAACTACATCATGATGATCTCATTTGTTTCCAGTTTCCCCAAAATCTTGCTATAGCGGAGCCGCCTCTCCAAACTGATCACTGAAACAGGATCCGCATGTTTGCAATTTCTGTTAATGACAGTTGCATCCTATCTTTACAGAACTGCATAGAGCAAAAAGCATGCTATAATCAGTCATTTTTTTTAACTTTTATCTAAATGAGTCTCTTGAAGTTATGTAATGGCACATCTGGTCCTTTTGAGATAAGATACTTTGACAGTTAGTGGAATTACATCTTTTCACTCAAGCAAAAGTTGTATTGAGAGTTTCCATTTGATATAATGTTGTTCTAATATGAACTACAGTTATGTCCCTAATGTGCATTTTAGACCATTGCCAATCCTTGCCATCTTCTTCTAATAATTTGCTTAATTTTCTTACTGTCCCAGTGGTGTTCAGTATCTTATCGCTATTAGCAAATTGAGCACAGTCTCAAGTGTCCTATAACATGAAACAAGGCTCTTTCAACTTTGTCATCCACCAAGGTTCAATCAAGCTCAGATGGGTAAATGTTAGACTGAAAGTACTCGAAACATAATACCAGTATATTCTATCTGAATTCATATTTCTGTGTTAAATAATATCTCTTATATACAACAGAGAATATCTGCTTCTAAAAAGCTTTGATATATTGTTAGCCAAGTGATCCAATCCTTAAAAAAAACTCATGCTGCTAATCTGATTTATTTCATTGGGATTATTTCCAGAACTAGCTAATATAAAGATAACATAAAAGTGCAACCCAGATCTTCAAGCATAGGTGAATGAGTCAAGATGTGAAGAAAACAGGTCTAAGTAGATATTACAGAACTGTATTGACAATTAAATACCTTTTTTGTGTTTTTATTTCGTGCTGCATAGAAAGCTAGTTGTATTGTCAAAACTCTGCTCTTGTAAGTGCTCATCTGTAGTGATGCTCTTACAGTTTGTCCTTCAAAAGAGAGGCTGAAAATATATTTATTATTTTCACTAAGAGCTTTTGGCTAGGGTCTCCATCTAGACCAAATCTAGAGCAGTTTGATGACTGTTACCTATCTCCAAAATAGCAGCTTTTCTCCCCCCCCCCCCCCCCTTTTTTTGGGGGGGGGGGGAAGGGGGAAGATATGTTGCTCTTGGAAATGTGCAGAACTTGCAGTATGTGCATTTATCATGGTGTAAAGTTTGTAATTTTGGAAGTCTGGTGTTTTGTTTTATTCTTTAACTGAGACAGGCCACTTACTCTCTGTTACATCCAGTAAATCAGGACAGTCGGTACTGCCCATTAGGTTTACTCTGCTTGAAATTCATTATCTGACCATCCAGTATTTACAAATGAATTTCAGTGAAGCAGATCGTCTGTTTGTCTCTTGCTAGCATTGCTGTGCACTGCTAACAGAGGGCTGGTTAAAGCCAGACAGGAACATGGGTAATGTGGCTGCCCTGCTTGCGTTCTGCATGTACTTCTGTTACTGCCTGGTAGTGCTCTTGGTTCCTCCTCATTCCTGTGGGCTTCTGTTTTTGTGATCTAGTGACTGAAAACAGCATGGGGCTGTATATTCACCCTGTACTTGGAGCCAAAAAGACTTCTCATGCCTCCCCAGCTTGGTTAGTATCTCTAGATGTAGAGCTGATTCCCAGCTCCGAGGCGCTAGGAAGCTATTCCTGTTTATCATACTTCTCCCACTGTTGTGCTCCATTCTCACATGCATCATCCGCATTATGTGTTTGTAATTAGTGTAAGAGAGGGCAAAATACAGCTTGCTGCATATTTTTATTTGATTTCTGTTGACTGTAGGAGTATGCTCGTTACTCTGTCTCTGGCCTCTGAAATTACAGATCTATTTTCTTCTCTTTTTTTTTTTCAATTGCTGTGAAAGTTCTGTAGAACAGGTTTACCTACCATTGGAGTAATCAATAATAAATTGTAAATCAGTAAATAGTAAACCTGCAGAGCACAATGATGGCATATCCAGTTTGAACAGATAAACTCACTTCTTTCCAAAGCAGCACGGGATATTCAGGTAGTTGGATCTCCACAATCCAAAGGAAAAGAGAGAGCTCTTCCTCCAATAAAACTAACCTCATAATCATTTGCTTGCTTTTTAATACTTGCCATGCCATCACTACATCTTAAAATAATTAAGAGTCATCGAAGATGTTGCAAAGAGAATGTGTCTGGTTCTGGTTTATGAGTGGTCCCTCAGATACTTGACAAATAATATCAGTGCATTAGGATTATCAGACTCAAGAGTTTTGGATGGGTTCTAGAAGTGTTTAGGGAACTGGAAGCATGCAGGAATTTGGTGGCAGAACACACACGGTACACCACCACACAGAGGATAGAAAATCATCCATACAAGTGTGTGCAAAACTAGAGACAGCTTTAAAGATTCCTACTGCTGTCTTGAAGCAAACAGGCAGGCAGTGTGGTGAATAGACAGCACTGGTGAGATGTGCTTGCGTGAGTCCATGGCCTAGAGATAAGACTCAGTAACCTAAGAGTTAAGCGATTGAAATTTGCAAAAACTGTTTGGGAGGATCTCCCAGAAACTGCATCACAAATAGTGATTAAAAAAATTTTAAAATAAATTTTAAAAAAGGCATTGGTCACAATGATGAGAATGGTCTCCAGGCACACTTCTGTAAGGCCTGTCTGCAGTGATCAGTAAAGCAGAAGGGCTCGATTTGAATTTATAGATCCTCCAACCAATTGCACTTAAGTCCTGTAGTTTCATTTGTGTTTTGTTCATTAAGAAACCCTGAAATAGTATGACGTGCTGAGACAGCAATGTGTATTAATGCAGGTGCTGCACTAGAATGGTTTTATGGTTTCTTCACCGGAGCTGGCTTGCAGACAGCCCGGGGCAGCAGAACTTGACCTGTTTGCACCTGTCTGTCCTGCCCACTGCTGTTCTCAAGTCCAAGCCAGATTGCATGGACGGGGCAAAAGTGTTTGTGCTGTACTTCTGTGCCAGACCTTACTGCTGGAGTTCAGCAGCTAAGCGGTAGGCATGCCTGTAGAGTCAGAGCCCTTAAGACCAGCGTGGCCTTTTACAATCATAGAATCATTTAAGTTGGAAGAGACCCTTAAGATCATCGAGTCCAACCGTTAATCATTTTGTTTGTCCTAGATAACAATACAGGCCATACAGTCTGATCCAGGGGTTCCAGCATCTGGCTGAACAGCTGGTGGTAGAGTCTCAAATAATCAGAAACTTACATGGATGTAAGAAAGGCAGTAAATCCACCACTTTCCCAAAAATGTGATTTATGTTGTGCTGAAAGAGAACTTGTTCATTAAAACCCAGCTGAATCTCTGAGGGGGAGCTAATGCACCACAGTCTGTTCTGTCATATCCCACAAGAACGGGCTGGCAACTAATCTTGGTCAGTGATGTTAATGAATGGAGGCAGATTCCTCTCAGAGGGATTTAGTTATTAGCACACACCATCAGATCAGTCTTGCTCAACTAAACAATTAAAATAACGTTAAAATAGTCATGAAAGTGTATTCCCAATATGTGGTTCCACCCACGCACACACACTTTGATATTGCACAGATGATAGTTCCCTTCTAGATAAATATCTTCATTCAGAACTACCTCAACTCCAGAAGGTTCCCAAATGCGGCAGCCCAGTCACCTCCCACTTCAACAGTTGAATCCTTTCATGGAAAACTGGATTTAGTATTGTCCTGTGAAAAAGACACACAGTAAATCAGGCTGAAATACCATGCTATAAATCTCCAAGAGTCAGGGCAAGGAAGGACAATCATTTCAGTCATTCTATGAAAAGAATAATGGTTCTGCAGTTCAGTATAAAATCTCATCTTTCTATATCCATAAGTCATCAAGCAGAACAAAACAGATTCTGACAAAGCATTCCTTCCATATGAATGTGCAGAATTAAGGGCATTGCTAAACTTTTTCAGATTTTGATATTGTCGTCATAAGCATCAAGGCCTAGTTTGGAAGTCATCTTGCAGTCACCTTTCTTAACTTCGCTAAGTAAATGGCAGTCGCCAAAACAGTGAAATCATTGATGTTTGCCTGGAACTGCTCAGTGGCAAACTATTAATCCTTGCTCGAGGGAGGTGCATTGGGCAGGCAGCGCACGCAAACAGAAATGTGAGGTGTATCTTCAAAAAATTGCAGAAGTCATGAGAATTCCTGTATTGGACAGTCACGTTTTTCTAATCAGTATAATTAGAAAATATAATTATTAGACATTTCTTTCAAATTTAATGGTATGGTAGATTTCTATGATTGAGTAGCAAATCATGTTTTAAGTAGATCTGCAGCATAGGTACAGAACCTACATATGCCATATATATATACACCATGAACATATACTAAAGTTTCATGATGTATGTTCTGCTTAAATGTATTGAAAACATCTTTTATCATCTTTGTGACTTACGTTTTATTACCTTCAACTCTGTATGTGCTGTAACAAAGAACTCAGTTTGAACAGAAATTGTGAGAAATATATTTGATCTTCTAGTTTTAAGACTGGAAGTTAGTGTTAATGCTGAATTGGAATAACATGTTTTCAGGTATCTTATCAGATATTTCTTTCCTTTTCCTATAAAGTGATTATTACCCAATATTGCAGATGGAAATGGCATCAAGCCTTAAAGTTGTCTCACACTTGTTTTATGTGGGTTTTTTCCTCTTCGTTCTGCTCAGTGTTAACTTACGTAAGAGCTATGCTGACTTTTATTAGTGTATTAAATCTCTGACATCTTTGGCACACAATACTTCTGGTTCTTGCACAAGGGGTGTTACACGTTATTTAGAAATAAACAATTTTTACATCCACAGGGGCAGCATCTGCCATGATTTGAGACAGGAGAAAACACCCAGGTCATGACCTTATGCAATAAACAGATTAATATTCCTCTTTCTCATGATGATACAGCCATAGCATGCATTATTACTATTTGTTCATGTAGTAGGAGCCAGCTGACACCTCAGCTGAATCCACTACTTCACCAAGTACAAAGAGGCTTTTCAGAGCACCCAAATGACCTTTACCTGTACATGCAACATAGTGCTTTAGCAGAAAGAGGGAATTAAGGAAGCATGAATCAATGTGTTCCCAATTTTACTGTTAGGGTCAGGAGGCACGAATATGATGTATTAATTTAATTTGAAGTTTTCTTCCTAGGAGCATATACCAGGACCACATCTTTACAGGAGACATTACTTCCATGTTGAAGCAGGCAGAAACCCTGCAAATATCTAAGGTGGCTACTCAGAAGAATAGGACAAAGAGCAAGTATGGATTTCTGAAACAGATTTTTGTATAGGCTAGCCATTGTCCTGGGGCTGCCTGTGTACTGTTCCGCTAAATTACCTTACCTATCTAAACTGCTTGGATTCCTAGCTTACCTCAAGGTCCTGTACGCTGAATTTAATCAAGGCTCAGTCAAAAATTAATTAGAGCCTTTGGCCCTCTGCTTACATCAAGAGAAGATGTTTCTAATTCTGATCAGGTAGCCTGGCAAGGCTCAAAAGTTGCAGCAGTAATTCATATGCAATCTCATTGTCCCAGTTTGTGTCCACAGCACGCCTGCCACCAATCCCTATTCGGTTTGCAAAAGGAAAACCCACTGTGTGTGTCAGTAATGTTATAAATAATGCGTCCAATTAGTCAGCTACATGCTGTTGCATTTCCCTGAAGCCCACGAATCTGGAAGCCCCAAAGAAACTGTGCACTTTGAGAGAAATGTTTAAACATAAATATTGCCCTTATTCTGAGGTCAGTCCTTTGCACTCTCCTCTCTGTGTTGTACAGCAGAAGACGTACGGAGGCTGCCCCTTGCAGCATTACATAGGACGAGAACAAATACTAAGAGCTCGTGCTGTGATTTCCAGCTGCATGAGGAGGATGCAAGATAAGGGCTGACAGGACAGGCTCCGATGCAGGAAAGATGGAAAGAGGCAGCGGGAGGTATGCGCGTGTGCGCGGTAAAGGAGAGTCCAGGCCTTTCCAGAAGCTAGCAAGATCTTTCACTTCACCTTTTAATTTTTTTATGGTTTCACTGAGGTAGTGAATTGTTTAATGTCATATGAATGACACCAGTACTGAAATGTGATGCAGCTTGCCAGCAGTGAGATGGAGGCCAGCACAACGTGGTCCTTTTCTTCCCAGCCTGCACTTTCTTTTGATACAAGGAACAAAAATTGTGTTTCAAAAGAGAAACAGAATCAAATTAGAATTCACATTAATTGGATTTCCTGCAGTAAAACAAGAAATAAATCAAACATGATCCTGGAAAAATAGTTTCTTGCAGTTGCAAGCTTGCTTTTCCCCTAAAGAGACACTTGTGTTTGCTTTGAGGGGTAACAAAACTATAAACTGAAAAGTCATTTGAAAATGATAAATTAGGCTGTGATTATGCCAAGTGATATTAACTATGCTGACAGACTATATAGCAAGGACTTTTTAACTGATTCAGTTCTGCCTTCTGGCT
Organism: Gymnogyps californianus; assembly: GCF_018139145.2. Classification (NCBI taxonomy): domain Eukaryota; kingdom Metazoa; phylum Chordata; class Aves; order Accipitriformes; family Cathartidae; genus Gymnogyps; species Gymnogyps californianus. The sequence continues at coordinate 41,119,385 of NC_059473.1, forward strand.
TGCTCTGACAAGTAGCAATGTGTCAGGCTTGGTTTGTTAGTGAGCTTCATCAACAGCAGTAAGAAAGCCCAAACTTGCACTCTCGGTTCTGTGTTAGGTTCTATATGAACATCATCACAGAGTGGTCCATGGTTTAAACAAATTGTATTTGTATTGTTTATACAAACAGATTTATTTTTGCTGAGTTTTCCGTATCAAGAGAGCAGATGGCTGAAAAAGAAAAATCGTGATGGGTTTTTTTTCTAATGTGACAAGGACACGGGGGATTTCTGGTTTTCTGCTTTGAAGATGCATTGCTACCTCTTCCTCACAAAGTTCTTTTTAAACCACACCATTTTAAAACAAGCCCCCCTTCTGCCTGGGTGTCTAGCTTGCTTTGCATCTCAGTGGCAGTACCTTTCAGCAGAACTGAAATGCTGAACCTAATTTTTTTTCAGCATGGTTTTCTTAAGATCAAGGTGCTATGCAAAATAATGGTGGGACTATATACTGAATGTAAAGTGAAGTGGAAATTAGTAGAGCATCACTGGGCAGTTTTGTGTTCTTGACCTGTGGACCAGCAGAAAAAGGAATGGGACACAAAAATTATCAGTTCCTAAAATATCTCCTCTGCCTTATTGTGGCAGCTTTTTGCCATTAGGTAATAAAAGTAAAAATAATGTATGAAGTTGTAACTTCCCTGAGACTTTTATTCTGCAAGAACCACAGACCCAAGTCTATCAAATGTACTTTCTAAAGGTGAGAATTAAAGACAGTGGACTGCTAATGGCTGACAGTTCAAATGTACTTTATCAGTTCCAATGGGGTACAGTCAGTCCACCTATCTCCCTTCCTTTCCTTTAGTGAGAGAATGTCACGGCTTTATACTGACATTCAGTGCCAATGCTGGGTGCACTCTCTATCGAATGCATCACCTCTTCTTGGTCACATGCTCAGATTTATTTCCAGCACAGTGGCTTGAGTGACAGTTTTCCATTTTCAGTGATGGGTTTTGAGTTCCCAGCTCAGGTTGAGACTGCATTCTTATGTCAAGTGGAAGGGACTTTTTTCCTAGTTCAGTAGAAATTCGGCCTGCCGATTATTTTCAAATCACTTAAAACCAAGATGATAGAAAATTAACCTTTGGCCTTAGATGACAGCAATGTAAAACCCACACAACTGTGGGACATAGGCCAGGCACAAGAGATATCCATGTGCAAGACTCACAAAGTGATTCACAGGAGAACTGTTAAGAGTTGAATCTAGGAATTTCAAAATACCATTTATTCAATAAAAGCGTCTGTAGAAAATAGGAACAATAGTTACAATGAAACAGTTAATCTCAAAATTTAATCTGTTTTAATTCTTCAAGTAATCTTCAAAAGCAGTTTACGGCTTTCAAAATAACAGGGAATTCAAGTAAGAACATTTATTGTGCCCTAGATGATTTCTGACATCCAAAGATGCTGTTAATTTAAATTTTGCATTTATTCACTCTCAGATAGTTTAAGCTAGACAGAGTTTTACTAACTTCCTGAGAATACAGTGCTTTACCATTTGTATTAATCTTTTCTATTTAGTATTTACCAACAGTAGTGTAGCTCCCACGTTCTTACCAACATGGAAGGAAAAAGTGGAACTCAGAGCAGAAGCAGGACTGTGTTGGATTCGGATTTCACTGAATTGCTTTTGATTTTAACGTAACAAAGCTGTGAATCCTCTGCACTGTATTACTAGCCAAGCACAGAGGGAGGATTTTTGGCTCAGGATGCACAAGGGTAGGTTGCAATTTCCAGTGAAGTGTTAGCTGCGGTACATGCTTTTGCTGTTTTGGTGGACTCTAATAGCTGCACAGGTTTTGTGAGAGAAGAGCCAGGCAGCGTTGCAGCCTTCTCAGCCTCTTCAGCATCAGGTTGCATTTTTGGTTTACATCAAAATGACGGCTATCTGAATGGGGTCTGTTACACTTAATGAATTTATGATGAGCGCTACTTCTGTAATCCTGTTATAGCAAAGTCTGCTGCAACAGTCACATCAAACAGTACTGCACAAAGAAACACTTTTACCTTTCTCAAATCTCTTTGTCTCTCTCTCTCCATTGGTGATGGTCGCTCCCATCAGAACGCCCTTCCCCTCCTGCACCGCGGCCACAGGCCGCTGCTCGGCTGTTACCTGTGTCTGGCATGGGACTGGCACACATATCAGCTCAGCAGGTTTTGGTGAGCAGTAAAGAATAGCTGCACAGAAGGCAGCCTTAAGATGATGCTAGGTATGACTGGAAAAGATTCACTGAGCGTTTTTCTAGCTAGGCCATATTTATTACTTTTTGTAGCTTAACTGATTTCTGTAGTTAGAGCATCATTGTACAGTGGGTTTAAGCCACCATTTCTTGAGTCTTGTGTAGCCATTCACTCCTCCGTTGCTTTAAGAAAGGCCTTACCGGCAAGACAGACAAACGGTGATTTTGGTAGCCTTTAATAGTTGCTCTGCACAAATGTGAAGGGCATGGGGAAGAACAAGGAAAACCAGCTCCCATGTTTTTCATTCTTTGAGGAGAGCACTCATGGTGGCTCTTAACAAAGAGGGAAAGAAACCTGCCCATGAGAGGACACAGAATTCTCTATCCAGAAAACCATTCCTGTCCCCAGCCCCCAGCACATGGCCTGAAAATGTCACTCACAAGCAACTCTGCGACTTCAGCATTGAAATATTTCAGTTCCATTTTGAGGTGATCAAATTTGGGACTCTTTCATTTCAGATTTATCTTCCTTAGTTTTATTAAGGTTTTGATTTTTTGAGATCTTCTTCACTTTAATTTTTCAGGGATGTTTTCATTACTGTGTGAGTTGCTTTTAAAACTCAGGATGAAGAAATACTTCCCTTGCCTTAAGAGCTCTTGCCCTGAAGGATTTTACCTTAACAGATACCTCAGATGATGCTTAGCTGCAGGTTTCAGTCACTACAAGCCAGGGAACAACACTCAGATTTTGATTCTTTCAATATAAATGTTTTTTTCTGCTTCTCCTCTGAGACTATTTAAAAAAAAAAACAGTCTGTAATAACAGCAGCTCTCAAACCGAGGAGAAAGTCTTTTCCCTTATCTAGATGACATACCACTTCATACTAATCCATCACTAGCACATCCTTGCTGCCCCCTCTCTGCAATGCCTCCAGGATGATAGGCTTTGTGATTAATTGGAAAAAGAGCAGTCTCTCCTGACCTCAGAGTATGGGAGTAAAAATAGGCTCAGTGTGGAAGACGCTTCCGAAACAGAGTATTTTTTTGTTCTCCAAACCTGTTGGGACTGTTCTACAAGGAGACGGCTGGGCTTTTACTGCCTACACGTGTGCAGTTTGTATTGTTTTCATTTCAAGGTGATGTATCATACGTAAACCAAGATCATCATGAGGTGACAGGCTGACATCTAACCTGGTGTCCTAAGGAAGTGAAGTCGCACAATAAGCATCGGAGTCACTGTCTGCCCTCTTCCAATAACTTTGAATCTAGGTTCAGGCAAATTTGAACTTAAAGTTCATAAAAGCTTAATGAAAACAGGCAGCTGGGTAAAGAGGATAACTGTGTTTTCCCAGAGAGGGAAAGGAGGAGCCCAGTCTGTATCATGTACCAGGGAATCCACGTGGGGGAGAGCTCTTATCACGGCTTCTGAAGCAGGAAAACCTTTGATCAGTGCTTGCCTCCAGAGAAGCCAACTACAAGATGCAACGCCGTGGGAAGGCAGGGTTCATTACTGCGCTGTAAATACATCTCTTGAAATGGCTTCCTTCCAGTCTGCGATGTGAGTGTAACCGCTGCGAGTGGGTGAGTGGCAGGGCCTCAGCCAGGGCACCACCTCGGCTCCGGCAGACGCCCGCTCCCACGGGAGGGTCAAGTTCCTGTGCAAAACAGGCTGGTCCTTGCGTGCTTCTGTTCATGGGGAGAGGCCGGTGGTAAGGTATGGCTAATGCTTCATTTTACAGTCAGGCTAGGTGGTGATCTGTAAAAATTGCACTTAAAAAAACCCATTAGTGCCCCCGGCTTCCTCCTTATCTCTGTACATGAAGAAGCACTTAGGCACAAGGGCAATCCTTTAATTCATAGGGAGAGGACACACTGCAAGCACTCCTGCTCTGAGGAGAGCTGCTCACACAGATGTAATCCTGGCAGCTTCTGGTGTGCTGTGAGGACACTATTTTATCTTTACTTTTAATGGAAGGGTTAAAGTGGAATAGTAATAATGGGACTGATAAATGAAAGGAAAACTGTAACCACATAATTATGTCAGAATCAACTAACAGCCATGAAAAGCCGATTAAACCACATTATGCAGATACATGTAACAGAATACTATTAGTAAGTCCTTTGCAATGGCATGCCTGGCAATTAAGAGAGCAGTATTGGCAGCACACAGTGAAAACAGTGATAATGTATAGTTAAAAATGTTTGGAGACAAACAGTGCATAAAGTACAGGGACAGCCTAGAACTGAAAACAGGAGCGTCCTCAAAGATACCAGCACCCAGGGGAAAAACCAAAGATGTTATTCCAAATAGACTGTTTGACTAGGATGTTGGGCATAGCTTGGCATAATTTATATTTATCATCAAAATGAATTTACTGGCTTATCCATAAGTGAAAGGCTGCAGTGCAGCAAGTAGTCTGTATTTTCCAACTATCCACAAATTTCAGGTTGTGCAGGCTAATGGAGGAATTCACTATTTTTTCTGAATTAAAGAAGCTTGCAGAAATATTCTGATTTAGGCAGTGAGAATATTAGGTAATGTTCCTGTGGTTGCAACTATACAGTAAATATTTGGGAATGAGATCGCTCAGTGTTGTATATTCGTACGTATGTGGTATTTCCAGGTCGGGGACTTGAAGAAGGTGTCACCCATCGAGTTTCTTTCTCATTGGAGTGTTGGGATTTGTTATTTCCTCACAGCCACCACAGAAAGAGAGTGGAGGTTCAATTCTATCCTTCGCTTTCCTTCTTCTGCCCAGTTTTGCAGAGTGGTTCTCATCTGCATTCAGGGAGAATTGCACAGGAACAAGCTCTGAGATTAACGTTAGTGTGGGGTTCAGAGTTCCCACAGGCTTTACAAAAAGCTATGCTCCTACCAGAAACTACTCCATGTGACTGCGGAGAACTCATCTAAGGGAATAAAACCAGCGGGGATGTTTTGGTGTCAAAGGATGAGCATGCTGGAGAGTTCGTATGCCCCTTATTTTCTTCATCATGCCAGGCGGACTTCTGAGACATGCTACCAAGAGAGTTTGCTTGCAGAAAACCAGCATGGATCCTTTAAATATTTATCCTACATCCTGTTTTCCAACAGATACATGCAGGTTTCCTTCCTGCTTCATTTTTGGAGATGGCTGAACTAGTGTGAAATGCAGATAATGAGAGGTCAATAGCATCTGTGCCCACAGCAGTGCTTTCCTGAGCTATTATAAAGCAAAGGAAGGGAGAGAGTGTGCGTGCAGTTACACTTTGATTACAGAAGCCAGGCAATATGTATATAAATGAAATTCTGTCAACAACTTAAGTACTAGGGATGTGCAATTAATGAAATCTCTGCGAAACCAAGATTTATCATGACCAGGAGACATGCCTTTACTTAAATGGAGAAGTGAGACTGTGTCCGTAGAAGGTTAAAGCATTTAATTGTACTATGATGTCTATATTTACTTGGGCTATTTTTCCTCATACTTTATATGTGAGAATGGTGATGCTTACAGACTACTTTCCATAAGAGAAGAGTATCATTATATCCATTTTTACATGTGAAGAAACTGACACCAGAAATTTGGAGTACCCTAGGTCAGGTACCATACCATAGCAATGGGGGAGTTAAGAGCCCAACCTTTTTGTGTCCTAATTGGGTATACTATATAATGGATCGTGCTGGATTTAGTCGCACAGTAAATTTAGCTACTGATAGTATTAAACACCTGGTTTTTTTCATCCTTTTATTTGAAGCTGGAGCATCATATTGCTTCTCCAGCAGAGAAATAACTTAAGTCCATTTCTTTCCCCTTTTCCAGAACTCACAGAAAACTAATTGTTTCAGAAGTAAGAAACACTCACTGGTAGCAGCGTGTGCTCCTACATCATCCAGAAAGGATGCTTTTCCTGTAAACAAAATAATATAAAAATAATAAATAAATAAAAACCACTCTAGTAGTAAACCTTGGGCAACACCTGTAACAAAAATTATGCCTATGACAAATGAGTATCACTCCCAAGTTGTGTCCGTCCATAAGGTGTGTTGTATTCTATCAGGACGTGCAGCTCTGACATACACTGAACATACAAACCCTGTTACAGCTTTTGCCCACTCTTGACTTTGAAGATTCAGCTTATGTGTTTGCCTTTAAAAGAGTATTGTTAGAATGTTCTCGTAGTTGACAGTACTACTGCTGAGCTCAAGGCACGCTTCTGGAAGATACCCCTCAGACACTCTTACGTTCTTTCTGCATACTTCCACAGATCCATCAGGCAAAATATCACTAATGTTACGAACTTCTAATTTCACAGATGAAGGAACTTGGTGTCATTGTATACAACTGTAGCTGCCTGGTCCTGGATTTACAAAGGATATTCGCCCTGTATAGCTCATTAAGATACAAGAATAAAATACCTCCGAGTTGGTCTAAGAGACTATATGGAGTGTACGATACTCAGAATAAACTGACGCTGCAGCTGAACGAGACAAAATCAGAAGCTTTTGTGTCGGTAAGTTCTAAAATGAGTTGCAGAGAGGGAGGGAAGGGAAGAAACTTATTTAACCCACCAGATTTTTGGAAGACCTGGAAATTTAACATCTGCTTACTCTCCCAATATTGTCCTTTACGAACTACAGAGTAGTGAGACCAGGTGTTACTAGCATCTATGAAAGAACCTCAAGTGTCTTTTCACTGATATAGAGATGTTCACAGTTCCCTGCAATAAGTCCATCATAATGCTGTGTCCTCCCTGACAGATGCTGTCAAGGAGAAATTACCATGGAAAGAAGTAATTTCCATGAATAGGAACATATATGGTGTAAATTAAGCCTATACTTAAGTATTTCTCTAAATTGGCCCTAACTGAAGAAGATGCACATTACTGCCATGTCCTTGACCAAAAGCAGCTACTAAAACTGAGATTCACGCAAGTGACTGGAAACTCAACTCTAGCGATAAGACCACTACCGCTGTCACCTACACAAGACAGAACTTGTTTGATGGTCTCATAATGCTGGAAAACCAAATCATTCTGGTTGGGAAAACGGTTATTCCAATAGGTATACTTTTGTGGGGAAGTCTGTAATTGAAAGATGTTTAAAAAGTTATTTGCCTCTTCCTGTGGTGCAGAACAGACAAATCACAATGTATTCTTTCTTCATTCTGATTTCTGTGACATTGTTCATACATGCAATTTGCCGGGACTGAAGACGCTGCAGGATTTCATTTGAGCATTATTCTTTTTCCCTTTCTCTGTAATGTTCACTGCTTTTCCTCTTGTGTTCAAAAAATGATAAGGAGGCCCTTCAAATTAGGTTAGTTATTTACACTAGTAGATAGAAGGTGAATGACTTGGGAGTAAACGAACTGTTAATCAGACATCTAAAATGATACAGAATAAGCTTGATATCAGAGCTTGCATTTTTATCAATGTAATTTATAAGGATTAATCCTCTTTACCCTGTTCCATTGAAAGCATTCATACTTCTGTAGAGCACTATCTACTTTAGCTTTATTTTTAAATGACATTTTAAAACTTCTAAAATTCAGGCAGCAATCCCCATGGAAGCACTGTCTGTGTGTATTTTTAATGGGAAGAAATGGAGCAGTCCTCCATCTCAGCAGTGATGTAGCAAAACTGGAAAAAAGTACACAGAGCGATAGAGATGATGAAAGATGTGGAGTGTGTTTCATTTTGGAGGTAATTACATGAGTAAAAACAACGCCTTCAAAATCAGGAATACAATGAAGTTGCTAAGAGTTATTTACCATTCTGTATAAAACAAGGGGCAAAACCCCATTGCTTTATAGCCAGTTATGTCTGGAACAACGCAAGGCATGTGACACGCTATTAAGTTGTACAGCCACTAGCATAGGATGTTGGTGCAGAGGAGTGGTTACACAGGGCAGGGTTTACCTTCACCTGCTGGGAGCCAGGCAACATTCAGGTGTCCAGGATTTTTCACAGTCCTACAATCAGTGGAGAGACAGAGAGCTATTCTGGAGTGAAAATCCGGAAGTGCCTAAGACAGCCAGAATAAATAGCCATCTGAAGAGACATACGCTTCCATTGATTCTGGAGAGTCTTAAGGACACCCTTAAATTAGAGACTGACTTTCAGACAGTTAGCAAAGGAGCTGTGAAATGAACTCCTACTCCCTTCTAAGCAATCTGTAAGAAATGGAGAAATCCTGCTGAAAGCCAGTCCTGGAGGAGTACACAGTAAGGAAAGCTGGGTAAGGCCAACTTTAAGGAATCTGGGATCCTAGACAAAGACAGGTGGAGAGAGGTGCTACAAAAACTGCTCTTCTGCAGTTTGCAGAATGTTCACTTCCTCCCTGCGATTTGTATTTTCCTTTTGTGTGGGCACCAAAAGCCTCTTCTCTTGAAATCCCACTTCAGAAAACAAAAGGAAGGAGTCACTGGTACTCAGAAGCTCAGATCAGTGAAGTCCAACTCCAAGAGCTACCTGAATTTGTAGCCACAGCCAGTTGGGCTGGTTCTTCCTTCCTGAAAACAGGCTCTTCAATAAATTTCTCACCTACTAGCAAATTCTCAAATGTTTGCCAGCATGCCCCTCTGAAAAGCAGTCCTGGAATTGCACTGGACTGGTTTGGTGGACCAAGTGTTAGCATCACTGTCTGTTCCTGAACTAATGATAAGAACGAAGTCCCCACAAGCCAGGCAGTTCACTTACTGCCATCGCTGCCCTGTCTGTGGGCAGGGGTGGTGGTGCGGCCCTTGCCCAGTGCTGCGCCGCTCCCTCCCCCAGCCCTGCATTGCTCTCTTTCGGGCTGGGACGGCACATCCCCCTGAGCGGGGGCACGGCAAGGTACTGTTGCCCAGTGAGAATAAAGGCCTGTTTCTGGTAGGTGACGAGAAACATCAAATGGGTATTTGATCAGAAACAGCAAGTACCATACAACTAATATGGAGAAAAGTATTAAAATATTCTGTGACCACGGGGGGGGGTCAGCTCTGCCACAGGGTAACAAGTGGAATGCCCAAACACACGTGCTACAGTGAGAGCTTTAACAGAAGTTTTTCTTGTAGTTATCTTCTACATGTCTTTCACTTTCTGGTCTTTATATTGAACACATCTGAAAAAGACAATGCATAAGAATTCCTTTCTTTAGCTGTTCTATAACTTAAAACTTCTATTCAAGAAAATAGTAAGAGTCTAAGCATAAAATCTCAGTGCAATAGCCTCCTAAAATTTCAGATAATAGACATAAATAATATTTAACAAAATCCCTTTACACTTTTTCTTGAGACGAAACTCATTCTTTGAAAACATATTTCACTTTCAATGTTTGTGCTGTATAAAACAACCACCATAACACACAGTCACTGAATTTTTTTGTTATACTCGGGAATTATGGCTTAGTGTTGTTTAGCAACAAAATCGTCTTCCAGACTGGCTGATAAAATGTAAGAGGTTTTGGTTGGTTTTCTTATTGTTCAGGAATGGATCTGCAATATTGGTCTATGAAATCTTGCTACAGTTAATTTTCTAGTACTTTCTGAACTTAGTTGTACTAAATCCTTAAGAACACCAGCCAATGATTAAGAAACCACTGTGATAGGCATTGTATTGAAAGAAAAAAAGACTAATCAAAACCCCGGGATCTGTCCCTAAAGAAAACATACTAATCTAGGTGTCATCTGCAACCCAAGCAGATAACAAAGGTGAGAAGGTGACACAGCAGCAGGAAGGCAGGGGTCTGGCAGGGCCAGCTGTTAAGAAAAGGCCAAGTGGCACCTGCTCTACCCCCATAAAGTGCCTTTCACAACCTCTACTCCCAGGCACCGTGGTGTTGCCTGCGAGCAACTTGGCAGGCGGCTCCGCTTCTCTCTCTGCTCGGGCAGAAGAGCAGAAAGTCCTGGGCCTCTCGGCCACAGACGGGTGATTCCTGCTGGCTTCACCTTGCTGACTGACACATTTGACAGCCCTAGATACGAGGCAGAAAAGCTGAAATCTGGGCTTATCACTTACCAGCTCAGAACCAGGTAAAGAGTTAATTTATACCTGAAGCTAGGTTTTAAAGATAATTTCCTTGCAAAACTGCAGTGACGGAGCAAATGGTGACTTTGTGTGGAACTTTGAACAGAACTGACAATAGACTTAATTCCTGGTCGCAAGTGATGGATCAGGCTCGTGTGGGAAGAATACAGACATTACTCCATCTGATAGTAACCAGCCCTGGGACTCTTGGAACAAAATTCTCTGAAATGTAACTTCAGCTAGAGCTTGTTTGAGGACAGTGGATGTTTTGAAGTTTGTGTCTTCTGCGTTTTACCCACAGTTACATCTAAATGGTGAGGCTTTCAAGGGGAAATTAAGCAAATGCCTCTCCTTTGTACCTTTGAATATTCTAGCAGGACAGCTGAAGGTATTAGTTAATATTCTCTACTAAAATAAAGGATACTACTTGCCATCTCAAGAAGAATGAGGGGAAGAGAAAATGAATCACATATTTTAAATGCCATATTTGAACTTTTCCTTTCACAGAATTCACCTAAACTCTTCTGCCCAAAGGACAGAGTCCTGGATATTGAAGCTATATACAGCGTTATCGATGATGCGAAACAGTTTGTATACATAGCTGTCATGGACTACTTGCCGATCGTCATTGACACCAATGCTAAACGGTGAGTGTCCATGTCCAGGACTAGCAGGTGATCGTAATGCCAATAAGGTCTGCTGGAGAAAATGCACCCACAGGAGATTAGTTACTACTGTGGACCAATTTCTTGGGGCCCAATTCTGCTCTTATTGAAATCAGTGAGAGTTCTGCCATTGACTTAAATGGGAGCAGAATTGGGACCCAAGACGACATTTCCAGTTCTGGGTCCTAAGCTTTGGATCTGCCTATCGAAGGAGATCAGAAATTGTCTAGTCTGACCATCTGCAAGTGACTGGGACCTAGGAATACAAGAACCTGCTTATACATGAATCCTATTTCTTACACTATTATATTCACTATCTTCATACCACAACTACTGGCATTTTATGATTATCATATGGATATTCAACATGAGAGAGAGACAGCGTGTGTGTGTGTGTGTGTTAAGAGAGAAATAACATGTTGTGAGTTCTCGTATACAACGTGGGAGATATCATTATTTTATTCAAATACACATATACATGAAAATTCCAAATTCAGCATTGATTACATTTGAATTATATCACATTTTGGTTAACTGAGAGTTGCTAAAAGCAAACAAAACCAAGTAATTTTTACACACCCTGTATGGACCATTAAAAAGCACTCATGACCCAAAACTGGAGCCACAGTGTAATAAAACCATCCAACTCAGAAGGCAAGGATCCAGTGGTCTCTCCAACTCTCGATAATACAATGAATTGAGCGTCTAGCAAAACTTGCCATTCTATCCACGCACTTTATTTGAACACAGTTAAGCCAAACTAAACATGTGGTTATGTGCTTTCTTCCAGTTTTGCATAACTAAAGACGTTTTGTTCAAATTTTTCAAAAAAGAACTATCATTTGACTGATATCAAGTATAAGCTGTTTCAAGTCTACAAGAGCGTTTTTCCAATAAACTCATTACGTACAGCCTCTATCACAGTGAAAGAATCATGGGTAGTGCTGTAGGAACCTCAGCTTCACAATACGCATCCCTCGCATTTCTCCTTTATATTGGAAAGGATCTTAGTATGTAGAACCATTACAGTGTTGCAGTTGATGTTATCTCCTATACTCCTCCTTACTTTGTTCTCACACCTGAAGAATTCAGATATCTACTGGATTAGGGAGATCCAGGGAAGCCACCTGTGTGAATTCTTCAACATTTTTCGTACAGCATGGCTTTGTGTTTGAGGCACTGCCACAGCTTCTCTACCTTGTCAGCTCCTCCTTCTCACTTGTAAGTTATTTTCTGGCATTGTAGAGCTCAGATGTCATTAGGCCGAATGCCTTGATGCTGCTGGAATAAAGAAAACACGCATTTTCTTTGTCTAATTTTCCCTGTCCTGACCTGCTCCCACCGAAGGTCAGGAACACAAACCTAACTAGCGATTGTGAGAATAGCACCATGGAAGCCACTATCCCATTCACGGCAGAATTTCTGCAATCCCCATCAGGAAAAAAGGTAGCATCCTCTTAAATGACCCATCTTCATCTGCTCCTGAAGGATGCAGGCACCCTGCATAGCAGCAGCTCTCCTTTTCCCAAGTAAGAAATTACAGAAGGGATTCCAGTCGCCCACCTGTATGGTCCCAGTACAGAGGAAAAAAAGGATGGCAGTCAGGGAGGGATCCAGTGCTCCCGTTCTGTTACTTGTGTAACCAACAGAAAATCCTTCTTGTCCCTCTGCCTGGGCTGGGTAAGCAGCACCCTCTAGCTGTAGCTCATTCTGCTGGTTCTCTGGCACTGCAAAAGCTCCGCTGCTCTCACCACAGGCAGCAACACAGGAGTAACTCTCCCAGCTATGGGCGGTCAAGGTACCTGTATTTTGTGCAAGTGTTTTGGCAGCTCTCTGTGCACCTACACAGATGGAAGAGGTGCTCAACCATCCACAACCTCACTGTCCCCACAGTCCCAGTTCTGGTGCGGGGCAGAATGACACAAAAAAGGACGCTGGCAGATCTGTTTGGCGAGAATCCCTTTAAATGAGAATGGCAATCCTTCAACAGATAGAAAACGAAATTCACATGTGTTTAGTTTTCTCTATGATGTCTAGACTTGGCTGCATAAAAATCAAAAATTGTTTTAAGTTCTCTGAATATACTGTATTCTTTCTCCACAGGTACTGGCCATATTTAGATGGGAAGATAAGAGAAGCATTAGTTTTACGAAGTATTAAAGTACGACTTCTCATAAGTTTCTCAAGAGACACAGATCCTCTTACTTTTAACTTTGTTTCATCTCTGAAAGCTATTTGCACTGAAGTTCCAAGCTGTAGTTTGAAAGTTGTAAGTATAATCCATATTGCTTTGAAATCTAAGATATTCCACCCCCCCCCCCAAAATATCAAGAAAACTTCACAACTGAGAAGTGTTTTCTGTTAGTATCAAAGCCTTTAAATTTCATTAAATAACATAGGAAATGTAACATAATGAACTTAATTTATTCCTAGTAGTAACAGACATAGAAATTAAGACAGAAAAATAGAACAATGCCAAAAGGCAATCTGTGTGGTGGACAGCCCGTGTAAAACACTACATCTGGTCTTCCACAGCAAAGCTAACGGAGTGAACCGTAGTCATATGTCTAGTTTATCCTGGCTGATAAAGAGTTAATGTGACAGCACAAAAATGTGTTTTAGTCTGGATTCGTGTAACCTTACTGTTTAGCTGCATAAGCATCTACTTTTCCTTTAGTCAAGTACAAAGTACAAGAAAAAATAATGAAGATTTTACATTCAATTCAGGCTACAAATTCAGAATTGTGAAGACTAGAACAACCATTATGTGACTACATTAGACACGCAATACAGGGAAGTGAGAAATACCATATATGTTACATTTGTATTAGAGAACAGAGTGTATGGTAAGTACTACTTTCAATTTGATACAGTTCATTTTTATGAAATTGAGGCACACTGGAAATCAGCCATCTTGGATCAATTCATCTCGGATCAATTTTTTTTTTTTTTGCGGGTAACTGTCTTAAATAATCTACTGAATTATTTTCAGTTCTTAAATTGATAATCCACTAAATCATTTTGGCTTTTTAAAATTGACAATTGTAAAAAACAAGTACTATTTGTGTTATACACACTAAGTGGTATTTATGCATATATAGAAATATGGATTTTTGTTATAATGTACATTTTTATTACAAGTTTCCTAGGTAAGAAGCAGCATAAAGTGTGTTTTTTAAGTCAAAAAGCCCATACATAGCTGAAACTACTTAAGCCACTTCAATTTCGAGTAACTTCCAGCTTGTTCCGTGTTTATCATCAAAATTCTATTTATGCATTCAAAATTATTTTTTATTTCAGTGGCACCTAATGCTCTAGATACTCATATCCATTTCCATCTATTTACAGCAGGTAAAATCTTTAGTACAGAATTTATCTTGTCAAGACCTAAATGCTAAAAGGAAAAAAAAAAAAATTATTTCTAGACATCTCTTCTAGCTAGAATATCTGCAGCTAGAAAATACAAATACAACTTCCAGTAAAAAAATGAGACCGCCCCAGATTTAAATAGTTGTAAAGGTACAACACACCTCAGTTACCTCTCTGCTGTGCATCACATGTTCCACACACTGGGTAAGTCACTGACTTAAATAAGCCTTGGTATGAGTAATAGCCCAAGGCTCAGTTTACTGGTATCTATTTGATTTTGGCTGAAACAGTGCCACAGGCTCCATCACGACACTCCTTTACTTCACAAAACATGTCAGATGAGCACTGGGTTTTTTTTTAAAACTCCATTTCTTTTGTAGTCATCTGTTCTAGCCAGGATCAAAGTGAAACAAAACTATGTGTGTATATGGGGGAGAAGGAATAGGCTAACAAGGTAAAAAGTAAACTTAAACCTTTTGAATTATTGGAAAATTCTGCTTTTCCCTTTTGGTTCTCCTTTGGGTATGAGAAAAACATAAAGTCAAATTAAACTCTGTACAGAAAATACTGTCATGCAGACATGTATTGTATGTGTTTATACACAAGAAGACTGAAATTTTAAGAGAACCTTAAGTTACAAATTCTGATTGAAATTATACTTAAAATTGCTAAGCTGTCCCAATATCTCAGTATTGTTCTGACAGAAATGGGACACACACACCCCACCCCCGCCTTCTTCTGTTCTCTTGGGGATAATATACCTGAGTCCTACGAAGCATATTCAGTAACTTTTTTCTTTCATTTAGCTTTTAATCCCCGTGATATGCCTAGTTGTGATTCTTTTTTTTTATGCCTATGGAAAGACCAGTTTGGCTAGGAAGTTTCCAGCGAGTGCCAATGGCTTGCTGCAGCTGCAGGATACGCTGTTTTGCCAATGGCAGCAGCCTGAGGTACACAGTCATCCTGGAGAAGGCTGTGCAGACGTAATTTCTCTGTTAGATGGGAATCTCTTCCTCATTTCCCCTGGTCTCTGACCAGGCTAATGGAAGTCTTGGTATTGCCTAACGGCAAATATATAGTTAGAAACAGGGCACTGCAAACCTGTTACGCCTAGCAGTGTCCCAATCAAAAACAGCCGCCAACCGCTGTGCCTGTAATTTTTCAGTCTGCTGTTGAGGTCAGGAAGGCAGGGACTGCAAGACACGATCTCCTGGCTGCGAACACTGAATTCTAACGGTGTGCTCTATCTAGAAGCAGAGTTTTTTTCTCTTTTGCCACAAAACCTTGATAATACTGGGCAATTAACATCATCAATGCAGTTAGAAAACGCTTAGTCCCTTGTTATGCATTCCTCAGCATCGCACTCAGAGTCCAGTTCACATAAGCATTAATAATTACTGGATTCAACTAAAACTGCTTTGAGAGTGCAAATTCAGTACAAGTACTCTGAAAAAATGATCACTGGGAGGAACTCATAAGGAAAAAGCTTTGAGGACTAAATAAACACTATAAGCACACAGCCAAATGTCAAGGAGTAAACTGCATACCAAACTGCTGCTCATTCAGGGAGCTCTGGCCTATGCACTGAACCACATGTGGTCACGAAATTAAAGCTCAAATCATAACGCATAAACTCAAGGTGAAGAGCTCACCATTGTACTGCTTGGGACCTTAATTCCATACTCCTTAAGTTTTGTGTGGTTGACCCTGGAAATAGACCTTATGTGCAAGAATGCTCAGTCTAACTCTCGAAGGAGCAGTAAAAAGGGGCCAGCTCTGTTGGGTGCAGTGCTGAACTGAGAAAGGAAGGTGCATGTTTTTGAAGGGCCCACAGAAAGCATGAACAAAGTGTCTTCAGACAACTGGAGACCAGGAAGGAGAGGCATGGAACAGACATGTATATCTACAGCACAGGTTGTTCTTGAGCCTCCGCATGAATCTATTTTTGAGTTGTGCAGGTGTATTCCTGCTAAGGTAAGAAGAAGGAAAAACTGAATCTTTCACTAATTCTCAGAAAGCCAGAAATGCCCTACAAGTAAACAAAGTGTTATGAATTACCTATGAAACCTTTGCTCCTAAGCACTGATTTAATTTTAAAGCCCTGAACTCCTGAAGTAAGGATGGAAAAGATTAATGGAATGTTAGCAGAAGGTGGTGTATTATTAACACAGTACTTCTGGTGAAGGCACGTGTTGGAGAACGTTCGGCTGGGCTACTTAATACCAGTGCTGGTTCACTTGCTCATCTCGGCTACATTTGTGTATTCTGTTTGTGAGGGCAGACGGGTTCCCCTACTGGTATCTGTATTGTCAAGGAGTTAATGGCTTCTCTGCTGTTGCTGGAGAACAGATTACATTTTCAAGCCTTGTCTTTTCCTGCCTGAATCCGAAATTTTCTCTCTTACAAAGTTAGCCATTATACAAACAGAACACTAACGTGTGATTTTTCAATTCGCACATCTGCTAAATCTACCTCAATTTGACAACTCTAAGCTTATATGATTATTGTGCTTGACTATTTTTACATCAAGGTATGTACCTTTTTGCTAAATCTCATAACGCTGGGAAGAAGACAGCTTGTTATGTTTTGTTTCCTAGCATTGAATATGTTACCCATTTGCCAGTTTTAGACTATTCCCTACAAAATTAGTATTAGTCACACAGTATCTTCCACATCCCTGTGAAGAGTTACTGTGAGTACCCTTGATGGACACCCTATGCCTGCTAACTGTCTCCGTTCCTGTTTTCTTGTGCCAGGAAAAACATGACCATTTTCTTCTGGCTTTAGCCAAAAATTCAAGACCCTTTCAAGAAAGATTCAGATCCATCTCTGGCTTGCTAAGTACAAACTTTCTGTGGTGGGTGCGTGTTTGTAGAGCCGTTCCTCAGGCACACAGTTGCAGTCTTGATGCTGTCGAAGAACTAACCCCTAAGACCTAGTAAACTTTCATTTACAGCTGCTAAGATGGTTTGTTCTAATTTTTTTAAAAGTGTAATGCTGTAATTGGTAGTGATGTTAAAAATCTGTAATTAAAGGTATGATTTGTCCATGCAGCTTAGTTAGATGTGAATATACAATATAAATCTCATTTAAAGGACAGATACTACAGTTTTACATAGAATAATCTTTTTTAATGTCCTTTATAAAGCAATCACTCAAACAGTTTGGGTTGTTGTTCTTGCTTTTAAATTCAAAAAACTATCTACCTTTGGAATGTTGCTAGTATTTGAATTCATTACAAAAATTAAGCTGTGGAAGGTAACAATGCTATGTACAGGTAAGTAAGCATGTGGTGACCTACGAAATTCAGAGACTGTTTAAGGAAACAACTTTGTGATAGTTATCGATCATAAAACTGCACTGCAGTACACAACACAAACTCTTTGAATTTTATTTCTAATGCACTAAAAACTTGCTTCAGCCCTAATAAACTTTCATCCTTGTGGGGTGGAGGGAGAGGGGTGGTGGTGTCAGTCCAAGAACAGAGCCTCTCTTCAATGCTGGAATCAGCACAAGCCTGAACTAGCCTTGGTATTTTACACAGAGTTCTTCCAAGCAGTTTTGGTACAACCTCTGACAACATAAAATTTACCCCAGTATATTTTCCAATAGAGAGGAGAGAGATTCTGACAGAGTCCAAA
This sequence comes from Gymnogyps californianus, assembly GCF_018139145.2. Taxonomy (NCBI): domain Eukaryota; kingdom Metazoa; phylum Chordata; class Aves; order Accipitriformes; family Cathartidae; genus Gymnogyps; species Gymnogyps californianus. Next base: position 41,137,267 of record NC_059473.1, read on the forward strand.
GCATAAAGTGTTAGATAAACAGCAGCCTCTGGCTACTCTTACCTTTTTGTCTGCAACTAAACCATTTTAATCAGGTTTGGTAGATTGCAGATAAGGAGGAGAGTTCTCCAAGGAAAACCAAACTATAATGATCAAGACTGATGCTTAAGAAGAGAGATTTTTTGAATGAGTATTTATATGCAGTTCTGAAGCAACCGGTGGTATAAAACCTAAAGCTGGTGTTCCTGGTAATCACTAACAACACATTTTGCAATAGTTGAGCAGTTTACTGCAAACCAGCTTGAAACCTACCTACACCATCAGCTGGGTAAAGAATGCGTTATAGAACCAACCGCCGATGTGCTATGCGTACACCCTTACTTGATTTAATCAAACTGATGATGTAGTCTACCAGAGAGACCACTACATTTCAATAATGAATTAAGTATTTTACAGTTGGATTTTCAAAGTAGTAAGATTATCCTGAAAGACATCTCCGTAACCTTAAAAGTATTCATTCAAGGTTTGCATCAAGAAGAGCATTGGTTCAAGAGATGAATTTTGCATTATGGAAAACAGACCCCCAAGAATGATCAAGCAGTTTTGGGGTGGGGTTTTTTTAATACTGTTTTTCAATGTATAGCCAGTTACTTCCATCAGTAACATATTGTGAATTAGGTTTGTTTTGAGGATCTACACCATCACCTCAATCAAAGTTTTCCAGTCATGCAGTAAATATTTCATTTCTCCTTCATCATGTTATTCTTTGCTTCTGGTTTTGGAATCTGTGCCTAGCTATTAGTTTCCTTGATGAAACTAACAATACTTAGATTTGTACTGGAAATCTCATTTTTGTCTGGCACTGCTGCAGACAAGGACTGCATATAGCTCCAAAATTAAAAAAAAAAAGAAAAAAAAATCTAACTCAGACTTCACCCTTTAGGGTAAAACAGATGCATTTTCCTCTTGTTGTCTGGTAAATTTGATCTCTCCGTATCAGATTCAATCCTGAGAAGTTTCTAAGTTTCTGAAATCAGCAAGTTTCCTGTTGCAAAATATGCAATGTCTAATATAAAGGTATTAATTCAGCTGTTGGTGTGCCTGCCCATCTGGATCCTGAAGCAGACTTCAAACCCCAGTGTCCCTTGATGAATGAGGAAATGCGCTAAAGAAAAGTTCCTGGCTCTTATCATGCAGAACACAAAGATGGAGGGGTTTGTTAATTTCATAGCCTTTACTACCTGGCACTGTATTGCTTTTAGTATGCGGCAGCCGTATACTTTGTATAGTTCAGAATGCCAAGCCATAGCGAGCATCACAAACTATGAGAATTTAGTAAGAAATACAATGTGCAGTGTTTTATTAAAATTAATGCTTGGCTATAAAAACTCAAGCTGTTCTGTAGCACTAACTCATTTTCAATAGAGAACAGACCATATTTTTTCTGTCCATTATAGAACAGGTCTCATTAACCTGCACTCCATTCTATTTTATGGCAGAAATTCTTTGACCTTGAGGAAGAGAGTGCATGCCTTCTTAAAGAACAGAAGAACACTTCCCTTCCCAAATTAAATCGTAACAAATATATGGTGACTGATGGAGCTGCATACATTGGTAAGTAACCACATCTCAAGAAATTCTAGTTTGTAGCCAAAAGCCTGAAATAACACCCATTTGTAAATGAGGAATCTACAGCTCATATGCTTGTTAAGTAATAGTTCATTTCTTTGGGAACCTGGATGAAGATGGCACTTTGAGCTTCTTCTCATTTAAAACCTCTTTTTTCCCCTATGAATCAGTTTCTCAAAAGCAACATTCTGCTTTCAGTATTTAAAAACAGACTGAAACCACAAATACAACACACTTTATGAAGCAGGAATAAATTGTATTATTAACATACTCTCTTGTTTCTGCAATCCAGTGAAGATGGACTGTTCTCCATTTCCCATGTTATTACTAAAGCTGTGGTCAATCCTGGTAAATACTGTACAAATGCCTTTCATCCTCATCTTCTGAAGTCTTATTCCATTTACTGTAATGACATTTCAGACACCCTCCTAACATTAGGTACATATCTAATTGGTATTTTGGGTTAAAGGTGTATTTAAGTAAAGTCGCTGTATGGCACCTAGCAAAAGTTCATTATCAGTCAAATGCTCACTGAATGCAGGCTAAAAACTACCTTTTAAAAATCTGACTGCTTGAGCTATGCAGGAGCTGCAGGATCAGAAAACTGCTACTGAATTAAAAGTAACTCCTGAGATTTTATACAGTCAAGAGAGAAAACATGCACTCTAAGATGCTGCAGCTTGATGCTTTAGTTGCTTACTTCCTCACTCTGACCTACTGCAAAGGGCTTAAAGGCAGTGATCGCAGAGGCAGTGAGGGAGGGCAAAGGCTGCAACCCAGAAGCGTGCCCATGCACACATGAAGAATGGAGAATCCCAAGTAGTACAGAGATACAACCAAGAGCTACTCTGAAAAGCTCACCTTGATGGGCTCTAAACACACACACACCTCTCAACCTATCCACATCTTATTTTTCACTTCAAGTAGTGCAGCTTATTCCTCTCTCATCTCCCAAATGTTTTATGAGCCCCCCCAAATAATTTTTTTTTTTACTCCATTTTAAATTCCTTCCAACAGCCAGCTCAAATTTCAGTAACTTACAACTTTTCTACACAGCATGGATTCTTAGCTGAATTAGGTTTTTTCTTTCCCATTGCCCTTACATCCTTAGATATATACAAATAAAAGAAAGAAATAATCAAAGCTGTGTGAAGGTAATACAAATGCATGTTAAGGACCTGATGTATCTTTTACTTGAAAGCATAGGAAGAAATGTCCCTTATGACAAGGCTTCAATTCACCATTCTTGACAATTTTAGAATTCTTAACATTTCCTGCTGAAGTACCAGAAATGACGCTGAAAGAAAGGGTGTAAATTTCTCAGATACCTTCATGTTTTATGTATGTTCAGATACTGTTTTTAAAAGATGACCTCTAGTAACAGCATTTTTTCTCCAAAATACTGCATTATAAATGTACAACTTAAATAGTTACAGTTCTAGTGAAATAGAAATAATTGAAACACTTGGTGTACCTGTTTTCCATTAATCCAATTATCCTCTTTGCCTTGCAATCACCAGGATTTGAAATGCTCATTCATTTCATTACCTTAGATTTCAACAAAGGTGGTAAAAACTGGTATAAAACAGTAAAACCTGTTTTTCTTTCCTGAAATAGTATCTATCAATGGGTAACTTGTAAAAGATCTATTGGTTTGGCTCAGCATTATGGAGCAACCACTCTCCATCCCATCTACTTTAAATTGTTTATACAGCGAAAAAAATTTTTTCATTCTGGGCACTGAAATGGCCAATGAGGAAAGTAAATGGAGTAATAATACAACATATGCAAAAGGAAGAGCAAGTTAGATTTGAATAAATAAAAAAGAACCTGTTTTCACCTATGAAGGATCAGAGCTGTTAAACTTCCAGAAACAATCTGCACTAGACACTGGTACGTAATGGAGTTTTTTCTTTCCCACTAGTATTGAAAACTTATTTCTGTCTCTGCCCAGGTAGGCACTGGGGAAAATGATACTGTACCATGCTGGATTGCCTTTAGGGAGATCGCTTTTTTTTTTTTTTTTTTAATTGTTAGAAACTCATTGTATATTCCTGCCTTTACTTGTAGGTAATTTTGATTGGGTAGGAAATGCTTTTACACAGAATGCTGGAGCTGGCCTTGTTATCAACCAAGCAGACGCGGGGAACAGCACAAGCATCATTAAGCAACTCAAGGCTGTTTTTGAAAGGGACTGGTATTCACATTATGCCAAAAGTTTACAACCAACAAAAATCCCAAACTGCTTTAATCACAAACTCAACAAAGCAACATCAAATAAGACTGCCATGAGCAATGTGAATTAGAAAGACTATTTTACTGTTTAGTATGGCAATGAAGAATTATGTTGGGGTGTAGCCCTCTTTCATATTTACAGACAAAAGACTTCAAGAAAAAGCAAAAAAACCGTTTGGGTGCGGGGGGGGGTGTTTTTAGGAAAAAGCACACTTATATAAAAACTGTCTAAACTATATTCTCTATATTGAATTATTTAAGACTTTGAAATTTGTTACTTCTGACACTGAATGTCATTTCTGCTTCCATGTTAATTTTCATGTTTCGCGTTTGAATTTAACAGCATGTGTCAATATTTGTTTCAGTTTTAGGACTCTCCCTAATTGCCATCCTGGCTAGAACAAACCTTGAGGCAAAACCAAGATTCAAGCTATGAAATGGCATTCTAAGATCAGTTATTATTGACATACAAGTAGATGGTAGGTTTATTGTATTAGAAAACATAAAGGAATAAGCAAACTTTCACCTATATAAATCATTCCCTTTACATAAATACCCAGTCATGCAAATACTACCTAGTTTTGAGCATTTAGTTTGAGTATCACTCTTCCATGTCTTCTAACTAGCCTTAAAATACATTAGAGTTACATGACTGGTAATTCATTCATCTCCTAAAAGTATGAGGTGGTTTTGGGGGATTGGGGTTGGCCTCATCAAATTTGTCATAATCCCTAAGGCCTCTCAGATAAATGCATTTTTTTATCAAAGTAATGTGGATTCCTTTCAACATAATAGTTATTTCCAATTATATTTTATCTAACAATGAAAATCTCTGGATTAATAGCGAAGACCTAGGACTGATTTTTTTTTTTTTTGTAATCTCAAGAAAATTTCTTCCCCAAGTTAAATATTTATTAAGTGTAAGGCAGCAGTTGTGTGACGACTCATTATCAAATCAATGCATATATAAAAATCAAATACTGCTTTTTAGGAAGGTCAAGGGTTATGCAAAATCATGCAATAATTGTTGCTAAATGATCATATAGTCATTTTGTTTGATTTTACACCTGGAAGTTTTTTCCTTCCTAACTTTTACTTAAAAAAAAGTAATTGTGAAATGGCATTTTTTGTTGAAATGTCATCTATATAGGTGAATACATCAGCACAAACAGAAATGTGATGCCTTCGTTTAGGCCACAGTTTCAGCTGGTGTAAATAGTGTGCCTCTACAAACACAACTCAGTTGCACCAGGAAGCAACTGTTCTGTAAAAGTGTGAATTTGCTCTTTAAAAAAATACATACGTTTGACAACAGGTTTTTCTCCAGTCAAGAGCTGTAATAGCTTAGCTTTGTAATAAAAATGTTTCATTACTATCCCTCTGCTTCTGTTGAAGAAACACGGCCTTGAAAGCAAACTGCATTCTGCATTTTGTTAAATATTCACAGGCCTTTTTCCAAAATGCAGACTTTTCTCACCTGGCTGTATGTTACTGAAGGCACACTTCAGAAGCAGTGGGCAAAGAGAGAAGGAAAGCCAACCACATCCCAATGTACTATTTTAATCTTAATAACAAGTTAAAAACCCACCTGAACTTTCAAAACACAGGTTTCATTTACAAGGTTAAAAAGAAGTTCAAGTTTATTTTAAAGTAAGCACAGCTTAGGAAATTCTAATAAGGTAACATATGCACAACTTCAAATTGCCAGACATGCTACAAAACTAGTTATGACCACAAAAGGCACACTTTTGACAAAGAATGTTTGGTTTTTTTGCAATTGCCAAGATTTACAGCATCTTACTGAAAATAATGACATAACAAAAAAATTTTTAAAGTTGTCAACTTTTACAGAAAAATTCTGCACAGCTCTAATGCTCAGTAACATTTTCTAATATCCTGATAGACACACGCCATTTATTAGGCTCCCCACACACACATAGAAAAGCATCTATTCTGACATTCATACAAGAAACAAGTACCTAAAAAGAAAAAAGTTTCCTGAGTTGCTATGAAGGAAAGATCTTTGTGAAGAGACATTTCTGTATTTTCTTCCTCTGTATATAATTTAGAATATGTATAGCAAGTATGGGATCCCCAGCACTTAATTTACTTGTTGGGGCTTTTTGTTTTGTTTAAGAAATAAATATTAGTCCAGATTAATTTCTGGTGAAAATTTCACCTGAGTTATACCACCAATGAATTCAGTCTTATGAGTCAAAGCTAAAAAAACCCCCAAACAAACAAACAAACAAAAAACCCACCACATCTTTAAAAGGCGGTTGAGATATCTGTAAAGCTTCTGAGGTCCCCACGGATGGGTGATCTTAAAGCTGGACATAAACTTAATACCAAGTCCTTACGTAAGATACAAAAAAACCCAAGCAAACAAAAAACCCCACTGTCCAGAGTTGTTAATTTTGGCACCTGATGGCAATAATATACAAGAATGAATCAATGTGATTTTTTTCCCTCTTGCATTATGGATACTAGAAATGTGTTAAGTTTTTTAAATGACATCTTTACAAATAATGGAGGATCTGAGTGGAACAGAAATTTGTCAGATGATAAAGCTAAGCTGTCTGTTTACAAAGCAGGATTTAGTGATGAAATCAGACTGTGGAGTTACCACTGACCTTCCATTTAGTATACCAAATGAATGATTCAGATGTAGTAGTTTTACTGGACACATCCTAGGGAAATACAATCACGAATATTAATGAGATCCATTAGTTACAAATACATTCTTATTGGCCTGATAAACAAATTCTGGTGCTTCAACGACCCCCAAAAGAGCTGATACATAAAAGTACATTTTAAAAGTGGCACTATGTTCTGTTTTTATGAATGGAAGTGTTTGGGGTTTGTTTTTTTTTTTAACAACTTTTAATGTGACACAGCAGTCAGCCATCCTACAAATGGACTGGCAAACTCAAGTTTCATTTGGTATGAAGTATGGATTGATATTTTAGTAACTGTTTAGAATGGCAGCAGCTCCAGAGTAGTACAGAAGTCTGTTACATTAGCCAAAAGACAAAGTGCATCCTTGGACTTCAGCAAGTAGGCAATTAAAAATACCAGATTCTTTTTTGAAGCTAAGGGGATTATAGCCAATTATTTCTTTTGGGTCAGCACTGTTACTGTTCAACTAGATTTGCCACAGCAGCCTTGATTCTGGCTTCAGATCCTTCTACCAATGTAAATAAATCTGGAGCAAATCCATTATAGTGGTTTCACATTGGTTTAGCAGGGATCAGAACCTAGACCAGTTTCCTCTTGCTTTAGCTCTCCGGCGTATCACCACTGCCCAGGCTATTTCCAAACTTAACAGGGATTTGCATTTGCAGGTTTCTCACAGACCTCACAGGCATAATCCAGAAGATGCACCTTCTCTAACCCCTTCTAACTGGCATTGATAACTCTGTCATATTAAAGGCAATTTCCTAAACAGAACAGCTTTATTCTTAAAGAATATAGACTGCAATTGTTGTTTGCTGCAAACATTTACTAGTGCCTTATTCATACAAGCTTTTGTTTAACTGTTCCTCACGTGACGTCCTGCTAAAGATCTTGTATCTAGTACTGAGGCATACAGCAAACTTCCTAAGTAAGACGACTCCATATTATGATGTTTACAGGTTAGTACCTAAAACTAGAGTCACAAAAAGACAAAAACTGAATGTGAGATGTTGGTCCAAACCACAAGCACATCTAAATCTGAGCATTTGTATCCAAGCCCAGTTCTAGAACTAAATTTCACAAATTACTCCTGTCTTCATTATCAACTAATCCACAACACAGTTGAATTACTCTGTCCTGCCAAGGTGTAGAAATAAATAAAATCTGAATTGCCCCAACACCTGGCTGATATCAAAAGCATAACCACACAAAATCCTGTAAGCACAGGGTGAAGTCCAAAAATCATGCAGTGGCTAATTTACAAATCTTGTATTTTAAGTCTCAAGTTGCTTTGGGCTGGCTACCACTTTTTTCTGCCTGAAGCATGAACTAGTACCCACAACTACTCTCACCTTTCCTTTGAAGACCAGAAAAGCATGGATTATGTGCCACAGCACAATGGCCATAGCTGTATCCTGACAGGAACAGATTTAAGTTTTTGTCCGATTTTTTTTTTCTCTTCACCTTTTTCTAAAAAAATACATCTTTGAACTGAATTTGAGGCTGTGCTGTACAAAGTTTTACACAATACAGTGCCAAGTGTTCCTTCCAGTAAATCCAGGCTCTGTGGGAGGTTCAGAGGAGAGCTTGAGAAACAAGTAAAAAAGCCTCAGAATGCTACTTTTAAGACCTACCCATTATTTGCTATACTACTAGCTACCTAAATTCTGCTACTTTGTTGAGTTTTGCATACATAAAAACTGAACAACTAAGCTCTGTGTGACTGTTACCTGCCATTTAACCCTGATCTAAGGAGAAATCCAGACAAAGACTTTACAGGGGTTTTTTTGTGACTTTAGTGTGTACTTACTGAAAAATAGCGCAGACTTTCTCATCAAGATGGTAAAGACATCAGCTGGCTATTCCAGTTCTTCAAACTGAAGTCATTTATAAATATCCCCATCTTGAATATCATGCACTTGACTCCTGAGAATGGCCTTATAGAGAGCGCTAAGTTATCTTAAAACCATTCTGGACTTCAAAATTAACTCTTCATTTTAATACAAAAATACTGACTACATGTATAGTATGTTTCCAGATGGTAATTTCTGGCACTGTGTTTTTCTTCCACTCTTATCCTTTCTCTACGTATATATTCATGGTTTTCTAATCACTGTTGATCCAATTCAATCTATGTAAAAAAACCAGAATGAATCCTTGGTATATTTAAAATTCACAACGATACCTCGTGAGTTGAAGGCACCAGTGAACATATTCCGCTTTTAACACTGCAGAGTATAGTAGCTCAACTGATACTGTAGGGCAATTCCTTTTCTTAGCTGTACTTTTTCACTTTAATTACTGCTGGATGTTATTTATGAATTTCTCAGTGTTGAATCAGGTTGCTCTTGCATCATCACTTTGCACAAATGCCTTAGAAGCTTGCCAAACTAGCATGTAAAAGAGACCTTGTTCAAAATAGTTTAGACAAGAAAAGAACTCACGTGCTTTACACTCTGTGGATGCTGAAGTCAGTAGATAAAACCCCAGTCTTATAATACAGTGGAGCTTTCTATTGCACCTCCTGTTTGGATTAGCCCTCCATGAGCTTCAAAGAAAAAGTCTGTGAGAATTGTGTGTTTGAATTATGTTGAGATCAGAAATTTACAGAGAATCTGAATGAAGAATCCAGCTGTATTCAGTGGTTCAACACAGTAACTTAAATTGGGTTTTCATGAAAACACACATTTCTATTCCATATCCATATCCTACAACTGCATTAACACACTAAGGTTAGGTTTTCCCTAAAATTCAAAATGCACGTAGGACAAAAATCAAGCTACTGTGGCCTATTTCTCAGAACCTTGTTAAAGTTAGATTTTAAGAGTGCAATTCAATTCTGGCTGCAAATTATGCTGTTATAGTCAATGGAGTCAGCTCTACTTTGTTAACAAATTCTACACCGCAATTTTACAGGAAGACTCAATAAATCTTTTTAATCCTGTAAAATGAACATGATTATTTTCCCTTTAAGAACAGAAATAAGGTTGATGGCTGATTCAGGCTACACAATAGAACAAAATGTAATAAAATGGCCGACAACTGTAGCATTCCAGAGAATTATTTTGTGTTCCTTTATGTTGCATGGCCACAAACGTGAATAATACAAATTATATGTATCACGATGGGTGTTGTGTGAACACATAGTGGGCATTGCATCTCACATAGCAATACCCGTCCCTCCTGCAACAGCATAAAATGTAATAAGGGTAGAGATGAAGGGGTGAAAATAGCTACAGAGGCAAACGAACTTGAATCAGACTGAGTTAAGGGACTGGGTGCTGGCCTAAAAGCTCTGGGCTACGTTCTCATTTTGTTCCTTTCCCTACAAAATCCTGTATTTCTTATGCATCCACCTTGCTCTTCTTTATATGAGTGAACTCCTATGATTGATTGTTTTCAGAACGAAGAGGGAATCTTTAACAATTAATTACAAACTTATGCTTAACAAAGAAATCAGCATGAATAAAAGCCCATCAATTTCTATGTAGCAGGTACTGAGAAGTAAAGCAGTATTTGAAATGGGGCTCTTCCTTGTACATTAGAAGTTTCTAGTGCTATAGAAGCAAGGATTTACAACATAGCACATGCCTGCAAATTTCACATCATATGCAACATTTGCATATGTTCTCACAATATACAAATATAGTCAAGTCAGACAGATACCATTCTGCACTCCTAATAAACAACTGGTGAAAACTAATAACAAGTATCAGGCAATCAAATTTGGCAAATTAATCACATGCAGATGAAAAAGAAATTCCCCCAGAAGTGCTAACTATATAAAGTTCATAAATGACTTAGAAGCTGGAATTATTTTCAAATGTAGCTTTCAGGGACTTAATGGGGATTTTAATGGGGAAGGAATCTTTATGTTAAAGATTAAAGGCATGCACCATTATATGTAGCATAGTCTAAGCAAGACAGCATGTAACAAAATCAGAAGCTCTTCAAACGGAAGTGTGTGGAACAACATTTTATTGACTGACTTGCTAACAAATGTTTTCAAGTGGATTTGCTCACTATTCAATTACTCCACATTATTCCTTATTTGTACGTCTTCAAATGACACCGTACCTGTATTCAGTGTTCTTCTTGAAACTTGACAGAAAAGCAGGATGCTTCCGGAAGTGACAGTTGTTTCTTTCTAAAGGTCAGAGGGCTGTTGTCGTAATCTCACTTGTCCTCTCACTGTCTCCTGCTTCTTCAGCAACGCAGTCCAGGTTTTCACTTGTCACTGCCTGAGGAGCAAAGAAAACAAAGTATTTTTAGTTACCTGCTGCTTCTGAAAACTGCTGGCTGCTCAACATGCTTTTGCCCTTTGAGAGATCCCTCACCTAATGTGATACTAGAGAAAGCATAATAAAGGAGGTCAAACATAATTCCAGATGCCTCACATAATTCTTCACCTGGAGAGACACATACGCAAAATCTGGAAGAAGAAGAGATTTGTGGGGGGAGAATGTATGGCAAACTTTAAATGAGGTAGAGGTTCTTCTGGTGATATAAATACCTCTTCTGGTGGCCTCATTTTATTCTAGTGTAAACGCTTCTTTACCATACAACCGGATTTGTAATGACTGAAATGTGCAGCTAACTTGAGCGTGAAAAGGTGAGAGGTCAAACACCCCTTGTATTTAGGAATTGAATTAATTCCTTCACTTTGTAAGAGGGCTGGAAAAAGCAGGTAAAAATGGAAAATGCACTGTCTCCTCTCCTCAAGGAATAGCCCAGGTTGCTACTAGAAATAGAGCTGATAAGGTTTCTAAAAAAAGCAAAGATCTTACGCATCCAACTTCTATTAATTCTCAAAAAGTGGTGCGTACCTGTGGGAACTTGGGGCTCACAGCTTAGTACCAACTTGTGGCAAACCGTCAGGCTTCTCAGGAGAGCTCCTTTTCCTCCTTCTCACTATACTCAAGACAGCTGTGACATCTGCTTTTAACAATCTTCAGATTGTTCAAAGACATTTCCAAACTAGATTAGAAGAATTTTCCCTGTGGAAAGAACAATGAATGGCAGATTCAGCGAGGAACCCAAAGAACCTAGTACAAGTATTAAAATGCATAAGAAATCAGGATCAAAACCAGAATGCATTCTCATTGTTGCCAACATTTAAAAAAAGAAATGAGAACTGGAAAAAGAATGAGAGGCTAGTGCAGTGCCTCAGATTAATGAAGTTAAAATTTATAAACCAAAACACTGTTACGTTTGTGGACAGTCCCCACATCTAAACTGCTGCTCTTAATATCACAGAGATGCAGTGAAGAATCTGTGAACCACTAGCTTTGGTATGTTGTACAAAGGTTTCAGCACTGAAAGTCTTACGGATGTATACAGCTCAAAAGGTAGGCAAAAAAAAAATGGGGTTCTGTGTGTGTTTATACAGACCCTACTGCCAAATAATCATTAAAAAATAGTCACTTCTCACAGCATTTGTGTCTTCAGATGTCACCACAGATCTGAGGGAACAAATCTGGAGAAAGGCAGAAAAGCAACATCTGTGGCAGCAAGCAAGCCAACTACAATAAACTGTAAGCCCATTTTCCAAGTGCCAGTTGATACAATAAAAGCACTCAGATGCCCCCATATCCATCCCAGATTCCGAATGTCCTTGTATCAGATTCCAAATACAGAGCTGAGGCTCCACACACACACACGCACAGAGACACATCCTCAAAGGAAAAATGAGTATCTGTGCCAGAAGAGCTTGGAACATCTCTAGTACAATGATCTGTTCCACTGCTGTCCTACTCTTAAATAAGACTGACAGGAAATAGTACAGCTCTTTCTGGAAAGGGCCACATAGCCTTTACTGGAAAACAGGAATATGCACACCTAAAGAGGCTCTGAATAATGAACTACAAAAGTAAACTCCTGGCCACAGCACAGAAGTACATTAATGTTACAGTTTCTGACAGCACATACCAAAGCCATCTACTCGCCTTTTCATTCCCATATTACATGTCTGCCAAAGCTCACTTTTTTTAAAAAACCAAAGGGCAATGTTTCTCTGTGAACTGAACATTCCAGAGAGGATTATACTTTTTAAAAAAAACAAAACAAAACAAAAACAAAAACAGAGATAACAGCAACCACTGCCCCAATTCTCTCTTCCCTTTCCTCACTCCCCCTTTTCATTGGCAAATGTTTCCCTTATCTCCCCCTCTGCCTCTTGTCTGTCTGCTTCCTTTTCAAGCTATTTCCTACATGCTGTTTCTGAATCCCTTGCTGCTTTGTACACAGGGATGAATCCCTGCAACTCGCATCATTGGTGCTGTAACATCCTACAAGCTTACTTCCACTAGCTTTCCCTGAAGTGCTCAGAAGGAAGTACATGCAAATGTTGTTTAAAAGACACACAAATTACTATGTACGAAGACAAAGGGAGTCAGGGCAAAAGCAGAATGCAGGCACTACTGGAAAAATACCTGGACGGGGAAAGGGTTTTAAGTCATGCTCCTCAATCCAATTTCACCTTGGCACGTCCGAAACCTGTATCAGGATCTAGAGCCCAATTTTGCAAACCTTGCACAACTAACACAAGCCTTGCCTCCAGGTATTTTGTTCGCTGTTGTCCTGGAGTCACACACCAGGTTAACCTGCCAAGCTAGGCAATAACAAGCAAGTCAAAACCACAGACTTCAAGCCACATGACCTCAACTTTACCCTCCAGGTGGCATTCAGCCACAGAGAGGGTCTAATCTGGGTACAGTCATCTTGTGAGAGTTGAGATGGTCCAAGCTCACCATCGTATATAATACCACCACCTTCAAAAGAGTAAACGAAGAAAGAAGACCTCTCTGCAAACATATTTTAAATCTCAGAGCGTGACTTTGGCACTGCATTGTATTTCCCTACACAATCTAAAAGTAGCAGGAATCCTTTGTAAAGTTTGCAGAGCAAAAAGGATATGTACTATAGAAGTTTACTACTATACCTCTTCCGATAGAATAAAATATCAAATAGAAAAATCTGTCTAAACTTATTTTGAAAACTGCATGGCCAGCTTATGCAGTAGCTAGGTATGTGGCAAGGTTGCAGTGTTACTCTCTAAGGAGAATACAATAAATATGCTTATATATTTTGTTCAATTCAAGCACTGCGTAGTCTCCAAGTTCTACTATGAGAAGTATGGATAACTTCTCATTATCCTTCCTATTTCAAAACACAGTATTTATTGATGTGTACAATACAGCGGCATAGCTTAGGCCTGTTATATAGGTCAGTATCTGCAATGCACACAAGAACATAGTTTGCCACTGCAAAGGAGAGTGGCTGCAAAATCTATTTTGAATAATCCAATTTATATTTGAGGAAATCAATGTGTGGTCATTTCTAGAACTGTGAATATAAGGCAACTGCTGCATGCTTGTATATTTGATGAGTTTTATTATACTATATCCTTATATGAATGCCTATGCAGTGTAAATGCTTTAATATAAGATACTGAATGGTTTTTTTACACATTATTTTCTAAACGATGCTACATTTTACTGCATGTTTATCCATTTTTTGTGTTGGTACAAAGTGTAAGCAGGAAGACACGTGATTTTAATAACTTACACAGCAGCTATTCATATCCATTATAAAACACGTTCTTATGTAAAGACTTTTAATTTGGCAAGAAATGTGCTTCCTTCTTTAGACAATGGGCTTGGTTCACAGCAATACCTGTGTAATTAATGTTTACTTATTTAAAAAAAAAACCAACCATCACTGAGTCTGTAAACAGGGCTATTGACTCTGCTGCAAACCATTATGTCAGTATGTTTTGATACCTTTGAAAACGTCACTCATCTACATTTACTAGGAAAACAGATAACTTGTCCTGATTCGAGTTGAAAAATAGTGCTCTAATTGAAAAAGTCCAAAACTGAGCAGCTATTGTGTTTGGTGCTGCAGGATGACAATGTAGCAATCTTTTTTTTTTTTCTTTAAACAATACTTTCTCATGACCGTAATACAATGAGTTCATGTTATTTGATTGTGAACTGGGCCCACTGTTTACAGTGTTACGATACGTAACCAAAGTTCAATGTAATTAACAGAATTGAGCAGATTCATTCTTTTGGAAGAAAAAAGAGGCTGACTTTGGTTTTGCTGAGGTTTTGGAGACGTGGCTTGGTACAGAGTATTGCTGCTGTACCAGTGCATTTTAAACGTAAGGAAATCACTGGCTGAAAGACTGATGGCTAAGACAGCGTTGTCAGTGGTAATATCTTACACTGCCGGAAACAAAGTTACCAATGATATAACACTAAATCAAGGAAGTAATGCATTAGTTTAAAGCTATGTAAATATTTATTTTAATGCTGCAGCATCATAGCTATCATTTTTCACTGCTTTGATATCCAAGGATTCCTAGTACTACACGAATGTATTTCATCTGCTTCATTTTTTAGTTTCAGTACTTTCGTTCAAAGCAAACTCCTATTTCTTTGTACTGCACTGAAATAAAAGAATCTTGTTTCAGTACGTAATGCTTTTCTTATTCTTTCTGGGCTGTCTGTCGGTGTTTGTTTCTATGAGCAATGAATCACAGATACTAGCCCCTAGCTCCCAGTCTTCTGTACATACACATACCGAAGGCATACCCTGCAACACAGACAACCTG
The DNA here is from genome assembly GCF_018139145.2 of Gymnogyps californianus. Classification (NCBI taxonomy): domain Eukaryota; kingdom Metazoa; phylum Chordata; class Aves; order Accipitriformes; family Cathartidae; genus Gymnogyps; species Gymnogyps californianus. The sequence continues at coordinate 41,152,403 of NC_059473.1, forward strand.
GTGCCTCCAAGTAATGCTCTGCGAAGTCTGAGCAGCACTGGCACTGAGTGACTGTGAGCATCTAGTGAACTTCACAGCTATTGGAACACAGGTCTTCTGTATCCCTGTTTTAGGCTTCAGACACATTAAGCTTAAATCCCACTTTTAGGCACATCAGTCTCTACATCTCTCAGGCTACATCCATCCTGCATGTTCACATTAAACAGACTCTCAGTCTATAAAGCAGTCTTGCTGACTATATTCGTAAATAAAACAGGGGCATGGTACAAGCTTGAACAGTACCTAGTATCATCCAAATTATTTGTTAGCATAGTTGTCCTTCACGTTGGCATGTGCCACGTCCTCCACAACTAGCATAGTGCCCAGGTGCAGCTTTATAGGGCAAGATGTCTTAGTAACTGTCTTCAGTACAGTCTGGCACAGCTACCCTGTGGAAAAAGAGGAAAAGGACAGGTTAGGCACTTGGATGTCACTTAGCTGTGCAGCCAAGGAACTGCTCCTGCTTCTTTTGTTGTTTAGATGCAACTATTCACACCCCTAAAATTGTCACACTCCAGATCTGAACCTTAGCAGCAAGTCTCGGTGTCAGACAAAAGCACGACGTTTTCCAGGATACAGTTTACCTGTGAACAGTCGGACCCAGCAGGGAAATCCATCCATCTCCGCATTTCTAATTCTTCCCTGACTGAACAGGACCAATTGCTATTGGAAACACTGTCCTATTATTCAGACCAGAGGAAACAGTATTTATCAGAGTAGATCTTGTAACACTAGGAAAAAAGCTAAAAAAATAAAAGACAGAGAGCTTACCAGTGTCTGTTAAATTCTAGAAGAAATAATTAAAAACTGTCTAATCTGAGCTCTGCCAAAATCAAGGCCATAAAGCCTCACTCTGCACTTCGAGCCCCAACCTTTTCTTGGGGTTGTAGGCAGGAGGCAAAGTAGAAACGTGGAAGAAAAAAAGATTTTATGTACAGTAATAAAATTGAAGCACCTGAAGCCTGATTAATCCAGTGGCCTTCTACAATGGAGTGACTGCATCAGTGGACAGGGGAGGAACTATGGATGTCATCTACCTGGACTTCTGTAAGCCCTTGATACAGTCCTCCACAATATTCTTGCCACTAAGCTGGAAAGACATGGGTTTGATGAATGACTGTTAGATGGGTAAGGAATTGCTGGATGGTTGTGTCCAAAGAGTTACAGTCCATGTCCAAGTGGAAACTAGTAATGAGTGATGTCACTCAAGGGTCCGTACTGGGACCAGTACTATTTAATATCTTCATCAACAATGCAGACAGTGGGATTGAGTGCACCCTGAGCAAGTCTGCAGATGACACCAAGCTGACAGGTGCAGCTGATTTGCTAGAGGGAAGGAAGGCCACATCCAGAGGGACCTTGGCAGGCTTAAGGAGTGGGCCCATGCAAACCTCATGAAGTTCAACAAGGCCAAGTGCACGGCACTGCACCTGGGTTGGGGCAATCCCCAAGATCAAAGCAGACTAGAGGATGAATGGATTGAGAGTAGCCCTGCTGAGAAGGACTTGGGGATACTGGTGGATGAAAGAAAGCTAATTATGTCTTGGACTGCATAAAAAGAAACTTTTTATGATGAAGGTGGCGAGACACTGGAACAGGTTGCCCAGAGAAGCTGTGGATGCCAAGAAGTGTTCAAGCTCAGGCTGGACAAGGCTTTGAGCAACCTGATGTAGTTGGAAGATGTCCCTGCCCATGGCAAGGGGGTTGGTCTAAATGATCTTTAAAGGTCCCTTCCAAACCATTCTAGGATTCTGTGATTCTAAGATGCTGCAGCAAGTTACTTGAGTAGCTCAGCTTATCAGCTGATATCAATAAAGGAGACATTCACATGGCTCAGTGTCTTCTGATTTATTTCTTGTACACTATACAATTCACCTGAAAGTAGCTGCTTCTATAACACAGCAGTGATACAGTTTCTATGTTAACAAGTAATTATTCTTGTACAGAATGATTCCTAGCCTACAAAAACAAGTGTGCCTAGACTGACTTTTGACACAGGCAAGAAACATTAAGTGTAAAAATGTACAGAATATTTTCTTACTTGGACATTTGCATAGAATGATTTAAAAGGAAGAGCAGTTTCTTCTCCCCTCATGTTTATTACCTTCTCCGATTATTACAGAATACAGAGGCTTGTTGGCCTGTTCCACCTCAGTGGGTGTGTGTCTCTCTCTCTTCCCCTCTCTCTCGTGCTTTCAGTTCCAATGCCCCACCCCGGTTGTTTTCCTCTGTCCCCAAGTAGTTTGCTTCGGATACAGCCGTAAATGATAGCACAGCCTGAGTTAATGTGTGCAGTAGTATGCTATATGGCCCACAATTTTATTTGCTGTTCTAACTCAATATAAAGTAAGGTTTCCAACCTCCCACCAGATCTGAATTGCAGTACAGACTTTGAAAACTTAACGTACAAAAGGGAAAAGATCTGTAACGTGATAGCCCAGGTCCCCTCACACGTCCCAAGAACTGAGTTACAGAAATAACGACAATACTAACAAATCTCTGCCTAAAGACTCTGATGCTTAGGAGGGGAAACCCTTTTCCACAGAGAAGTGCTGTTGTGGCCAAAACAGTCCACCATGAAGGACAGAAGGAATATATGCAGAGGTGGAAAAATGCTGGCTATGGAAATGGGTGTTGTGTAACAGCCTAATCTGCTTTCCACCAAACTGCGGGCTACACAGACTATGGAAAAAACAAAATGGGGCCTGAAAAAAAACAGCAAGGAAGCTGACTCCAAACATTTAAATACTTCAGATAAGCATTATGCTACTTGGAGGATCCTGTAAATAAATTCTAAGATGTCCATAGCTTATTACACTTAACTCTATTTCCAGTAGGCATCCTTTTCACTAGCAGAAGCCTGCAACTCCCAGTTCTCCTAAGAAGAAGAATGATCAACAACCAATACTTACCCAGACCACTATGACCTGTGCAACATGGTTCTCTTTTCTAGTAGATTCAAATTAAGATCCTAGTTTGAATCTGGGAAAGCAGGCACTACCCTGGAATTCTCATTTCCCAGGCGACTGCCATTGTCACTGGGATTTTCCGTTGCAGGGACTGCTCTCGCATTCTCTTTAAGACTGCAGGAGTCCTAAACAAAAGAACACAAATCCCCCTCTGATTTCCATCCAGAAAACTTCTAACCAGGTCTACTGCTAAATAATTTGCTCTATGTAGAGAGACTCATGTTCCCTGTAGTTTGAAAATGAGAACAGTAAGCAGCAGATAGCATTTAAACAGAAGAGGTAAAGACTGACAGGAGATGAGAGAAGGCAGAAACTCCCAAGATAACCACTGCTCTCAGTAACGTGCTTTTGTAAGAGCTGATTTATGTTTTAGCAGAAAGGCAGCTTTTGACTGCACACGTCACAATGAGGCAGTCACGATGAGGCAAGCAATACCTGGCCGGACTTTGACCCACACTGTTTCACATACACTTGAACAGATTTCTTCACTAAATGCAACACAAGTGATGAGTTCAGAACAAGGAGAAAGAATCAATTCCCGTGCAGAGAAGCTTTACCTTAATTCCAAAGCTACTTATGCCCCCTTTTTAACAGTATCAGAGCACCTCACTTTCACATTTGTCATGTTTTTTGCAAGACAATTATTCTACTTGATTATTATTTTAGTGCCCATTTTCACAGAAAACGAAGTATACACTTAATACCAAAAATCTGCATCTAGGAACTCAATATTCTTTTCACATATGCAGCTTCATAACAATCGTATGAAGTAGGAAACAAAATCTTAGTCCTGTTTACAGACAATGAGCAACTTTAATTGCTTACTGTGCACTGTATCACGAAGAAGTATGTATTGCAAAATACATAAAATTTAAATTCAGCTGGTGACATCTACTTTCATCTTTAATTTCCTTTCCAAATACGCATTCTCTCTAGAGAGATATGCATGGAAATGCTCAGATGTATTCCATGAGAAGACCAAAAAAAATTTCAATCCCAGTAGCTGAAAAGAAACCAGCTGCAGCATCCCAGCTACAGTGCAGACCACTACCACTGGACCGATTCATTGAGCAGGAACGGATTTTATCCCATTCCCTGCCTTCGATAGCATCCAACTGGGTTTGTGCTCCACCAGAATGAGATGACACTGGTGACATGGATGGGTGCCCTCTACATTCAGAATCATATGCAACAGGATATAATGAACAACTGCTTTTTACGAGACTGCCTAGTCCTAAATAGGCCACATTTCAAGTATAACAGATGATGCTTACAATACTATAATGTTTTTAAAAGGATACATCCTTTTCAGACTTGATCTCCACCTCCAAAGCAGCACATACCTGTTATCAATTAAAGCAGGGCACTGATCCTCAAAGGCATTGACATCTCCAACTCAGAATTTTGCAGTTCCCTCCAGAAAGAGAGCCCTTTGCTGACCTCTGATTGATTTTTGAGTACCAATATTCATTTCTCACCAAGTACCACATGTGTTCAAGCAATAGACT